>NC_047593.1:15704588-16031731 GCF_011004845.1 Esox lucius
CAGCGGTTACAACGCTATAAATGCTACCACTTGATCACCCCTGTGAGGCATGCCAACCAAAACGCTGTCTACCTCGAGAGCCTGAAGAGCAGTGGAACTACAACCACTTGAAGGCAAACGGGCCCTCACTAAGACGCCGTATCAGCCTTCCGCACCGCGCTGTTGATGGAGTGTCAAGAATACCTATTCATTGGCCAGAACCAGATGAGTAATTAGAGAGGAAGCGAAGCCCATCTCAACTGAGCGCTCCGGTTTTCTCCTAAGCAGCTGCGGTTGAAGAGCCACAGCAGGAAAACATACCTCATCTGTCGCCACCATCGCAAGTTCACTCACGAACTCCTGAAAGTGGAAACTAATAACCCCTGACGCCAGTACCTCGCCGCTTTCGACTCAGAAGTGCCGTCTGCCAGCAACTTCACCGTTTTGGGACAATAGACAAAGCACGCCCGTTGAGCCAGATGTTACAGTTCTACCTGCTTGAGGCAAACTAAAATATGTTTCACAGAATATTTTATAAGCCTCCTGCTGTGATCCCACGGGTTAACCTTATATAAAGGTTTGCTGAGTGAGGTCTTTATATTGGCCGTGGCACTGAAATAAGAGGACGCAGAGAGCCTGATGTACGGCCGAGAAGAACGCTGGGTGGAGGGGAGAACGGCTTGAGAAGAAGCTTTCAGGCCGAGGCTTTTTCATCCCCATTTTCAACAGCTGAGCAAGGGACTTTAACATGCATTAACTTACACTGAACACTAGAGGGAGGTATTGTCTCACAAATACACAGAAGCTCGGTGGACGATTTGAGGACCTTGTCCAGTCTCACTGATCCATTTACTGCCCTGGGATCACTCAATCGTCAGATGTTTTATACGTTTCCGACAGCTTCCGGACAGTGTCACTGTTTATATGTTTTGTCTGGTGTTTAAATAAGGAGTCACAATGTGTGGAAACGTCGTAAGGAAACGAGGACATAGTCCACTCAAGGAGTGACTCCTAATCTACGATGAGTCACTCCCTTGTGAACGACGTGGAAGGACCACAGCGAGAACCCAACATGGCTGACGCCAGGTGAGACCTTACCTTTTTCTTGACGGACGAACTTTGGTGCTGGCGACCCGACGACCGGTCCAGGTCGTTGTTGGGGACAGACACATTGTTCCTGATGGTGGGCGAGTGGAGGCCCTCCTCGCCCTCCTCTTCCTCCTCCCGACCACTCTCCTCAGAATGCTCAAAGTCATCGCTGTCCTGGTCCATCTCCTCCTCCTCCTCCTCCTCCCTCCCAATCCTCTCCCCGCCCTCTGTCCTTTCCTCCTCCTCCTCACCGTCTCCCTGCTGGCTGCCGCTGTTGTTGTTCTCCTCTTCCTCCTCGTCCTCCTCCTCTTCGTCGTCGTCGTCGTCCTGCCGCGGCCGCTGCTCCGCCTCCCACATCCAACGGGGACCCTTGGTCTCTCCTCCGTTCACCTCGTTGGGGACACCTCCGCCATCTCCCGCCTCTTCTCCTGCAGGACCGTTGCTGGCTCCTGACTCTCGGGAGGCCCATGTTCCCTCCCCTTCCCTGCCCTCCTCCGCTGACGCCTCCGGCTGAGCTCTGGACTGCTGGTTCCTCTGCTGCTCCTGGTCTTCCACCACCTGGTTCATGCGCTCCTCCTCATCGGCGGCGGCCTCCTCTCCGGGTTGCTGGCCCTGGGGCGTCCGGGCCGAGGAGGAGGCGTTACCTCGCTGGGCACCCGAGCCCCCCGGCCCTCCTCGCCGACCCCCCGGGCCCCGCCGGCCACTGCTGCCCCCCGACAGCAGATCCGGGTTCATTTCCAAAAGCCAGCTTGCTACCTCCTGGACCTTCGCTAGGCTGTCTGAGGAGAAGGACTTGGCATTCTGTAGGATGGGGGGGAGAGAGAAGATGTGTTAGTGCGCTCTGTCTCATATACACAACAATGGCGAGGCTGACGCTCGCTGAAAGACAACGGGAACGGTCCCCCTTCTTCATCTTTTATTCATAACCGTCAAAATAAAACAATGGACATTAGCATTTGTGCCGGGAAACGCAAAAAATATTATCCCGTTCTGGTGGGGCGGGAAGAATCCAGAACACTCAGCCTTGGAACTTCTAACAGGAACGGATTACCGACCTTGGCGTGCCTGCTGCATGCACGCACACACACAGACAGACAGACAGACAGACGCGCTTGCGCACAGACAGAAAGACAGACAGACGTGCGCACGCACACAGACAGACCGACAGACAGACAGACGCACGTGCTCACGCACACACACAGACCGACAGACAGACAGACAGACGCACGTGCGCACGCACAAACACAGACAGACAGACGCACGTGCGCACGCACACACACAGACACAGACGCACGTGTGCACGCACACACACAGACAGACAGACAGACAGACGCACGTGCGCACGCACACACACACAGACAGACGCACGTGCGCACGCACACACACACAGACAGACGCACGTGCGCACGCACACACAGACAGACAGACGCACGTGCGCACGCACACACACACAGACAGACGCACTTGCGCACGCACACACACACACACAGACAGACGCACGTGCGCACACACACACACACACTGGGATCTACTGGTATTCTTGCGTCTGACACTGCCAATGAACACAGCCCATTTGTCATGATATGAAAGCAGCTAAATTCCTGGCTCCATATTCCAGAGACCAGTCCAACTACTGTTCTTAACCACTGGGGTCGTGTGGAATTGGAAGGAGGCTGAGGAACGGTGTCCAGAACCAGAACGTAAGCCCAGCTACGCATATGTTCATCGAAGGCTTCCGTCTAGACCAGGGTTACTCAGCTCGGACCCTGCCGCGTCCAGAGCCTGCTGGTTCTCTGTTCTACCTGGTGTCCCAGGTCTAAATCAGTCCGTGATTGGAGGGTTGAATTATGGAACTGGCTTAAAGGGGTAGAGTTGAGTTAGAGGGATCTAGACTGACCGTGACCGGGTCTCAGAAACCGGAAGCTGATTGAAACACATCAGAACACTTCATTTTATCTTGGTAAATATCTTCGGTAGGCAGATTAAAGTAGACAGCTATTCTCAAATCCCATATACTGTAGTGAACAAACCAAACTTCTCTGGGACCACAAGACGACGCTTCAGGTGCCATGTCAGTGAGACAGACTGCACGACACAAATGGAGGAAATGGATCCATCTGGTAACCAAGACAACACCAGTGCCTTTCCCTCTGAAGACAGAGAGAATAATATTTACAAACCGTCTCTCAGGGTGCGGGCAAACAGACACGAGCATCTACAGTCACTGGAGTTTTTTTCAGCCTCTGAAATGATAAAATGTATGTAGGATACAAAAGCCTAAAAACAGGCTCGCTGTTAGCACGGCGTCTCACACGCAGTGAGAAATACACGTCAAACCATCCCGTCGTATTGAGGAAAATAGCTGTTGGAACAGGAAGTGGGTGTGTGTGCTAGAACAACACACCAGCCTGCCGGTGAATTCCACTGAGAGGACGAGACATCCTGACAGCCACTTCAATGGCTGTGTCTGTGGCGTGATAGCAGAGCCCGCCTGACGAAGGGGCTCGTTCGCGTCAGAACCCCCGACGCAGCGCCAACCGAACGAATCAGCGAGTCCAAGAGAGAGCCGGAACGGGGCGGGCTAAATACGACATGACAGGCTCAGCGAAAGGACGTCACAAACAGCGTGATATTTTTTATTTTTTTTACACGGAACATCAATGATCTGTAGCTTGAACAGAGCTACTCCAGGACGTCAGAAAACAAGTTACAGTTGGGGGATGAAGCCAGCAGAGGGAGCACTTGTCCAGAGTTGGGGCTACAACCTAGCGCATTCCCAGGGAGAGCAGGGAAAACCTCAGAGGGAACCGGAGGAGGCGTGAGTACCAGAGGCCGTCTGCTATAAGCAACGTGATTACGGCGCTCACGGAGCTCACGGGAATGACCACGGCCCCCTGGGGTGTTTTCTTTCAGCCAAAAACGAGCATTCCTAATGGGCAGAGTCAGGCACGTCTGTGTATGCTGAACCTGTCCAATATGAACACTGTTTTTCACAGCAAACTGACCATTTCGCAATCATTTGCTGAATGGAAACACTTGCCTACAACAACATTGGATAATAAACAGACAGAAGGATGCACTTGATTAAAAAAACCTGTATCGCACATAATGACTAAATATTAAAGTCATAAAGGTCAAAGGAGACGATGAGAGCAGCACAGAAGGAGTTATAAGCATCAGGCCCAAATATTACCCAGGCTTCACCATGACAAGAGCTCTGGGTTTCGTTTGATCCTGTCACATGACCTGTCACATGACCTCAACTGTTCATTTTTGTTAAAGGAATATTACACCAAAAAAAGAAAAAGCAACCATCTAAGTACGATGCTAGGACCCCTGAACGAAAAACAGTCACATGAAGAAGATTAATACCCAGGTTGCGTGGCAACTAAAACCGTCTCCAACCATCAGGGAACTCCAGACACCGCTCCACCCCTTGTACAGTGTCATACGGGTGGAGTGACAGACTTGTACAGTGTGTGATACGGGTGGAGTGACAGACTTGTACAGTGTGTCCTACGGGTGGAGTGACAGACTTGTACAGTGTGTGATACGGGTGGAGTGACAGACTTGTCCAGTGTGTCATACGGGTGGAGTGACAGACTTGTACAGTGTGTCATACGGGTGGAGTGACAGACTTGTACAGTGTGTCATACGGGTGAAGTGACAGACTTGTACAGTGTGTCATACGGGTGGAGTGATAGACTAAGAGACTGACCACCAGTCCACCATGAGAGACAGTGTTGTCAAAGAACATGACATTAACAGGTTAACAAAATAATAAAATGGCAGCCATTTCAGGACAAGGTGAACGGACTCTCCACAGGCTACACAGTGGATTGTAGTGGGGCCCATTCCAGCCCATCTAACTGTCGCTTCACTGTAATGGCTTGGCCTGTTCTTTACAGAGTAGCTCCCTCTAGGCCAGGACACAGTACGGTACAGAATTTCAGCAGCCAGTTCTCTTATTTATCCAGCTGTACATTTAACCAGTGAATACAGAGACTTGTTTGAAAGTGAACTGAATTTCCAAGGGCCCAGTACCAGAAGAGCAGGGCCCATCTGGAATTTCTCTAAAATACAACCACCTGCTCCAGCCCTTTAATCAAACCCTCGTGACTTCCTTTCATACTTTTTTGGATATAATTTAGGCTTATTTTTAAACATATAGCTTCCTTTGATGATTCTCAACATTTCAGTCTCTGCAAGTCTTCTCCTTGGGTTCAATGTGGAACTGCCACTGTACCAATCCAGTGCATCGTTCGTTGGCCTTAGCACTTTGATTAATGACTTTGCCAACATGAAGCACAATGCTACAGTGCTAACCAGACGAAACAATCAGGAGAGTGAGACCAGAGACAAAGACTAGTAGAGGTTAAGGTTAATGGCTGGAGCAATATTGTGACCATGTGCACGCTAATTCTTTAAATGAAGGGAGAGACCATTTCTCATTGTCCAAGCATGGTTAAACAAAATAACACAAGATCGTAAGCAAACGGGAACTGCAAGAACAATTAACCCTCACGGATGCATCTGAAAACAGGCTACACAGACGGCAATATGATAAGAGCAGAAGACGGAATTACAAAACATGTTACCCACGGAGACTGACCTTGGCCGAGAGCAGTGGTTCCCAACCAGGGGTACTAGGACCCCTGGGGGTACTTGGCCTCTCCACAGGGGGTACTTGAAAACACTCATGACACCATAGACTTACTAGTGAAATTAACATGAGGGGGTACCTCAGGGGTACTGAAAGCGGTGCAGAAACATTTTGGGGGTACAGTAACTGAAAAAGGTTGGGAGACACTGCCCTGGAGCAAGGCTGCGCTGCTGGTTCAGGCACACGCGAAGAGCAAGCCCACAGGGGGGAGTCGTATTAATGACTGAAAACCCATCCACATCAGCAGAGTTAGGCATGTCACACTCAGCCTAAAGGCCTCAGCTGTTTCTACCCTGAATTATTGGCAAGTGGATTTGTAAACAGGCTTTGGGGCCTCTCTCATTTGGGTCCATCCCTCCCTCACCCCACCGACCTTCCCTGGTGTAACGGAGGCTGGTTAAAGTGCTCGCGTCCTCTCATGTTCGGCTCTGATCGGCGGGGGCCCCCCGAGGCCTGCTGGGAACAGATTGCTAATCTGCCACAGAGGCAGGAATTACAGCGCAGGGGAGGGATTACCCAAAGTAGATCTGATCCAGGGGTGAACGGAAGGGGGCAGGAGAGAGTGGCACTACTGGGGGGGGGGACAAGCTGTTAAAACACTAGTGAGGGGAGACGGGTGGGGGGGGGGGGGGGGGTGGGGTTGTTACACACCTGTTGAGAGCCATGAGAAACACATGGACTGTAGCCCAAATGCACCCCTACATCCCAGGAAGCACACTCGCTTTGGAGCTTGACCCGGACCCACGGGGCACAGTAGTGCACTTCAGAGGGGATAGGGGAGAATCTGGGGAGTGGTCATGACGTGAACGCCGTCAGAACGCTCCGCAGACATGACTACAGGTCCCCGGAGTACCGGAGTACGGTCGGGATCTCGCCACGGCAGTGAGAGACGTGTCTGGGAAAATATGCGCGGGGGGGATTCGTCCGACTTTCTGCTGCGGTGATGACTCTCTGATTTGGCGGATCCGTTTGGGCCCTCAGAGAGCACCCCAACCACACAGCACCAACCCAACGGAGCCCAAACCACCGTCTCAAGCCACAAAATAATTCAAAATGTGCAAGTTAGGACAGAAATATCATTGGAAATGTATAAATAAACACTACATAATGCGTTACACATCACTGACCCCAATTCAATTGCATTTGGATATGCCCGTAACGAACGCACAAAGTGTCGGTCCGAGATGTGTTCACCCTACCGCGTCACATTTACCAACAACAAAAAGCTAATTCACCCGAATTCCCCCAGGGCTGCTCTTCTGGGATGCCATCATTGATGGCGACGGCCGTCATGATTTTAAACTAAACCTCAAGGCGCATATTGGTATGGTGAAAATCTTACCAACAGGCCCTTTAAACTCTCGAGTGTTTGCAGCCAGGTTGCATTTGACCCTCGACCAGTCCTCGGTAAAAGCATTGATAAAACATCTTGAAGAGAAAATGAATATTGAAGTTCACGCCTGTTTTCACGCCAGTCCACTAGCTGAATCTGACCCGGACAACATACAAGACACCTGAGCCATATTCAATTCAGATCGCCACATTGATATTCCACTCAAGCAATACTTGTCTGCAAGACTGAAACGAGGACAAGGCCAGAAAGACAAGGCGGAAAAGCACTCTCCTGACCGTAATCATCCCGTAACGGATGACTGTGTAATATCTGCTTTCAAATTCAGAACCGGATAGGACAGAAATCTTCCCTGGGTTAGCATGGTCTCGGACGGTCTGTCTGTCTGCCTGGAAGAAGAGAGAGACAGAGGGAGAGAGAACGAGAGATGGAGGGAGTGGCGGGGAAAACGATAAAGCAAGAGAGAGCCCTATGAGCATCCATGAGATAAGACACCAGAGGGAAGGGGAGTCATTTCTTGCTTATTACTGTGGCTGATGCACTTCTGGCAGGCCATTCGTCTGGATCTGAGAAAGCCGTGGCCAGGGGCAGATTGCAAAAGCCTCCAAATGACTCCAGTCACAGGGAGCGACACACACACCTGTTCCACAAGGAGCGATGCTGACAAAAAGAATGAAAACGAGCCAATCCCATGCTCACCACCACACGGATCCCATCTACGAAACGGATCTAGGCAATCATCCCTCTAACTGTGGTTTTGTGAGCAACTAGACAGATGGATAATGAGCGCGGGGGGATAAAGTCAAAAAGGCCAAAACATTCCTTTACTTTGACATACATTCTGTAACAGGGAGTTTGTAGCAGCGACTGGACACGGGCACACCTCTAGCTTTAACCCGAAATCACAGATACACATTCATAGACGCGACTCATGTCTTCAGAAACTGCACGGGCACAGTTGCAGGCCCCGGCACAGTTGCAGGCCCCGGGCACAGTTGCAGGCCCCGGGCACAGTTGCAGGCCCCGGGCACAGTTGCAGGCCCCGGGCACAGTTGCAGGCCCCGGGCACAGTTGCAGGCCCCGGGCACAGTTGCAGGCCCCGGGCACAGTTGCAGGCCCCGGGCACAGTTGCAGGCCCCGGGCACAGTTGCAGGCCCCGGGCACAGTTGCAGGCCCCGGGCACAGTTGCAGGCCCCGGGCACAGTTGCAGGCCCCCGGGCAGTGCACCAGCACACACCGGGGAGCACTGACCGATTGAAGGGCGGAAAGGCGGACATTTTGTGTCAATTTCCGCTGAGACCATGTGTGACCTTGAGGGTAAAAACCTAGGTTGGATGAGTGGCTAGGTGTAGAGCTCCCCCGGTCTCCGGGAGCATTAGCCCATCTCGGATGGCTCCCCTTGGGACGTGTAGTTCGCAGCGGTGATCTCGACAGAGGGGGGGGGGGGCTATGAATAGCCCCGACACACAACTCCTTACACAGTCGAATCGCCATTGGATTCCATGCAGACGGCACTCATCAACTGTCTGCCCTTATACGTAGCAAGGGCTTATATTCCTGGTCTGAGGTCAGAGAGAGAGAGAGACTAGAAATCAGCACTAGGGGGTTGTGAGCTCAGTTTTCCTGCGACCAACAGTGACTCACAAAGCCCAGCGGCTGGCACACGGGCTCACCTAACGCGTGAACAAGGACGGTGAGGTCACTGGGACAAAAACAACGTTTGACTGCCTGGCAGGCTTCCTCTTCAGACGCTGGCAAGTGGCCCATAGGTGGGGCGGTGGGAACCAGGGCCGAGGTTAACGCCGTCAGCAGAAAGCCGGAGTCGTCACTGGCGACATCACAAATTCCATTACCATGAGTTCTGATACGATTTCAGAAACCACATTTTACATAACAGTGTGTGTTTGCTGTGGCAAAACAAATATTCGCCATTGGTAATTTCCCAAAGGCACAGTGCCGTTTCTCTTCATCCACGGTATTGTTGGATGAACACAAAACCACCTACGGCTTTCATATCTACAGCCACGGGATTTTCAAACATGAAAATATACTGTAACCGGCGATGTTTTCATGCTGGGCTCTTGCTAAATTGAAGCCGTGTTTCTTTTAAGCTGCACAGACAGGCCTATGTTGCTTCAACAGACCTCAACATGCATTTTGAATATAATATTTCTTCTTAGGACTGTTGTACTGCTGTACAGTAAATGCATTAACAGTTGCCAACACCATTAGAGCTTAATCAGAGTGAGAGAGAGCCTAAAACAGAGAAACAATTTAACTGTGACTTTCAGTCTTCGATGGATATTGAGTGACAGGCAATATGGTCTTCTGAGTCGGTAATGAGCTGGTACTCTGCTAAACAACATGCATAAATGGGCCTGAATGTTTACAGCTTATGGGCCCCATTAGTCCACCCAGGATCCAGATCTCTGCCCACGCAGCGGGGACTGACCCAGAGCAGCCACCGATAAAAGGGTTTGCCGGGCTTCCACGGTGTGCCAAATCGGGACCTTTGGAGAAAAAGACGCCACCGTGGGACGGCCCAGGCACCATGCGTCAGTTCAGCCAGGCCGGGCCAAGTTCCCCATGGGCCCCGAGGGCCAACGGATAAGAACATGTTTTTCCCAGCAGGCAGTTGGTCAGGATGCCAGAGAAAATCCCAACCAGTGGCCTGCCAGCCCCTCAGCTACACCCCTCCTGTGTTAACACATACTTATCAGGCTCTTTAAGACAAAGGCAGTAATTGAAGAAAATATTCCGATAGGGAAAAACACTAGACATTACGCAGCTTCAGAGACAAATGATTGATCCGATTTGATTAATACACATTGGCAGCCATGCTCACTAGTCAGATGACCTCACTGCTGCCAAATCACACACAAATTTACAGGCATCCCTAAAAGTTCTTTCTGAAGTGTTACGGGTAAGTTAAGCTGAGATTTGCTATGAAAAATGTATGAAACACCGATGCTTTTCTTTCGTGTGGGGCATGTCAATGAGTTCTCGGAGAGAGTTTGATACTGACAAAAATCTGCCTTCGGGTGTCAAATAAATTATTGAGCAAAGCAAGAACTTATTCGCTGTGCTCCAAGAAAGCCAGGCTTTAGGCGCACACAACCGATATACTAATCACAGAACAACAAGGAAGGCAGGACCCCGGACAACTGTTAATAGGCTAATACCTTACATGTACTGGAAGTATGAGAAGGCAAAAGCATAGTTGCGGAGAGATACGATCTACACAAGGCTGCCTCAGGCTACAGTGCTGTGAGCAATGAGACCTTGGCAAGCCGATGAAGGAAGAATCAGAGAGCACATCCCTTTTCAAATGTGAGCAATAAATCAAACTGAGGCGACCTTAATGGAGCCAGAGGAAGGACTGTAGAAAACACGTAGCTATTCAATAGGAACTAACTCAATATAAAAGCACACTAACAACAGATAACAGGAGAAGCTGCCATCTGGGTAGTTAGAGATTACCAACGAAGCCCACTCAAGGGGGAAACATTTCTAAAAGGTTCAGCACAAAATCTTTTATAAAAGTGGAAATTAAATGAAAAGATGATCCTCTCATTTAAAGTTTTATTAACATTTTCATGTCAGATAAATACATTTGATAAAGTATGAGAGAAATCTGAACCTCTACAATAACAGAGAAAAACAGATAGAGAATCTCATCCTAGGTCTTTAAAAATAGCTGAAGCAGAGCTTGAAGTACACAGAAAATCAAAGAAAGGCAAAAAATGGGCGTAGACTAATATATAATGCAGGCTAAACTGTGTAAGGTACACTATTTGAATACAATCAAACACCTACACCATCTGTTTCAATATAATGTTACCAAATGAGCTTAATAGGAAAACAAGATTTTTTTTACAGAATGTTTTGAGTATACAATGAAAATGAAACAAATATGTAAAGTGCATATGAGTCATGATGATTATTAATTTTTTTCATTTACACTTGCTCTGATGGGTGAAATACCTGCCTGAAATAGGTGCCATTTCCAGATTAATTATCTGTGTAAAAAAATTTAAGCTGCATAGTAAAGAAAAATACCAAATGCATTTAAATATAGGAGTTCACTACCTACCATCTTTGACATCCAGCAAGTCGCTGCAATAAATTACATCCAGGAAGATATCCAAGAGGTAGTAGCACTTACATAAAAAATAAAAAGCTGCATGGATGCAACAACACAATGTACTGTATGATATATTAAACATTTTGTCTCTGTCTGTCTGTTTGATTTGACCCCAAAGTTCAAAGAGGGCTTGATAGATAGCCTTTCCCTACAGGTAAGAATCATACCCTGGGTGATAGCCTAACCTCCCGATATTTCATGAAATTGGCTTCAGGTTTATCAATTTCTTTTGGAACAACCTTGGTCGACAAAACAAAAACAAACAGCAATCAAATCTCATGACAGACTAATTCTGAACAAAACCTGTTCCAGGCAGAGACATTGTATAGTGTGATACGCCAACAGGCTAATGAGAGGTAATAAAAAAGGATGTCATTATGAATTTGCGCCACGGGCCACAATATTAGGAGCCTTCTTTTGAATCAGAAATCCTATAAATACAGTACTTAGTGCACCCTGGTCCCTGCTGGGTCTACATTTCATTGCTGTGGCTATTAATCGATATCTATTTTAAGCTGGAGCCCCTTAGTGCCTCAAAGAAAGAAACTGAAACCTTTTAGGCCTGATCTGCTGTAAAAAAAAAAAAAAAAAGACAAAGACAAAGTGTAGGTAAGACAGAACAGTTTCAGTGAATTTTACATTGGAACAGTATTAGTAGTCACAGACGCCTGAATGCTCCCTCTCAATGTGCACTTGTTTAAACAACTGAGAGATGTCTTGAAGAGAGCCCAAAGTGTCATTTCATAGCCTGCATGCAATCCACAGATGAAAACCAAACCTAGTTTATTTTCCAGTGCGGTCCTTTATCACATTCCATCAGGAAATGAGTCTTTCCAAAGGCAAACTGCATCAAGCTTGTGAAAATGGCCAACTGCCAAACCAAGCCCAGCCCAGCCAGTTCCCCATGCAACAGAAGAAGCCACTCAGTCGATTCCGATAAACTATCAATAAACTACGGAGAACAAAGAAGAAATATCAAAAAGGTAAGCCGACGGCCATAGGTTGTAGGGGAGACAAAGGTGAAGCCTAGCGCTAGAGGTACGGGTCAAAGGTGAAGCCCATCGCTAGAATTACGGGTCAAAGGTAAAGCCTAGCGCTAGAGGTTCGGGTTAAAGGTGAAGCCCATCGCTAAAATTACGGGTCAAAGGTAAAGCCTAGCGCTAGAGGTTTGGGTCAAAGGTGAAGCCTAGCGCTAGAGGTATGGTCACGCTAGAGGTTTGGGTCAAAGGTGAAGCCTAGCGCTAGAGGTATGGTCACGCTAGAGGTACGGGTCAAAGGTGATGCCTAGCGCTAGAGGTATGGTCACGCTAGAGGTACGGGTCAAAGGTGATGCCTAGCGCTAGAGGTATGGTCACGCTAGAGGTACGGGTCAAAGGTGAAGCCTAGCGCTAGAGGTACAGGTCAAAGTGCTAAGAACCTTAACTAGGTCTGTCTCGTCTCCCCTACCTACAAACAACATTCTTCTTGTGCAGTCTTACATTTCACCCCGCAGCAAAAAAGTTCCTCTCTCCAATTAGGGAGGGGCAGCAATCAATCTTAAAACGACCAGGCAGCCTAAATGACTCCATTCAGAAAACCGGACCGTTTCAAAGCAAGCCCTATGGTTGTCAAGGCAGCAGAGCCATTAAATCAACTGGTTCTAAATCAATTACTTGCACTGCACTTCCCACAACTCCGCAGCGGGATAATGGAGAGCCAGGATTACATAGCCAAGAGACAGGTCAGTACAACCCCAAACGCACAAGACGACGCCCCCACATCGTTCTCTGACGGTGACCGCCCAGCACTTTAGTCAGTACCGGCCCACAGCAAATCCAAGAAGATCCGCGTGCGCATGCCAGACCGTCACACAGGTGACCATGAGTACACAACATTAAGATTGTCAGACCAAGATTCACCCGATGAAGACCCCCCCCTTCTGAATATTTAACATCAATGTGGGGGGGGGGGGGGGCAACGCCAGCAGCCGGGCGGTGCGAGCAGCGGTTACCTTGGCGGGCGAGGGGCAGCCGGTGGCCAGTCTTTGTAGCTGCTCCGAGGTGTGGCTGCAGGAGAGCAGGTCTGAACAGCAGGCCGAGCGGCCCAGCCTCTTCATCAGGGAAGAGATGAAGCTGCAGCCACAGCCGCACATTGGCCCGCTCATTAGCGGCTTTGCCGGTCCGGAGGGGAGGACAACAACAGCGTCCTGTCGGTCACCCCTCAGGCCACGCGGTATCTTCCCAGAGCAGACGGTTTCGCCCTGCCCAGAGTCGCTCAACAGAAACCTCCAGAGACACCTGATGCTCCCAGCTCTGTGTGTGTGTGTGTGGGGGGGGCGCGTGTCTCTCAATGGATTGGCTGTAGTCGTGAAGTCCCTTCTCCCGGGCGACGGACTCTCTGACGCTGGCTCCACGCGGTTTCGGAGAGGCCGCCCCGGTCGCCTCAACACACCCCGGGGAGGCTACACTCTGTAGCCGGCTGCTACAGTACAGAAGCTGTGTCCATTCTCCTCCTTCCACCCTCTAAGCCCGGCTCTCGTTGCGGCATCCAGACTCGCGCCTCCTCTTCCCTGGCCCCTCCCTCCCCTCCCTCTCGGCCCAACTCCCCCCCCCCCCCGCCCCCCCCACGGCGCTCACCGACTGCAGCTGTAGAGGATGCTGCTATAGCGCGCTGCCGCTCCTGCTGCTACTGCCGAATGCAGCCTTCTACTGTGGTCTGCTGCCTACTTCCGCCTCTCTCTCCCCCCCACCTCCGTCTCTCACGCTCTCTCCAACTCTCTGGCTTTCATCCTCTTTCCCCGCGGACGCCGCCGCTCAAGCAATGTGGTCGATGTCGGTCGTCCCCATGTCAATGCTGCCGACTGCCAGCGTCGAACCTCCCCTCAAAACTCGGCTCGGGGCAATAGAGCCACTCAGAGCGGCTCCTCAGACTCGCCGATCAGCCTGATGCCCATTTATGACAGGGGAGCTTCCGGGAGCTTGTCAATCACAGGGGGCTCTGTGGGTGGAGTAGCGCAGAACTGGTAGAAATACAAGCCACTCGATCCGACTACTTCCTCAAGGATTGACAGCTTTATACAAAGGACAGGGAGGAGGGTAGCGCGGGGGGGTGGGGGGTTTAGTGTCTGAGTGCTGGAGCCGCAGGCAACATTATTACCGTAATTATATGCCACTCCAGCCCACAAGCCACAAAGGACAAGGTCTTCTGATGCGCTGCGGGTCACTAAAAACTAGTCAGGCGAAAACAAGACACAGGCCGCTAATCACTGCAAAAGTGCCCTCGACGTTCGGCACAACACAAGACAGATTTTCTCTCTGCTGCGGCGAAGGTTAGGCAAGCCATTTAGAGCTGTATGTGGAGAACTAAAATCACCGGTACTTACGCTTGAATCTCAAGCACAGTGTTGAAACGCAAAAGAGTGGAGGGAATGAAATAATAGGGAGAAATGGACGGAGAGGGAGAGAGAATAAGAGAGGACAAGGGAGATCAACAGAGGCCTGGGGACATGGGGGGGGGGGCATCCTTAGGCATCCGGAACAGGTACACTTTCAGCAGCAGCCTCAGAGTCCCTGCCTGTTTCCTTCAACCGCCCGCCCGCCCTATCTCAGGCGTTTAACCCAATTAGCTCGGGAGATGGGGCCTTCAACAGGAGCCCACACAGATGAAGGGACAGCAGCGTGAAATCCTCATCAGTGAAAAGCAATCAGAGCCGATAAAGCCAGGAGGCCTTGGGATGACAGAGGGGAAGTCGGGGGGGGGGGGGGGGGGGGGCATAATGGCCCGGACATGAATAGCCCCAAGAATAAATAACTGGAGTCAGGAATCAAACACACAGGACGAACGGAAACATCGCAGAGAGGTGACATTTCAGTGTCCTATGAACTGGGACTGAGCAACCAGTGTCCACCCTGTCGGGCGCTGCCGCGGCACAAGACCAAAGCAGAGCGAGAGATACGTCGATCCGCGGACTACAACCGCTCCCCGTCCACCCGAGGCACGTTCTGTCTCCTCAGCACTCAGCCCGCCGGCTGGGTTTCAGCAGGACGACAGAAATCGACCACGTCTGGCAACTCCCCATGGGCGGATGACAAAAAGGGAGAGCGGCGATCGGCTTTCGTCGCGGGAAAACGAGTTGCCGCGCCGCCCCCGGCTGCTTGAAGGCACGGACCGATCGCCATCGATTAGTTAAAGGGGCAAGTCGGAGAGAAAGAGGGAAAGGAGTGGAGTGTGTGAGGGAACGAGAGCATGGTATAGCAGTCCAGTCCGACAGCCTCATCCGTACACCATGACACAGGTCACCGGTTAACCGGAGGTGACACCTCGGCACAGTGATTCATGGACGCCCTAACAAGGAGCGCATCATAAAAGCCGGCCAAGCCATTAAGCCATCAACAAGCGTGGTTCCCGGAAGCTTACGGCGACGGCGGACATTTGACAAACGTTCACGTCTTGAAAAGAATGCTGATCAGCTCTTGCCGCCTCATTGGAACAACCGGGGCAGATCAACAGCACGCGCTGCATGGAACGCGTCCCAGTCCCAGAGACAAACAGACAGAAAACAAGCAGATGTGCACGTCTTGAATGGAAGCGTACTCCATCAAAAAAGAATGCAGACGCAGCACGGGTGGGGGGGGGAAGACAGATTACTACCAGCTGTTCCAACCAACAATGGTACGTTAGCAGCAACAAAAATTAACTGAGAAGCGGCTACGGTATGAGTTGAGAGAACAACGCTGTCCTCTCTGCAGCTCACGGGCTCTAAGCTGAAGTCAACACTGAGTGACAGACAATCACAACGGCAATGACAGGGAACAGTAAGCCATCAGGTCAAACCGCTAAACAGCGATGTGGCTCGTGGACAGATGACAGTCCCTCATGGTTGGCTACGCAAGGTTGTTGTCGGTAGAGATGAACCTTACAGACATGAAGGTTTTACGGCCTTTGAGTATTTTGTTCCTTTCCTGCCCGGAGAGAACGAGACGTGCCCAGCTCATTATTTATGAATATTGCTTTTCACTGTGTCAGCTCCTAGCTTCAGCATCGATCGTTTGGAGAGGGGGGAGCATCCACATGCCACAGCACTGGAAGAGGTTTCAGAGGGAGGAGGCGAAAAAAGGAGGAACACAATCGCCGGAAGAGGAGAAGAAAAGGAACAGAAAAACATCAGTGATTGCCATGGCTGAAGAAAAACATAAGACTTGCTGTTTTCTAAAAAGATCTAGCGGACGTCTCTGAAAGCGGGCTGTGAAGGCGATCCTTTCGGTGCAGTTTTGGACCATTTAACTGTAAACAGTTTGGATGGGGGGGGGGCAGTTAAAGGGCATGTCTCTGACACCAAATGTTCTCCCACATTAGTCTAAAGGTCAGTTTCATTTCAGCGCATGCATTTCATGAAAACACACACACAGTGAAAAGGTGGCTGGCGGCAGCTTCAGAAAATGACACCATTGTTTTGGTCGGACGCTGGTATCCACAAACATCCATTGTGTGTGGCGAGGAGCAAGAGCCGAGGAAGAGATATCAGTCTCTGGCAATCAGCAATGTGTGGCCGGCCTCCAACAGCCAACACCATACAATTACAGCTCCATTGTGTGAGGCCAGACCAGTTAGACAAAAGGCTGCAAAAAATAAAATAAAAGCCCTTCCCTTCCCAGATAATGTCCGGTCAAGGCTGGATCCTTAGTGTCAGGGTGATTAGGAGGGATGACACAAGTGGCCTCTCTAGACGCAGCAAGCAACAGGTGGGAAACAAAAAAAGAAATGCGTAATGAGACAGAAAAAAGGTGTGTTGAAGGAAATCCTGAGGCGCCACGCGTTAAGGATCCTTGACGAATGCCAGGCAACGAGCATCTGCACGTAGCATGGGCAACGTCGACAACGAACAGGGCGGACACTTCCACAGAACCACACGGACAACACATGCGAGAGGCAGACAAGGCCTGTCACTTTAACTACTGCCATTTCGCAACAAACAAGAGAGCGGGCGACGACAACGTGGCGGTCCTCATCTCCGTCACTTGACCCGCAGATGAAGTCACCGCAGAATCTGTCGCCGAGCTTTATGTGTCGGATGAGCCTCCAAGTAGAGCTACTGCTGACTGGAGTTGCAACGCGACGCTTACAGTGAGACATTGCTACTTTGATGCACCTGTGACTCGATTACCTCCCACAAACCAGGTTAGCCAACACTCCGGATAATGAAGTCACCAGGACGTTCGGACGACTCACTTTGGACAAAACAGACTCCAGCCGACCGGAGGGCCTTGTTTAACACAGGACATCCAATTCTGGTCTTACCCCACACTAATCCATCACTGAGACAATTGCCAGATCTTTCTGAAAGTAGGTCTGATTTGTCAAAAGGCTGACTGGAGAAGGAAAAGGTTTCCGTATACATAGTCAGGGGGAACATATCTGAGGCTACTTCTGCTTTATGAGGTACGAAAAAGGCAAGCGCCGTGTGGGCCAAGCGGTTCAGGTGTCTGGCCATTAACTAAACCGCTAGTTCAAATCCTGAGCCGACAAGGAGGAAAATCTGTTGTGACCTTGAGCAAGTCACCTAACCCTAGTTGTTCCTGTGCAGGCCTCTGGATAACAGCATCGGTTAAACCACGAATGTAAAATGCCCGTCAACTAAATGATGTGCACTTCCATTTTACATTTACAACATACGGCATGTGTCTGTCAGACGCTGTGGGTCGCGGACCCCTGAACCTCCTTCAGGTGTGAAAACAGTGATGAGAAATATTTAAGAGATCAGACTTGTGTCGGGATAACCCGTGGCATGCCATCGCCTCGCCCTCTGGTCAGCGAACGAAGAGAGGAAGCTTATAGTCTGGTCTGGTGAAACTGGCACACAGACGGGTCACGCCGGGATGGAGGACGCATTGTGGGAGGGAGGCTGGTGCCGCTGCCAAGAGCGGAGTGCAAGGCCATCGGGCCGCCATATGGTGCCTGAAGCAGCCTGGGTTCATTAGCCGTGGTTTACCAAGCCAGCGGCACAGCATGTAATCAACACACTCCAATGCCACGGCGAAAAGACCTCCCTCTTATTTCTAGAACACGCACAGAGATCCAGAGCATCAAAAGGATTCTAGATTGTGCCGGACTGGATTTGCTGAGATGGGAACTTTTGGACAGGATAAAAATATTTCCCTAGTTTAACCCTGCTAGGAATGGAAGCTCTGACCTTGTTTCAAACCAGGCACAATCTACTACCAAAAGTGGGGCTACAGGTGTGTGTCTGTGTGTGTGTATTCGTTTTGGAATAAGACGACGCGCTCAGTAGACACCACATCTAAGCATGACTCAGAGAGCAGCATGGGATTTAGAGAAGAGGAGCCTAATAAAATAACTCGGCAGACCATGGTGTGTCTGACCTTATCGACTTCTCACTAAAAAGACATTTTCCATGCAATATTAACAATACCATAAAACTAGAAACACATTTGGTCAAAGGGTATGGCTCGATAAAAACGCTATGATAGCAGAACTTTTTCCATTAATGAGTGCATTTTGTGCAATCAACAATAGAGCAGCACCCAGACGGTCTGTAGTTAAATTGCAAAAGAAATATAATAAAACAAGCAATATGAACCTCATGAGGATCCTTCAGTTTTAACCCCTATATACCCATCAAACAGAGGTACACACCAGCTCCAATTAAGAAACAAACAGAACAACACAAGGCCCATCGGTTCCTGCATACTACAGGTTGGTTCTAGGCTGATGGGGAAGCACTGGGTGAGCAGACTAATAGAAGCAGCTGAAGGTCCTAATGGGCTCACTCATCACCATTGTTAAATGTGATTCATTACAGAGCAAAATAAAATGGACAAAGCCCACTGCTAACAATTAGACATCACACCCTGAACTTTGGGTACCTATTCTCACACAAAAAGGGACGCATTCTGGCCTCCATCGTCAGTGACTTTCACGGCACACTAAAACAACACCACTATCGGGGGTGAAGCCCCGAAAAAAGCCTGTGGTATTTCCATCACAGTGCAGCTGCAATAGCCTTAGGAAGTTTGATGACGGTAAGACTGTCATGAGATCAAACTCGCCCCAGGAGACTGTCCACCTGAACAGGGTTAAACCGCTATGTCTGCAGTGGGGTAGCCAGGGGGCAGCAACCTCGTCCTGGCACGGTACACCTTTACACATCTGATGAGCGTAGGCTTTTCCTGTTCGTCTCTGCCGCAAACAAAGGTTAGTAATGCATAGAGATCTATGAAGACCCAGAATGCTTCTTTGAGGCAAGTGCCACGGGACACCAGAATCAAGTCTTTAGGGGACTATGGGCGTTGACTTATAATCTGTTCTGGCGTCAGCCTCATTAAGCCATGGGAATTCACAGATTGTGTCTTGGCACGTCAGTGGAGAGGAGAGAGGGCACGGAGACGGCCAGACACCTGTGCACAGAATCATTACCGACTCGAGTCACAGTGCCTGGCTCAGGAACACGGCATTCAGCGGTTACCTAGCGATCGTGCCCCCCCCCCCCCCCCCCCCCCCCCTCAGGGCGGTGAGCGGGAATTGGACCAGGGGAATAACCATCGATCCGCTCCATTGCATGGTATTGACCAATGAGATTATTCTGTCGGCCACTTATCATTTTGGTTCTATACCAACCTACAAGATGCCTTGGTCCCTTGATGCCTTGATCATCTTTTATCACATTAATCAAAGATGTGTGTACTTCGACCCCAAATTGATCCTATTTTACAGGATCAATGGGGGGGGGGGGGGGGGTCAAATCAGGAGCACCTCAATCTCTCTGACAGGCAGGAATAGTATGTAAGGACATGGCCAGGAGTACACGATGGCTTCAGCCATAGGACACAGGCCTGGTCTCAGATGTGATTTGAAAGGCCTTACTAGACCTCCAAATAGACCTCAAGACATGCCTAAATGTCAACTAAGCGAATCCTACACTAGACTACATAAGATACAACAAAAGTTACAGTGATGTGAGGGATGACATCAAAAAGCCTGGAAACAAACACAATCAATTACATTATTGGGCATGACAACTCTCCTCACTGAATCCAAGCAGGCTTGCAGTGCCCAGTTTCTCTGACTAGGGTGTCCTCTAGTGGGGAGAAAAGGAATAATGGTTTCCATGGAGCGACAATTGGAGATACAGTCGAACAAACAGGTGGATATTCTATCCGTTTTCAGCCGCAAACAGTGCCAGATGTAGGCAACTGGCGGTCACCGCGACGTCCTCGGATTTCTCAGCCAACGCAGTTGGATCGAGCAAATAACACGCACAAAAACGACAAACAGACACACAGGTGGACCTCCAACATTCTGGCCGAGTCCCACAACGTCCTGAACAACAACAATGTTCTCTTGGTGGACAGGATGGACCCTCCAAAGAGCGAATGAGTCCTGTGAAGTCACAGCTTCCTGCTGCCCCAGGAACACAGCATAGCAGGGTGGGTAGAGTCAAAGCCCCGGGGGTTTCCTGTTTTCGTCCGGAGCTTCCAAAGCATGAATGACTTGGTTGAAGGCGTGCGACTATGACCGCCTTTTCTCTATAATGAGGGAAATGTACACAGTCCCGACTGCAAACAGAAACCCAACCCACCACTCAAAGTCCCAGCAACAGAACGTGTTCTGTGCTTTTGTCCTTCCGCCGCTAACGCTTTCTGACGCCGTAAAAGGCCAGGCCTGTTCCAGCCAATGAACATTACAATAAATTAGCGTCTAATAAATGGTTGTCGATGGGGAAATTATTTATTTTGTCGTGTTCATGACGTTCTTGGGTATCACTAAGTTACAAAGATATTTTCTTTCACAAAAGCAAATGCCATTACCTTATGTTAATGTAGGATCTATTTTGCCGCCAGCTTCTGAAGCAATATCTTTATAGTGTTTTTTGGCAACGGTAAGTGCTTCGATAACCTCTAATTTAGTTATTACGGAGACTGCTGCAAAATACCAAACATTACCTGCAGGTGACAGATTTCAAAAAAGGACATCCAATTTCTGTTCCCATAATTGCGTGAAGATCAAGGCATTAAACCGGGCGACCTATAACAGGCCGTCCTCAACAAACTATGCACGGTCCTTCTGTTTGATATCAATGCTCGTGCATCGGTTGAGTCTTAACAGAGTTTTGCTAAATCGGCACCAAATGTATTTTCAACATACAAATACCCGTGGCTAATTTCGTAGGCCTCAGCCACATATTCATGAGGGAGATTCATTGCAGGGTGGGTTATTTATAAAAATCTGACGTTTCCACAGTCCCCTACCAGATTTCAGGAAGTGAAAGGTTAAGATTGAAAACAGTTTCCTAGTTTCTAGATATTTTCTGAAGAACATTTTATAATTAGAAACAAATGTCCAGCCTGTGTTCCTCAGCTGCTCTTGTAAACACATTACCCTAACTTACATGGCAGTGCTTTCCCGGGTTCTCTTGAATGAAAGGCCTCTGGGAAACAGAGGGGCAACGCAGCTCAAAGAGAACAGCCGTAGTATTCCTCAGAGCCGGGCTTCCGCTATCCCGCTCGTAGGCCCGCGCATGTTCTTCGGCGGACATGAAACAAAAAGGAGCTTCAAATTCAATACGCACCGAGCAGCCCTTTCATTACGTCCAAATGGAAGCCGACAGTGCGTCTCGGCCAGGTCTTCTAAAAGCCTCGGGGCTCTCAGAGACACCGCGCATCGGCAGCAGGCTGTTAGCGATTGATTGAAGCCGTAAGACTCATGCAGCACTTCTTATATAAGTGCGCTATTTCCCTGAAGAGCCCAATGGGCCGAGGTCAAACCTGGTGCACAATATATAGGGGCCAGGCTGCTTTTTCAGACACGGGATTAGCATGCATCGGCGGATATTTTTACCGTCCTCTACTGTCCTCTTATCTGCCATGCGCTGTCCATTCTCCTCCCCCGGCAACTGGGCAGGCCAAAGGAAAGGGCCTTTCCATTATTTACGTGGGATGTGTGTGGGTTGGGGGCGCTGGGGGACTGATTAGGCAGTGACACAAAGGATGACTGACTGCGTTTCTGGGACCGGACCTCTTCCCTTCCGCTCCTCTGTGGTCAACGTAAGTGGCCCCGCTTTCACCTGCTCACAGGATATGACAAGGCAGAAAGCGCTTCTACTTTTCCTGCACTGTCAAATTCTCCCAACGAAACACTCCACTCCACCAGGAAACGATCCCAGACGAACCCCATAAAACCACACCTAGAATCCAGGGCGCACCAGTCAGTCACAAATCCCAACAACCGGTCTCTTAGAGTGAATGAAGAGGGAGGCCGTATCTCGCTGGTCCTTCAACGAGAAAACGAGTGTCCAATCACGTTCGGGAAGGAGACCAGTCCAGTACCTCCCCCGCACATTTAGAAGAAGACAAAAAGGACAGTGCCTCCTAAGAGGGACACAGCAACCACAGTGGATATAACCCAGTTAGTACATCAAACATGGGGGGGGGGGGGTACCAAAACCAAAGCCTACAGACTGTAATTAAGTTAGTTTTCATGGGGAGGGAGACAGGCAGGCGCTAGCGGCCACGCGGCCAGACTGTCATAGCTGGGGGAGGGCATTAAAAGGCCTACCTTAATGAAACCCAGGCCTGCCGTGGGACGACCAGGGAGGGGGGAGCTCAGCAGGGACGCCCAACGCACCAGGGACCACGGAAATGGGGACACAACTGTTCTACGCTTAAGCCAATTGACGCATTAGCTCTGCTCAGGAGTGTCATGTTAACCACCGTGGCCTGTGCCACTACACCGTCCCAACTAGCTAGCTGGCTAGTAGCACACAATCCCACACCACGGCAGCCACTGTCACAGGGCGCGCGTCTTTCCCCTCACCTGCTTCGCCTCAGCCTCTCGACGACCAGGCCCAGGACATACCCCCTTTAGGTCGCCGTGACGTCTCGCTGGCGTCGCGGCAACGCAAGGAAAGAACACCGGGAGCAGGAAAATTCCCCCTGGGATTCCGATTCCTTTCCGATACCAACCCGTCCAGAGACGACTTCGCGGCAGAGAACCTCAAACCCCGGCGCGCAAGCAGCAGGACGGCACGTTCACCGGCAGGGAAATACACCGTAAGAAGAAGAGGTTGAGCATTCAGGGCCATCCCTTTTAATATTCACCGGTGAGCAGAGCAGGCAGGGAGGTATGAGGCTGTGTGCGGTATCGCCTTACCTTTAATTCACAAAAGCCATGCCTGTGATAAATAATTCAGGGACTAGGCTGGCTGCACTGTCGTCTGTGAGGGGGATGAAGTCCCCACAGCGCACGCCCACAGTAGTGGACACACAGGACTCACCCATTCTGGGTGAACTGACACGTTGGCTGGACGGGGAGAGGCGGATACGAGAAGCCACCTTCAAAATGGAGCACGCACACAAACGTCATATGAAATCTCTAATAGCTGTTCATGCAAATGTGAAACGCCTGGCCTCAGTGTCCACGCAGAGGACCGAACACGCACACACACACGCACGCACTTCCTCATTAGAAATCTTCTCAACTTCCCTCCCTCACCCTCTGCCCATTCTCACTCCACATCCCCAGAGCTCAGGCTGAGCGCAGTCGTGCTTCAAAGTTAATAAACCTCCCGTTTCTCCATAGTCAGTCCTGAACAACTCCCCCGGCGCCTCTCGCGGAAGTGTGAAAGTTAGCTTTCCTGCCTCTCTCCACAGAACAATGAGAAGGGCTGGGCGGGTGGATCTCTTCGTCCTTTTCTCTCACTAGTATGTAGCTCATCCTCTCACTCTCCATCCCACCCCCTCTCTGTGAAGCCTTTCCTTCCCTCTCCCCCTCCACCAATCCCTCTCTCATAGTTAGTGGAGGAATTAAATTCTAGATGGCATCCACCTTCTGTTTCAAACGGAGGCAACCCAAAACAGGCCTCCCATTCCTCGGAACCACAAAAGGGGCCACGATGATGGATGAAAACGTGCACGAGCTGACTAGAGCAGGAAAGAGCTAAATTGCGAGGAGCAGTCGAGAGGACTCACAGCTGAAATTGGAATACAGTGGGACCAAATAGCGCCACAGTGAAACGCCGGTCATGAATACTGACAGGATCATGAGAAGAAAGCGGGATAAATCACAGCCTAAAAGGGGAAAGCTTAATTGGGCATTAAGCCTCCACAGAGAAGTCAACAGAGGAGAAAGAAGAGTCTAATTAGCGAGCTATTAAATATCTGTCTGGCTTCCTGCAGGCTCAATCCAATAGGAACACTGACACGCCCCCACGGCGCAAACAGACACACCCCCCAAAATGCCCCTGGGACCACAAGTGAAGCACTTAACACTCTCTTATAGTCAGACAGCCACACGCACACGCACACGCACACGCACACGCACACGCACGCACGCCAGCGGCAGAACGATCTGTCTCACAGCCCGAGAGGCATAATGATTCTGTCAGATCTGTCTGTGGGGTCACACTGGGCAAGGAGGTCCCCTCCAGACTGCCCCCATCAGATGGGGAAAACTGTATATGAACTGGTCGGCGCTTGAGTCGGGCAAAAGTCAGTGTCTGTCTTTGAGTAGGCCTCGGGGGTCTATCGACCGGCCACTCCAGTCAGAGGAGGCTCCAGTCAGTTTCTACCTCAGAGTTGCTGCCGAGGAAACCATGCCCTGGACATTGCGTTGCGTTGCAGGACAGCCTGGAACCGGGCCAGGTGGGGTGAGTGGTCGGGGAAGGACAGCTGTTTAAAAGGGGTTTACTGTGAGGTAAGATTATGTGTAGGCATCTGTGTGTGTCTGCCTGTCTGCGCGTGCGTGCCTGTCTGTGCGTGCATGTGCCTGCCTGTCTGTCTGCCTGCCTGTGCGTGCGTGCCTGTCTGCGCGTGCCTGCCTGTCTGCCTGCCTGTGCCTGCCTACCTGCCTGCCCTTGAGGATAGCCTTGTATGTCTAACAGAACCCTAAACTTAAACCATAATGCCTAAACCTAAAACAAACCCGTTTGTAACACTAACCTCAACTGTATGTATGACCTTAAACCAAACACCTTAACTTGAAATGGGCTTCGTCCATATCTGACCTGTGAAACGAAAACACACATGGACATAGGCATTTGCAGGTGTGGTACGGCCAACCACAGACAGGAAATAAAGCAGTTGATTTATGACCCTCAGGCACATATGGACTTATTTTGAATCATACTGGAAGACACAGAACAGTGGAGAGGAAAAAAGGTGAGGTTTTGGCTCCATTACGTTATATGGTAGCAGCAGCTGGGAGATGTTTCAAGATTCCAAAGAAACTCCAGACAGGGGGGGGGGGGGGGTGTTGAATAGACTGAGAAATATAGAGATGAACAAAGAGAGGGAGGAAAAAGTAGACAGTAAAAGACAGAGAAAATAGAGAACGAGAGAGACAGAGAATAGGAGAGAAAGAACAAACACCAACCAGCCGTGGAACATACACTCACTACTCAACTCATCCCTCTGTTTAGCCCGAGAGGCCAAATACACTACATCAGCTGAGAGTGGGCAAATCCATTCCTTTAATGTTTTCAGACGACCATTTGCTGAAGTCAAGCAATCAAACCGGCACAATTCGAGGTCAATTTCCATTTCAAAACAAAAGCGGGAACACAAAAGAGAAAAAGGCAAAACACTTGATAACGGCTACTTTAAGTCACTGCATCAAAGTTTTCTCTTTTGCTTTTTTTTTCTCTCTCACATTCGTCCAAAGAAAACATTTAATATCATCAGTGCATTGTTGGACATGGAGGGGAAAAAAAGATTCCCAGCCAAGATCTGAAAACAGAACAAGTTAATAGAGAGCCTTCCGTTGACGTCAGACGTTAGCCAGGGCCAAGACATTAATATTTATATTACAAGGACAAGCAGCTCCGCTGTCCGCTGTCAATGGGTCTGAGTCTTATCGTGCTGCTAATGGGACGTGTGCTGTAGCATAAAAGATGTATAGCATAAAAAAAAATAATAATAGGTCAACCTTTCAGTGACTTCAGGACCACTGGACGAATGGGTCATTGTTGTACAATGATTCAGTTTGCTCCTTCAGGCCGTCAGAAGTGCCGATAAAAGCCACCAAACACTTCCACTGTGGCATTCTGTCAGTACCCCGGGGGTGTAGAGAAGCGCCACCGATTGGCTCTCTATGGGAAGAAGGAGGAAAAGAAGAAGAAAAAAAACATCCGATATCGCAAGAAGCCACAGCGCAGTTCATTCTCAGCAGTGGGGGAAGCGTGCCGCGCCGAGTCGCGGGGCAATTCCTGGCTCTAAACTGTGGAGCGGAACGCTGGCGTGAATCAAGCGAGTCACTTAGATTCGGAATTAGCGGCGCCGAACGCGTGCGTACGCGCTCATTCCGACTGACCCACTTCCAGACACAGTGGAATCTAAGAGGAAGCACAGACTTCCACAACGACCAGGGAGGGTTAACGGGGACTCTGCGACTCCACAGCAGTGTGGACTGTGTGCAGTGGACCTCGCCTTGTTATGGAAGCAGTTGGCTACAGAGCAAAGTGCAACACATGAAAGGACGCACGTTCCCAAAGAGCAACACGTACTGGGATCACGGGCCATTGTCAAAACGGCCACTCGGACCAGGAAGCACTAGGGTTGAGAAATGCATAAATATATGAACACGTCATTCTATTATTTTACAGATATATTACACCACATTATTTCACTTTCCAAGGGGGTGGGGGGTTAATCCAAACAGAGGAATTGCTCTATCTGTTCGAAACTGCGTCGGGCCTAAATCCCAATGCCATAAATCTGTCACGACCTTTTCCACGTAGTTTCTCAGTTGAATGGGCTACACTCCATACACACAGGCTGCAGACATCCACCCCGGGGCCCAGAGAAACTCAGTCTGGCTGGGGAAGAGCTAAAGTGAGAGGAGGCTACCCCCCGCCAGCGGGATTCTTCCCACAAGGGGCCTCATCCGTGCTGGTGATGATAATCATCCTCTGGACTAACAGGTGGTTGGTTAGTCAGGAGGCCTGATCAACTCCCAGCAGTGTCTATTCCCAGCCAGGGCCCTGGCTAATCCAGACAGGACCTTAGAGAAGAGGAAGTATCCCTCTGCAGAAGACACACACACACACACACACACACACACACAAGACAGTGAGAGGTGCACCCAACCGAGACGCATGCTTTCGCACTCACGCACGCACAGATACACACAAACCAACCAGGATTTACACACAGAAAGCGCTCCCTCAAGGATCCAGCCGAAGAGGTGAAACAGATGGGCCGGAGACCCAGGTGATGACGCCGCGGGTAACCTTGGCCGGGACAACAGACAGGCGTAATAGCCGAACTGGACAGGAGGTGGAGTGTTTAATCCCCGACAGAGTTCAGTCAAAGGCCTTTCGCTGTGCTGTGATAGCAGTGTAGAGGGGACTACGGTTCATTAGCGGATAAAGTGACTGATTAAAACATGACACTCCTTGCCATCTTTATCCCGATTATGCCCAGCCCAAACTGAACCCTGGGGAGAAGTACGATACGATAGATGTTCAAACTCACCCGGACTTTTCTTTTGTGCTTGACAACAGAGGGGAATTCTACAAACAGGGACCCATCATCTCCTCTGAGCTTCAACAAACGAGAAACCCAAATAATGACAAATCAAAGTGGTAGTCTTGGCAAAAACTCTTCAGATCTGTTGTTCTTAGTTCTCTTTGTTTGTGTTTTTCACCAGTAGTTAACACCAACTGTTCGGTTACCTCATGAAGGGAGTGGCTAATCAGTTTCCTGGAATTAACAACTGCAGGATTGTTTTCGGCAGGTTGGGTGTGTGTTGGTGGAGGCCGGGGGGGGGGGGTCAAATGACTGCATGATAATGATGAATACATATCTAGCAAACAAGGAAGCAGACATAGCAATAATCCAAAGAAAATAGGCTACTGGTCGATCCCAATATTGTAAAAAGAGCAGGGAACTGGAGTAGTTCTGGTTGCAGACGCATGACCAGTGGGTCTGCAACCATTTAAAAATGTTCGGCCACCTCGGCCGGCAAAATCGCATCGTTCCAATCTATCGAGATCAAAGCCGGGGCGGGCACTCGCATTCTCATCAACCAGCTGGCCTAGATTCAGGCTTCTAGCATTTGGAACCATGAGACAGACGCCGTTCGCTCCGGAACAAGTCCAATGGAGCGAGGACAAGACGGGAGGCCGGGCGGTGTGCGGAGGATGGCATCAGGAGTACGTTTTCTTTTAATTTAACTTCCGTTCCACGTGATTTCCAGACCCATCTTTTCAGTGAACGTTCCTGTAAAACAAGAGACAGGGCTTTCCGGCATTAGATCACACCGTTTCCCGACAAGAGAGAGTTCCTGTCAGGGTGTGAACTTGGGGAGGCACGCTGTTTTAGCAGTCAAGGCAGCCTAGTTCTCACGGCCGCGGGCTATGCAGTGAAAACACAGCAAGCATGCCAAAAGGGCAGATAGGTTGGAGCCTAGTATCTTCTGCCAATTAATAATAAACAGACGTCTTGCCAGGTCACACGAGACACAACAACTAGACCTGGATCTCCAAAGTGCAAAACCCACCTAAACAGGCCTGCAAGCAATCCACCCCCAAGGGTAATTACGCGTATTAGATGACAACCGGGACCGCCACGAGAGTCCAGTCAAAACACCGTATCACCCAGTCGGGACAAAACCAGTCGAGGTCCGAGGGGGGGGGGGGGTTAACCAAGCTAAGTGGTCACACAGGCCTCGTTATGGGGCCTTTAAAACATAGTCCGGGTGAAACCTATTCATCAGCAGTGGAAAAGGCCAACATTGACTTTGGTATGTGGACCTTTTTGACACCAGATTAAAATCAATGGGTGTGTTAGGATGGGCAATATACCAATATGGCCTCTTTCAGCTGGAGTGGTTCATTCCGTTTAATATCAGCAATCCATGACAGCCGCCAAATCGGACTGTTCAAAAATGCTTTCTGTCGCTAAAAAGCGGATATAATTTGCATCTTTGAGAAAAAGTGGTAATTTTCATTTACAGGACTCACATAATGTTCAGCAAATACAGTAGCTAACCTCTGATTTAACCAAACATTTCCCTAATTTGAGTAAGATTGATCCAATAAAACGGTCAGGTGCCAGCAAACAGCTCTGTATAAAATCCAGTGTTCTCTGTCAGTATAAAATCCAGTGTTCTCTGTCAGTATAAAATCCAGTGTTCCCTGTCAGTATAAAATCCAGTGTTCCCTGTCAGTATAAAATCCAGTGTTCCCTGTCAGTATAAAATCCAGTGTTCCCTGTCAGTATAAAATCCAGTGCTCTCTGTCAGTAAAAAATCCAGTGTACATTGTCAGTAAAACGTCCAGCATTCACGGTCAGCCCTCTTGACTTATGTAGCTGCAGGGCTTGGAGCACACTCATACTCTGCGAAGTCTATCTTGGTGTGTTTAGTTATAACGTTCCCCCGATTTGCGGTGAACTTTAACCGCGGGGGACTACTCATTCTTTGATTGTTCACCCTTTGCTTTCTTTAAAGAGAGACACTTTAATGATTATCTACCTCTGTTGACACATCCCAGACAATATGGGCATGCAGAGAACGGTGCATGCCTCGGCGGTGCAGTAGGTACTCATATTAGATGCGTGACCTTATGGATCCACAGTGGAGGACTACTCAGAACGGCACAATCATCCGCCTGGACAACTCCAACGTGTTCAGCCCACGTGTATGTTCGTGTTCATCATCCACTCCGTCTGCAGATCCAGGACTCACCGCGGCAGCAGGAACCTAGTCACGGACGTATGATGTAATTCTGAGACGGCTCCTGGATCGCGCGAGGGTCGTCCAAGTTCCATTCCCCTTTGTCTCCCAGGCTCTGACCAGACAATCTCAAGAGCAAAATATTGGGTGGAAAGCACTAATCAAAAAAAACTTATGAAACCCTATTAAAATCTTCTGCGTAGTTTATATTAATCTAAGAAAAGACAATCTACGATGGAAATGTGACCTATTGGTGAGATTTCTGACATTGCACAGCAGTCGGCTGGTTTATCCGTCCTGCGTTCTTTATTTCAATACGGAAGGAAAACCAGTAGCTTGGCTGGAGGTGATAAGATTCGGGAAGCACTTCTTCAGTATACGAGAGCCTCTCTGACGGGCTCCCAGAGGCTCCCCAGCTGAAAACTACAGGCAGTAAGTGGAAGGCGAGGAGGAAACAGGAGAGACCGTCAGTATAAATCACTGCCGGAATGCAAACACATTGTCCTCCTCTCCACCTCCTCGCTCCGTGGCTCTCCACACGGGGCCCCTCGCGTGAAACCCGACGACCAAACGGACGACACCCTCGTCAGCGGTCGAGGGGCCCACGGCCCCGGAGGTCCCCACCGCCCCCGAACACGGATCACATGACACCCGCGCAACGATAATGAACACCGGGGCTGGGCTGCTGAAAGCTCCGGTTACGCAGAGGAGCAGCGTGAAAAGCAATAAAAGAGAAGGAGCGGAGAGGAGGAGGAGGCGGGGCGGGGTGGGGTCGAGGGGGAGAGAATGGGATGATACATGTCGAAGGGAAAGAGGAGAGTCCACACCAAAGACATTCCCATATGACACGCCTGGCTGCTATCCATTTCAGGACAGGTTTGTGACTGTTCTTTCAGGGCTCGTTTTCATTTTCCCGTCACAGGCGAGGTTGGGCACTCGCAATAATGCATGTCAGGAAGAAGAAGAAGAAAAAAAATAACTCACGTTCAAATAACTTCCTTTACAAGGGCCTTCGGGTTCATTTCCTGATGCCGACTGAGGGGAACTTAGCCAGGTGAAGGATCACTTAGAAGCTTTCAAAAGTAAAAATCTGCAGAGTGAGAAAATATAAAAATAACAGGTGGCAGCACAAAGACTAGACATCCAACCACAGAGAGAGGAAACCTCATCAAAGACAGACATGTCATCCCAAAGCCCTTTCAGAAGGAGCCTGTATCTACGATGCACCACTGCGCTTGAATAACGCCCGGACTATGGGACATAGGACATTTCCTGCAAAGAGTATCTTTTTTTCATCCTCACCAAGAGGAGCATAGACAATGGGCCTATTCACAGGCCAACGTTCGCCAGGCATGTGTCTTTATCTACAGTCAAAAGTTCTCCATTGCGTGTTTTTGTTAGGGCCATTCTATCCACCCCCAGGCTGAAAACAAAACGGACAGGCAGGAGTTTTGGAACAAACCCAATATGCGTCTGGGGAACTTAAGAGAGAGGGATGAAATTATCTGGACAGATGGCTAGAGCAAGTGATACGACGGAGAACGTAAAGGAATGCAGAAAGTGATGTAAACTTGACAGGCCTAACAGACAGCGGGGAAAGAGCAAGAAGAGAAGCAAGAGGTAAACATTTAAAAATGAAACAAGAGCAAGCATATCCACCCCCGCATAAGACGCAGCGCCCCATTTGGTCAGTCGGCAGAGTCTCTATGGCAAGACACATCGTTCTCCCTAGTTTAGTCAAACACGGGTGACTGGTGTCTACCCAAAAAGGGTTCTGTTCAGTCACAGGGACAAACTGAACATACGAGACGCATTCATAACTGTGACGACAAAACGTGAATATGTAGGCATTAAGATTGAATGTAACCTTGATAAGGTCAAAAGGCTTAGAAGTTGCTAACTTAGTTGCAATTAAAACTGCAATGTCCCCTGAAAATCTAAGTCTGTGGTGGTGGGGTATGCGGTGGAGGGACATATGTACTGAAGTAACAGGGTGAAGCGTGGAACCACGCATTATTTGCAAGATTGCATTTATTTCATATTGCTAACAACTGCATAAACAGGTAAGGGGAAAAAATACGGTTAGTGTGTGTGACATCCAGACCGGTCCACACAGACCGGTCCAGTACCTTATCTCTCAATCTACAACGTAACACTGATGTCCCCATGGGTCTACGACGCAACTATGAGGACCCAAGCAGACCCACCAGCGCCGCAGTGAAGTCCACTCAGGCGGGAGGGGGCGGCAGTGCCCTGGCTTGACTCCAGGCAGCCAGACGGAGCAACCCCACCAAGCACGAAAAGGCATTTGTCTTCATTAGACCATTCGCTCCCTGTCTGTCTTCTCCCATCCTCTCTTTCTCCGTCTTCCTCGCAGCCTTCACAACCCCCCCCCCCCCCAGCAACCCTGAAACCCAATAGACGGTTTCACACAGCCGCCGGCCTCTGGGAAATTCACCCAGCCACCCCGACTTGGAGAAGTCAGCCGCATCGATGACAGCCCCCCTCTACGCCCACTCGCTATCCCGTCACAAACCATGCGAAGAACACGTGAAGACTGACCAAAACGAGGTGAAGAACAGAAATATCACACGTGACTTGGAGGAGTGAGAACGGAGGGACCTCGAGACAGCTAACTGTCTAGGTACTACGCTAAATAAATTAAAATATACATGCTACACTAAATACACGAAAATCAATAGCCTAACTTTTAAAAGTTGCCTAGCCAGCATTTCTCTTTGTTTTTAATAGCTGAATGTAAAAAGCAGCTAATTAGTACTGAGAGGCCTAAGTAAGACATAGTGGATAGGTCCCAGAATGCAACGGGCTGCCAGAACACTAAGGGGTCCCAGAATGCAAAGGGCTGCCAGAACACTAAGGGGTCCCAGAATGTTAAGGTGTATTGTCTTAAACCTATCAGCAGCTATTCATCATCAGTTCCCCCATAGTCATTCTTGAGACAGGGAAAAGGGCAGATTACCTTTCCACAGGCATCAGGGACAAGCATCTCAGTGGCTGAAATCCAAGACCGTGTCAACTGAATATAAAGCCCCACAAAAGATACAGGCATCCAATTTACTCGAAAAGTGATTGAAAGTTGGAGAAAGAGATATGGAGACAAAGGTCTTCTCGTTCAAAAGAAACTAAACCATGTCAACCTACAAGCCTACATGTGAAAAGGAAGACTGGATCAAGAGACCCATTCAGCAGATACTAACCTAGCACAGAGGTATTGAACTCCTAACCTACGAGGTCCGGAGCCAGCTGGTTTTCTGTTCTACCTCACCACTAATTGCAACCACCTGGTGTCCCAGGTCTAAATAAGTCACTGATTAAAGTGGAACCGGCTCTGAGACCCAGTGCTGAGTTTCAGGGCAGCAGTGGGAGCTTTTCCAGTAAACACAGGACAGTAATCCCGCCAATTAACCATCCCGGCACAAACGCCGCCACCCCTTGGATAAAATCCATCTCCAATATGTAAATTCAGACATAGCTCAGCCCATAAGTGCTCCACTACCAGACAGTCTTTAAAGCTCAGACAGGAAAAAAAAATAAAAACGTATCATCATCATCTCTGGGAAAGGCAGACAGAAAAGTGCGAGCTCCAGACGATGCAGGTCTGCCGAATGACAGATGTTAAATCAAATTTGCATAGGTGTCGCGAAGCGTTAGAGAGCTTGCGACGATCACAGCCCGTGATCAATGGAGGGCCCGCGCCAACCCAACATGGCCTGTTTGCTGCGAGTTTAAAGCACCTCCCAGGACCATTAACAGCCCCGCTGCGCGGTTGGGAAAAGCTCCCGGCGGCTTTTGAAAGCTTCAGACCTCATCAATGGGGAGTTTTTCCACACTTACCGGAGCAGAGCCAAATCGAGCTTTAGAGAGCCGGCCTGGTTGCACATCCACTTATTAAACCGCGAACATATCCGCATGTCTGTCTGCGCATCCTTTCCATGCGCCGTCTGTCTCGAAAGCGTCCTTATATCTTCTTCCGTAACTCCCGGGTCTACTGGGCATCCTAGTGGGACACTCGGGGAGGGCCGCGGCACACCAGACGGTACCCAGTCACTCAGAGTCGCCGACCCAAACAGAGGGTCTCATTCACCTGCTCTGGAAGAGGAAAAAAAAGAAGCTAGGCCAGGTCAGGGGCTGTAAAAAAAAAAAAAAAATACAAAAAAAAAAGAAAGAAAAAGAAATAGACACACTGGCCTTCATTGTGAGGATCTGCTGTCCTGGCAGCAAGGAAGAACTGTGGGAATGGATGAAGCTGACGAAGTGCAGAGAAGGGGTACCTGTCAACTCCTGTTTGCACTCTCTGTCCATATTATCCTGAGCTCTCAAGACTCATACTGGACATAAATACACCTACCGAGGCCACTCAGAGGCTTTCCAACCAGAAGCAGGACTAGTGCATGTTAAAGCCGCCAACCGCGGGTATGGTGGTCACTTGGCAAACACTAAACTGGCTCCCTGCGTGGGGATTTTAAGATGACCTGTGAGGAATCTGACCTATCGGAGGTCAGATAGGTCAGTTTAAGTCCATGGTGTAAACACAGGCATGAGAGATCCACAAAAGACTTATGCTAGTCCACAAAAGGCACCAGTGCCTCAGTGCGAGCAAGAAAATGGAAAATCTAGACTGTCATCATATCCATTTGTAGAAAACCAGTCATTTCAAAGGACAGTATCGACATTCCTGACCTGCTCCATTACTGTATTTCACAGTTAAGGAATCAACTTTAAACTGAAAGGTATTTTGAAGGCAGTCCAAGGTCTACAGGTAAACTCTGATGACTTTCTATTATGACTGTCTGCTTACAGCAACACTCACACACACGCGCACGCACACGACTTGCGCTACCCTTTCTGGTGACCGGTCCTTCAATGCTGTTAGGTATTCAGTTTGGTATTAAAAGGAGTCAAATACCCTGACATTTTAATACAGACCGATCCGGCCCACTGTCTCACTAAATCACACATACAAACGAAACACTGCCTACTAAAAGCATTCCCAATGAGCACTGATGAAGATACACCCACACGCGCCCCACACGCGCCCCACACACACACACACGCACCCCACACCCACACCCACACACACACGCGCCCCACACACACACGCGCCCCACACACACACGCGCCCCACACACACACGCGCCCCACACACACACACACACGCGCCCCACACACACACACACACACCACACACACACACACAGGCGCCCCACACACGCCCCGCACGCGCCCCGCACGCGCCCCGCACACACGCGCCCCGCACACACACACGCACGCACGCACGCGCCCCACACACACGCACGCGCGCGCCCCACCCACACGCACGCACGCACGCGCCCCACCCACACGCACGCACGCGCCCCACCCACACGCACACACAGGCGCCCCACACACACGCACGCGCCCCACACACACACACACGCACGCGCCCCACACAACACACACACGCACGCGCCCCCCACACACACACACGCACGCGCCCCACACACACACACACGCACGCGCCCCACACACACACACACACGCACGCGCCCCACACACACGCACGCACGCGCCCCACACACACGCACGCACGCGCCCCACACACACGCACGCACGCGCCCCACACACACGCACGCACGCGCCCCACACACACGCACGCACCCGCGCCCCACACACACGCACGCGCCCGCGCCCCACACACACGCACGCGCCCGCGCCCCACACACACGCACGCGCCCCACACACGCGCCCCACACACGCGCCCCACACACACACACGCACCCGCGCCCCACACACACACACGCACCCGCGCCCCACACACACACACGCACCCGCGCCCCACACACACACACGCACCCGCGCCCCACACACCCACACGCACCCGCGCCCCACACACACACACGCACCCGCGCCCCACACACACACACGCACCCGCGCCCCACACACACACACGCACCCGCGCCCCACACACACACACGCACCCGCGCCCCACACACACACACGCACCCGCGCCCCACACACACACACGCGCCCCACATACACACACGCGCCCCACATACACACACGCGCCCCACACACACACACGCGCCCCACACACACACACGCGCCCCACACACACACACGCGCCCCACACACACACACGCGCCCCACACACACACACGCGCCCCACACACACACGCGCCCCACACACACACAAAATCAATGTGAGAGGTGAGGGATTAAAACGGCTGACACATGTTCCGACACACACCCCAGCCGCTTTGCTTCCTTATCAATACAAGCCTCTCGGCACTCTCTGCGCCGAGTGCCTCTTGTGAGAGAACAAAGGGGCTGACTCCCAGTTCTTACAGCCACCCGCTGGGTCCAGAAGAGAGGGGCAGACCCAGGTCAAATACCATTCCAAATCATTTCCAACACTTTGTGTTAGCGCTCAACTGAGATCGTCTGGCTAACTGGACGAATAGTTCAAGTCCCAAGACAACAAGAACTACCCTTACGACACCTAAGCATTTGAATGTATCAAATGGTAGCCCGCACTTCACGTTCACATCGCTGCTCACCAAATAAACAGTAGCTCAACTGTCTGACCTTAACCTTGTCTACTTTGTTGGATAACAATCACAGCCGAAAAAGTAAACTTTAAGATTGACTGGAACACGACAGCCAAGAAACATTTAGGCCACTGCTTGCTGAACTATGCATTAGTGTAGTTATGCATTTATTCAAATGGCTGTGGTATTTTTGTGAACATTTGTCAAATAGGCAATAGCTGTAAGCTAGCTCTAGCAAGATAAAAGTAGGCTTTAGGGCTAAAATGTGGAGAGGAAATGGCTCAACAATCAGGATAATGGCACATTCGATCCAGTTGCATTTGATTTACAAGCTTTACACAGTAGCTAGATACAAAGCCAAACTAACAAAATCTTTGGCAATTTTCTCCTCAGCAGCCTACAGTGGAAGACATCTTCATTTCTGCTTTGCTCGTGCACTGTCCTTCCAATAACGTCTTGAATATTACTCAAGTCCGAGGAGTTTCCTATGAGAAGACCATGGTGTGGTGTCTAACATGGGACAGTGTGGGTATTTACCAAGTGCTGGTATAATAATCACTGACATAATTAGCCTAAATGTTCTCACTTCTGTATCTGCAAGCGTGACGGCCCGTCCACAGCCATCACCACTCACACTCACTCACTCACCCAACCCCCTTTTTTGATACTGACAGAACCCCGCTCTGGGGCTAATTGTCAAAACGGTTGCAGCACTTTGAACCGTATTTTAAACCCAAGCAGCAGAGCGAAAGCATGGTCCAGCTGAGAGGGCTAATAGCATGGGGCTGGGGAATAGCCCTTTTCCCTGCTCCCGCCTCCAGCTTCTGTCCACCACTGGGGGAGGCCGACACATCCCGATAAGGCAGGCAATCTAGAGGAGAGGTTCGCACAGCCGGACATCTGGCTGTGGCAGCACAGGAGCAGTCCCAGCTGACTAGCCTACTGAGCGGTTATCTTTTTATAGCCGTGCAGGGCTGGCCTCGTTGGCAGAGCGCGGTGGGCTGTGCAATCGCAGATAGTCACAGCAGAAGGGGGCGTTCAAACAATGTGTACAATGTAGACCTGTCTGGAATGACTAATTTCATTTCATTGGAGGGCGCTGAGGAGCTAACGGGGCTAACAAAACCAAAGTGGTATCAGCCTGTGTTCAAAGGGGGGGGGGGGGGGGCAGACATGAGCAAAGGTATGAGTGTTTCCAAGAGTCTACGGACGTTGAAAAAACAGATCCCTCCTGGAGAGGAAATTGGATGCGATTCATTAAATGGCAGATAATGAAACTGCAAAAGAAGTCTATAGACCAGCAACAAGGATTAAACCACAGGGATCATGTTCCCAACTGATTTAACAGACAACTTCCACAACAAAATAATGGTCTGACTTGTGTCCCGCGCCAACTATTTATGAACAGAGATTAGCATTTTCCAAACAAGGACCGCACCAGATGGATTAGGAATTAGGAACGTGTTTGTGTGTCAATAAGAACAAACTGGCCTCATAAAACGCTGCCCATAATGGAGATCCAAGATCACAATGACAACAAAGATGTGACCAAAAGAAACAAAATAATCTGTGGATGTCCGAGTGTTCACGCCTTGGGCCCAGACGGGACGGCACGGAACGGGTCAGTCAAGCGAGCAAAGAAACAAAACTGCAAACCAACAATAATCCAAAGGAAACTCAATTTTTAATGCATTCACAATAAAACGAAGAAATGTGCGCTGATAGAACGTAAAATGGTTAGTTTACAGAAGTATTCAGGCCCGACGCCGCGCTCGGGGAAAACCCCGGACCGTTTGACCACCGTTGACAACAAAGGCCCGAAGAGCAATGGCCACTTCCGTGAGAGCGCCGTGGGGACACCTCGAACGGTTTTACGGCGGACTTTAGGATTAATCATTGACCAGAGCATTGGGTCTGTCTCTGAACGCATACAGCACGATTCGCCCGCGCACCGCGCGGACCACGCGTAGCACATTCCAGGACGGTCTCAAGGGCCCTTGGAGACGGGTTAACCAGTCACCCGGTAATGCCACGGAGTCATTTAACTCTACGACCCGCCATTCATCCCCCTTCAAAAAGGGCCCTGTGTACACGAGACGCTGCCTTATCTCCTCTGGAATTATATTGTGCCATTAACATTCCTCTGCTTCGGTAGCGGAGGGACTGCCAGGTACTCGGGGGACAAGGGCCTAATGCCCGGGATCCAAAACCATTCCGAACAGGACTGTTTGGACAGTGAATATCGGAATAGACAACATAATAGGAAATGCACACGGTTTCTCTCTCAGGGAAACAATGAACAGTGGTACTGGAAAAAAGGAAACGTGTACTCACTCTTTGATCATTGTGTGTTCCAGAAACAAGACGGCGCATTCCCTTCGCATCTCTATATTTCAAGGGAAGCTTGTGATATTTGGTAACCCCAGGTAGGGGCTAATATAACCAGAGCCAAAATCCCACTTGCCTGATTGCATAATTGATTTATCCACTAGACGTGTGAAAATATCAAACACCCTAGAAACAGCGACTTAGCGCCTCCTGGATCAGACACGAACATGGAATGTGTCAGCCAAACAGGAGGTAAGCAGCGTGCCTAGTCCAGCCCACACATTTGAGTTCTCTCCTTATCCAGTCAACACGTGGACAATCCTAGGACAATTACTGAACACTTGCTCTTCCAAGCTAATTGTTATACTGCACATAGATTCAGATCTGGCCTGACCAGGCACTGACCTCAGGCGAGGCGAAGGATCTCCCTCAGAAAAAGGATCAACCTGCTGAGAAAAAGAAAAGGAAAGGGGTATAGTGTGGAAAGGCTATACCACCACCACCCCCCCACATAGAGAAGTGGTTTGTTCCGTTTGGGCCCGTGCATGTAGCTCAGCCCACCCAAGGAAACAAAGAGGGGAGATTATCCGGCCCTGTTGCGATTAGCTACATAGATAGCGACGTAGCATTGAACTCCACCAGTTTACATTAATCACAGGATCATGCTGATGCTGCCAATCTAACAGCTAGGTTGAGACATTGATGGGCTGCATTGCAATGGATGGCTGACACACGGCTGCCTTCCCTGGCCCGGAGAATCAAAGGAAAAATCCCAATACAAAAGTGTGCTGGCAGCCTGTATTTTTGGGATAGGAAATAATCAGAGCAGACAAACAACAGGCCTTCAGAGGCTTACTGACACACATCGGCTAATTTGTTTCCAAATTGTACGACACCTGTCTATATTTCCTCCAGCCAGGATATCGGAATTTGAGGCATCTGATTTGTGGCTCCGCTCTATGTCGACATTTCCCCACCCAACGGAGATGAAGGAGGAAGAGGATGAACATGCCCAGGCTGCCAACTGGTTGCGGAGGGCCCCATGACGCTGTGATCCCGGGGAGACAGAGCAGTGGGTGGCCCCCTGGATGAAGTCAGAGACACTGAGCAGGGCTCTAATGTCATTTCACATGACATGAACCGCTATGAATCTACAAGTGTAACTGCAATGCGTTCCACAAGAGAACAATTTACAAAGAGACGGGATCTAAACAGGGGCTTGTGGCTGCTCCTTGCTCACTACCCGTACAGATGATGAAAGAGGCAGACTTAGACGCTGATGAGCAGGTGGATCTCCGCGGATGCTCAGTGAAGTGTTACGTTCATACAGTATCTCACAGAAGTGAGTACACCCCTCACATTTTTGCTAATATTTGATTATATCTTTTCATGTGACAACACTGAAGAAATGACACTTTGCTACAATGTAAAGTAGTGAGTGTCCAGCTTGTATAACACCACACAGCCATTAATGTCTAAACCGCTGGAAACAAAAAAGTGAGTACATCCCTAAGTGAAAGTGTCAATATTTTGTGTGGCCACCATTATTTTCCAGCACTGTCTAAACCCTCTTGGGAATGGAGTTCACCAGACCTTCACAGGTTGCCACTGGAGTCCTCTTCCACTCCTCCATGACGACATCACAGAGCTGGTGGATGTTAGAGACCTTGCATTCCTCCACCTTTCCGTTTGAGGATGCCCCATAGATGCTCAATAGGGTTTAGTTCTGGAGACATAGCCAGTCCATCACCTTTAAACTCAGCTTCAAGGCAGTGGTTGTCTTGGAGGTATGTTTGGGGTCGTTATCTTGTTGGAATACTGCCCTGCGGCCCAGTCTCCGAAGGGAGGGGATCATGCTCTGCTTCAGTATGTCACAGTACATGTTGGCATTCATGGTTCCCTCAATGAACTATAGCTCCCCAGTGCCGGGAGCACTCATGCAGCCCCAGACCATGACACTCCCACCACCATGCTTGACTGTTGGCAAGACACACTTGTCTTTATACTCCTCACCTGGTTGCCGCCACACACACTTGAGACCATCCGAACCAAATAAGTTTATCTTGGTCTCATCAGACCACAGGACATGGTTCCAGTAATCCATGTCCTTAGTCTTCAGCAAACTGTTTGCGGCCTTTCTTGTGCATCATCTTTAGAAGAGGCTTCTTTCTGGGATGACAGCCATCCAGAGCAATTTGATGCTGTGTGTGGTGTATGGTCTGAGCACTGACAGGCTAACCTCCCACCCCTTCAACCTCTGCAGCAATGCTGGCAGCACTAATACATCTATTTCCAAAGACAACCTCTGGATATGACACTGAGCATGTGCACTCAACTTCTTTGGTGGACCATGGCGAGGCCTGTTCTGAGTGGAAGCTGTCCTGTTAAACCACTGTATGGTCTTGGCCACCGTGCTGCAACTCAGTTTCAGGGTCTTGGCAATCTACTTATAGTCTAGGCCATCTTTATGTAGAGCAAACATTATTTTTCTCCAGATCCTCAGAGAGTTCTTTGCCATGAGGTGCCATGTTGAACATCCAGTGACCAGTATGAGTGTGAGAGCGATGACACCAAATTTAACACACCTGCTCCCCATTCACAACTGAGACCTTGTAACACTAACGTGTCACATGACACCGAGGAGGGTAAATAGCTAATAGGGCCCAATTTGGACATTTTCACTTAGGGGTGTACTCACTTTTGTTGCCAGCGGTTTAGACATTAATGCCTGCGTGTTGAGTTATTTTGAGGGGACAGCAAATTTACACGGTTATACAAGCTGTACACTCACTACTTTACATTGTAGCAAATGTCATTCCTTCAGTGTTGTCACATGAAAAGATAAAATCAAATATTTACAAACATTTGAGGGGTGTACTCACTGAGATACTGTACATACACATGCACGCACCCAATTATTTACACACAGTGCCTTTTAAAAAGTATTCAAACACCTTCACTTTCTCCATATTTTGTTACGTTACAGACCGCATTTGTAACATAATTGACATATCGAATGCGGTTCGAGACGCTTCATTTTGTTGTGTAAACTTGCAGAGAAACCCGGTTCCACAGTAGCGTACACCATTCTCAATGGAGCCCCTCCAAGTGGAAAGGCAATTCTGTTGGGACTGAATCCAGAGCGCATGAATATCGATCGATTTTCCCTACGGAAGTGATTATGCAAACTAAGATAAGTCTATCCAGCGTTTCCTTCTCTCTCTCGTGTTGTAAAGGAGACCCGTGTCAAATGAGGAAATGTTGCCTGGGAGCGAGTCATTTTAGTCTTGTTGCATCAACCCCACATTTTCCGTGTCACTAAACATGTTCTGAAAACGTATTTTCAGATATTTTTACTAATAATTTTAGGGAGATTCAGTCGAGTCAGGGGCTCTGGCGGGGTCATGACCTGCTGACTAATTATTGTCCCACAATGCACTTGTATGCACTTTCAAATATCTTTGGTAAGAAACCTTGTCATTCAGCCCTACCCACACATACCTACTCCCATGAATGGGTTAAAGCAAGACAAGCCGTGATGTTCAGACTGTTATTATCCACCTTGTACATTTTAATTACTTTAACTAGCACCAATGCACGTGCCAGGACAATCGAGGTGGGAGGTAGAGCCAGCCAGAACCAACAAAGGAGTCATCGCTGGGCCTTACATCCACGCGCAATAAAGTCCTGCGCTGAGTAGGCTGTCTTTCAGTCTGTCGAAAAGCCATAAATCACCACCAAACCGCGCTGCGGTCCCAACCTCACAGCCACCGCTAACTGACCACATTTACATAACACACATTATCTACTTCAACCCCAACAACCGCATTGTTCGCTCCGGCTTCCTCCCGTCCCTCGCCGGCACGGCCGGGCGCTGCTCATCTTGCCCGTGCTTGCGTGCGCTCCCGCCCGGCACCGCGGAGCGGGCCGTGGGCCCAATCCCAGAATGGTGCCCCTCCAAACCCCTTCCCCCGCCCCCCCAAACAGATGCACACATGACGTGGTTACGGCTGGGCGGTACCGGCCGGCCCGGGCGGATAACGAGTGTTTACCGGGGCGCCAGGGGAATACAGAGCGGGTTCAAACGTGCTGCGGGGTAAGGAACAACTCAAGGCGCTGCATCCCAGAGGAAATCATGGGGAAAATTGAAAGGCAAGGAGAACCTGCTGCCATGGCAACTGTGATGAGGCAACAGGTGTCACACGTCGGAGCTCGACAAGCCCCTGCTCTGATGGGGGGGGGGGGGTACAGGGATTAAAATGAAATCAAGCTACTTACTGGCTGACATGTCACGTTATGTGCAAAATCCAATACCACAAAAGACTGTTCTTCATTAATATTATGATAATCATTAGATTCTTCTTCATAAGCTGAAGAAAACAAATGAGTGGCTTTAAAAGGCAAACGCGGTGTGATGCTGTGTAGGACAAAAGCGTTTGGCCATGTCTCTGTGTGTGTGCGCGCGTGTGTGAGTGTGTGGGGGGGTATACGGACAATGGCATGAGGTAATCTTCACAAAACAGAGGATATTCGGCAAGCGGTGCCGAGATAAGACGGGGGGCACAGAGAGCCTAGCATTTCCCATTTCAGAAAGGAGCTGGAATGAGAGGACACAAACTACACGCCAGACCCCACACTACACGCCAGACCCCACACTACACGCCAGACCCCACACTACACGCCAGACCCCACACTACACGCCAGACCCCACAATACAGAGCCCACACAACGCGCCAGACCCCACACTACAGACCCCACACCACACACAAGACCCCACGCAACAGACCCCACGCAACAGACCCCACGCAACAGACCCAGACCCCACACAACGTGCCAGACCCCACACAACTCGCCAGACCCCACATAACTCGCCAGACCCCACACAACACGCACCTAAATAGCTCAGCCTTCCACTGGATGACAAAGACAGAACAGGCCGACCCACACCACTCCTGGAGCTTAGCGGTCATGTGTAATCCAGCATGTTATCTTGAGCACTGCAGAACCCCTCAGTCTTTGAAGTGCCGAGCCCACAGAGAGGGGGGGGGGGGGGGGGCTCAGAGCGAATAGACAGCCCTGGCTATGTCAAGTTCAAGCGTTCATGGGACAACATCCCATTGCAAAAGGGACGACACAAAATCGTCAGCTACATTTCTTGGGAAGATGTGAGATGGCATCCGGTTGTTGTGGTTCAGCAGGCTGGCTTTTCTTGCAGTGGAACGGAGAGTAATCTGGAAAGCAGATGGTGGCCATGTGTTGGATGGAAAGTGTGTCCGCTCTGAGAAGAGAATTGAGGAGGGGAGTGTAGAGGAATGGGGAGATAGAGAGAGATAGGGTGAGAGAGAGATAGGGATATGAAGATGATGGATAGAGAGATGGAGAGAGATATGAAGATGATGGATAGAGAGATGGAGAGAGATATGAAGATGATGGATAGAGAGATATGAAGATGATGGATAGAGAGATGGAGAGAGATATGAAGATGATGGATAGAGAGATGGAGAGAGATATGAAGATGATGGATAGAGAGATGGAGAGAGATATGAAGATGATGGATAGAGAGATGGAGAGAGATATGAAGATGATGGATAGAGAGATGGAGAGACGGATGGATAGATATGGAGATAGAGATATAGATACTGACACATCCCTCTGGAGAATTATCCTCCCTAATAGAACACAGACAGACAGAGACACAGACAGACAGAGACACAGACAGACAGAGACACAGACAGACAGAGACACAGACAGACAGAGACACAGACAGACAGAGACACAGACAGACAGAGACACAGCGCCCCACCTGCATCTGAGCATGTGCACTGTGTACACAGTCTCAGAAAATAAATATACACAAACTGACCGGAGTGCAGCGTGTCAACGTCAACGAACCCGCATGCCATTTTGTCTCATATCAACCAGCTGGTTCGGGATCCGGCTCACCTTCACTAAGGTACATTAATAATGCGTTGTATGCGTGCATGCATGCATGTCTACCGCCATTGGCCCAAAACGCCCCGCAGTGCCTCCCACTCTGAAGCGTTCACATCCGTCAAGATCGAAGGCCTCTTCCAATGTCAACACAGACTTTTGATAAGGAGTACATAATGCATTGTCGGCGGGAGGGTGGGGTTGAATAACGCCCTATTCCCTCCACGGGAGGGTGGGGTTGAATAACGCCCTATTCCCTCCACGGGAGGGTGGGGTTGAATAACGCCCTATTCCCTTCACGGGAGGGTGGGGTTGAATAACGCCCTATTCCCTCCACGGGAGGGTGGGGTTGAATAACGCCCTATTCCCTCCACGGGAGGGTGGGGTTGAATAACGCCCTATTCCCTCCACGGGAGGGTGGGGTTGAATAACGCCCTATTCCCTCCACGGGAGGGAGGGGTTAAATAACGCCCTATTCCCTCCACGGGAGGGTGGGGTTAAATAACGCCCTATTCCCTCCACGGGAGGGTGGGGTTAAATAACGCCCTATTCCCTCCATGGCACACCACTTCTGATTAAGGACCCACGGCGTATACAAAGGAATGAGGCTGCAGTTTGGCCCCAACCAGGCGTTTCTGTGGCGTTTCTCTCAAGGCGAAGCAGCGGGGGGGTCTTCCTGTCAGTTGCTTTTCCCACTGTACGTTACCAGAGTGACCATGCTAAAACAGCACGCTATTGGTTTTATGTGGTTGCTGCAGCAACGTTACATCACATCACGCAGGAGCTGGAGAGCTGCAGTAAGAAGGGCGAGGGTTTGTCTCAAGACCTCGGCCACGTTATGCAAGACTTGGCTTGGCCTCTCAGTTTGGAGTTTCCAACTGTAGAAAAACAACGAGGGAGCGCTCAAACGGCCTGAACTGTATTTCGAAAGAACACGAACCCAAACAACAACTGAAAAAAAAAAAAATAACTAAAGTGCAGGAGTCTGAGATTGTCTATGAACATGGGGTCGTAGGAACAAAGGGCTCCAGGCCGCTCACACAGAAGGAACGCCTACCTGACCAATCAGATGAACTGATGCTGCTGACGCTTGGGCCGGCTTTTGGGAAACGCCCAACCATATGGGAGGGTGATGCCGCATTCAATGGAACACATGCATTTTTCCTTAAGGGAATTCCAGCGACCAATTACTATGTAAAGGCTTCAAATACAACCATTACCAAACAATTACACGTAAAAGCCACCCTTAAATCATGCAGGCTGGTAATTTAGGCCTGCCCAAACCAAGCTGGTAAATTGGCAACAAATATATTTCTGTTATTAATTAATAAAACATATACTCCTAGAAATTCCACACAAATCACAAACCGGCATTATAACAGCAAACGCGTCATTATATTCCAGACCGACTTGCCCGGGTAGGTGGAGCATCAGACGGGTTACGGGGAAAGATGGAGGCCAGCCAATCGCTCCCAGTCATGCGATGGGCCGCTGACCAGGGCTCAGCTCAACAGGGAGGCCTCTCCATTCATAAAGACAGGCGTTTCCATGAGAACAGCCTGCCAGGAGGGGGGGCCTCTACCTCCACCCGCACCAAGCCACCGCCCGGTGCTTCTCCGTTAGTGAGCCACCAGGTATAACGTGCCACCGGAGAAAGTGGGAATGGCAAAGCTGTGACTTTGACCTACAACCAAACGACCGGTTTTAACCGTTTAAACGTCCTAATCCCTGCAGGAATCACTAGCTCAAACGACCCACACCGCTACGGGCTCATCAGGCAGGGAGGAAGATGCCCACGAGAACATGGAGAGGAACACCGAAGGCCCAGAGACAGTGAGGTAGCACCCACCCCTTCTCTCTACATCACAGAGATGGGTATGGGACGGGCCCAATAAGGAAGGGGAACCCGGGTTTGACTTCCTGTCTAAAAGAATCGAGGCATAGAAAAATAATTAACAGAATTCACAATTAATATAAGCTGCCCTACATCGGCTTAAAAAAGGATGCAGTGTGCGGGACATTACATAGAAATATAACTACTAGAATGTCCATTGCAGTGCCCCGGGTGTCCTCCCAGCCAAACTGCTGAATTTCTGTCCGTTCTAATAATAATATATATCTACAAGGAGGGCATCTACAGCGTGTCAAAACACTTAGCCACCTCTTTTTTTTTTTTTTATTAAAAAAAGGGCTGCGGTGGCAGGGGCTGGTTAGAGGGGTGGACAACGCCGGGGTTCCCCTTTCACCCCCGTTTCAGAGCTCCATTGAAATCCACCGCGAAAGCTTGCAGAGGTAATCCTTTTAGATAACTTTAAGGGAGGAAAAACAGCAGACGGCCAAATGTTGGGAAGAGTGAAAGAGGGATTTCATTCTTTGCAACGGGGCTGGGTGGCACCAAGAGGTTATTTTATTTCCACACACCTTATCCCCCCCCCCCTCCCCCTCCCCCCCATTCAATACATCTCAAGCCACTGGGGCTGGGTGTCTAACACCGCTCTATTCAATGCAGGCACACATTTTGGCTGGGCTAAGCAGTGTTTTCCACAGCCCATACGGTGTCATTGTTTCCTCCACGTCAGAAATAGAAGCTGAATGTGTAAACGAAGAACAATGAATAAATTATTCGGATCCGCTTTGATGTTAGTGGGCCAATTCCAGCTGCCTCTGCAACGGGCGGAAAGGAAAACCCTTAAGGAATCAAAGAGATCTCCGCGGTGAAAAGATGGCACTAACACTCTCATGCTTGTTTGTTTATATTGCTTCGTTTAAAAGTCCTGGCAAGGGGCTCTGTTTAGTCGCTGGCAAACATGGTTCCCCGGGGAGGAGTCAACTCACAAAATTATATTTGCCCTCCAAATGAAATACTTCTCTAGAAAGCCATGGGAAAAGATGAGCCGTAAACAGCCCACGATCAAGCCACCTCCTAGTGATGTACATGAACTCTCGACTTGGGTTTTGTCGCAGCGTTAACAGAGAACCTCCTCCACAGAACGGTTCACCTGTCGGAATCAACGCCCATCCCTACCCTGCACCCACGAGCGCGTCGGCTCGCGTAGCCTTGGGCCGGGGCTCCAGAAGCCCACTTGAAAGCTGCCTCACCAGGAGACGCCGCCGAGTGATCGCCACACGGCCCCCCGGAGCTGCATGCGCGGCAGGCCTCTGAATTATTCAACGCCGTCCTTCCTGCTCACCGACGCAGACAGGGCGCTGCCGGGCTGAGCGGGGACATTCGCCCACGACGCGGAGAAAGAGAGTCACCGGGGTCCAACTATGGAATAGATTATGTTCCGGCACACGGCTTTCATGATTTAATTCAGATTTATAATAAATAAACACTGTGGAGAAGGTAACATTGGATTTAGACCCCTCAAATATTTTCTGTTTGAAAGGAGGTTATCCCTGGCAACGGTGAAATGGAGTCCCCAGCTCGTTGGAGATGGTTTTTCCCAAGGGCACTCGGGATACACCCCCAGTACGTCAGTGTCACTCCCGGGCCTTCCTGATAAGCCAGGCATCTCCTCACAACGTTTTATCACTCCGAAAGCCTGTCTCCAGGAAGTCTGCCCTCACTTGAGAATCGGAGTGAAGTGGCCTGACGAGCCCCCTAATCCACAAGGCGGCAATCACAGATACCCACGGTCATAAATACTCAGAACAACACTTGCACATCAAGGGAGCCGAGGGGTACAAGGTCACGCACTCCTCTGACCCCCCCTTTAATCAGCCTAGTGCCTCGGCCACATCCACTTCAAAGCCAGGAAGCGACACTGTGCTGCGGAAGGCCCAGTCCACAACAGTCACGGGGGGGGGGGTTGGAAAGCTCGTACCCCGTGCCAAGAAACACTCCCGATAGCATCCATACGCACCGCTCTCGTACAATTGTGTGTCTGCCCAAGACCACAGGAGATGGCAGGTAGGCCAAGCCAAAGCCATCAGACTTGGGAAGCATTCCTTAGGCTACTGAACGGGTGCGTGGAGCCCATTTCCGCATCTCATCTGCGCCGACACTCCAAACACGCGGAGAAAACAGCCAGCTATAAATCGCCTGTGGACGGACGGAGAAGGGAGGCAGGTGCCAGTCTACGTCCACCCGTGGCATTTTCAGCAGTGACCCACTTCTGGGCAACCTCCACGCGGGAGGGATGGCAATATCAGCTCACGATTAAGCGCGTCTCGGGGAGCAATGTCAAGTTCCTAATCGGTTTGGCGGAAGACCTCTAACGGCAACCGCATCCTGCGGGGGCCGACACTGACGCTGTGGCATTTATCTGGTTCGTCGACTCCACCCTTGACCGGAACCAATGTCCGTAAAAGGTTTTTTCGGGAACGTTACTGCGAGGCCAACACGAAGGACAAGGTCAAAAGCACTTTTGACAATCCAACACTGTCAGAGGCACTAATAGCGCGTCCCCCGTCCCCCGTCCTCCACCCAAGATAAATGGCGCCATGACTCCATAACTCCGGACACACCAGTCAGCAAGGCGAGTCGCTCCCACCGGAACCTGCCCGTTGTCACCGAAAGCGTTCCATGTTATATCCCACCGTCTCGGCGTTGTGTCTTTCACAGTGACAGGGCACGCTGGGACAAAACCCCTACCTTGAAGGATTATGGGTAGCGGCAAAACGCCACTTCTCACGGCTGTGCCGGACTTTGTTAACACAGCTAAACCACCATATGGCCTTTGAATCGTGTAGGGATTACTTTGTACATTACACGACCAGAGCTAATCACGCACGACTCACCTGTCTGTTACTGGTATTTGAAGTGGTTTGACTACCCTGTTGTTACTGATTACTGACAGGCAGTATGCACACAGTGATTCCCAGGACAAACTGTAACAACAGAGGCTTGTCTGTCTGCCTGCGTGTAGCTGTCTGCCTGCGTGTAGCTGTCTGCCTGCGTGTAGCTGTCTGCCTGCGTGTAGCTGTCTGCCTGCGTGTAGCTGTCTGCCTGCGTGTAGCTGTCTGCCTGCGTGTAGCTGTCTGCCTGCGTGTAGCTGTCTGCCTGCGTGTAGCTGTCTGCCTGCGTGTAGCTGTCTGCCTGCGTGTAGCTGTCTGCCTGCGTGTAGCTGTCTGCCTGCGTGTAGCTGTCTGCCTGCGTGTAGCTGTCTGCCTGCGTGTGTCTACATGTTTTATGCAGCAAGAGCAGCGGCAATCATTCTGTTATCTGCGCTGGGCATGGATATAAGAGCGTGATGCAAACCCTCTGGAATAAACCATTATTCCACACCAAAGGCTTTTCAATTAGTGTGGAATTTAATAACCAGGCCATTTGACTTTATAGAGGAATTCAAAGAAACATCAAGTCGGTCCACATCAACAACGTGGAGAGGTGATCATTCTCCCGGATAAATTAACAGGAATGAACGCATTCTCTATAGCCACATTTGGTGTTTTTTTTATTTATTTATGAGTGTACATTTCACACAAAAACATCACTTCAGCTATCCCATATCCTGTCTTTCATTAGAGAGGGGAAAAGTACAGTATTGTTGTGGATGTCTCTTAGAGACTTTAAGGACCTTCTGTCTCTTCCCTCTTTCTTTCTTTTGCATTCAATTCAGTGGAGGGCCTACGTTTCAAGGAGTTATACAAGGACATGAGACTCCCAGTACAGGAAGAGAGAAAGAGCCAGAGAAAGAGTCGGAGAGCACTTGGGAATTTCAGAGAGAAAGGATTCATTTGAGCAGGAAAGGAGAAAGGGAAAAAAGAAAATGGAAGGGTGAGAGCTCCATCCAGACAGGACTCAGGTGGTACAGGGGAAGGCCTAGCACCATCCAGACAGGAACCTGGGTCTTACCGGTGAAGGCCTAGCTCCTGCCCTTCAATCCATGGCCACCATTTAGCAAATAAATGCAAAAGATGAAAATGAATAACAATAAAACAATAGGATATGACTTGAACATAAAAATATACATAAAAAACTACTGGAGCACATTGGATTCAGCCTATTCAGAAAACAGAACTGGCCTGAAATAATCTGCCAAATCTAATGCAATCAGCCAATACCAACTATTACATTTACCAATACCCAAACAATACGTGGGTGCATCCTCAACACTGAGTGTAAATAAGAAAACTGACACTCATTTTATAGTAGTACTTACAATCGAGAATGAAATGCAAGTCCTCATGACACCCTACGGTCTAAAAACGTGGCGAACTGCCTGTTCACCTGGGCCACCTCAGACACGCAGGACCAGTGCTACACCAGGCTGGTACATCAACACTAACCCTTGTCCACGACCCATCCGTTAACACAGAAAAACACAATGTGACAATGGTTGTATTGCAAGTAATGTAAACACATCGGCTACCGAGGTAAATGTGAAAACACGCTTTAATTTGACATTACACCGATGTTCAGACATTGCCGGATCAGCCCAGATGTATAGCGAGGCAATGTTTATTTTGATGCATGCTGCATACAAAACCGCACACGTCAACAATAAGGAGTTGTATTTGTTATGATAGTGGCTTGCTTCAATCTCGAATCAGATGCATGCATTGCCAGGAGCATGTGCTCAAATCACACTAGCGCCCTTCTCAAGCTGAACTTCAAAAGGTTTCTCTCTACCAACTGTCACAGCACGTACAAACAGCCACTAAGTGATGAATGACCTACTATGAAAATAAACTTATATTCCATAAAGCGCAGAGCTGGCTAGCTGGCGAACGACTAAAGGTAACTCCGGCAAACATCATCTCGTGCAACCCCTTGCACGTGCGTGCTATGCCGCTGCGAGAAAGCCAACATGTTATTCCACACCGAACGGAGCTCTTTGGTTTTGGTGTCTGGACATAAACGGAGTTTAGTTAGTTCAAGTTAGCGTTGATAGTAGTACTAGTACAGACAGTTAGCGGCGTTAGCTAGACTGCTAGCTAGTTGACGTAGCCTACTCTGCAGCAAATATCTGCAATGAGAAAAACACTAACATAGACACCATCATTACCATATGGAAAACACAACAAGACCAATAAATGTATGCAACTCGTGCAGTGTGTGTTATTAATGACAGTAACCAAGGCAAAATTAGCTAGCGCACAGTACATACTGTGGTAGTTAAAGTCCAGCAGAAGGCTAGGTACCAGCGAAGTTAGCTTGGTCAAGCTTGTCATGTTATTTATATCAGAAATTAATTCGTTTAATTGCGTCTAAAAACACACCACCGCACATTACATTCGTTCTCACAATTCATATGCAAAGCCAATGTTTACAAAACGCTTCATTGTATAAGCAACACCGTTGTGCAGATGGTTGGCATGGAACTGCTAGCCAGCTTGCTCGCTAATCATTCTGCTGTTTTTGGCTGCATGGCCCATCGCTCTCTGTGCCGTATGAAACGATATTCAGGGGTCCACCCGTTTCCTTGTAGTTAACGTTAGTTCTCTTACCTCAGAAATAATCAGAATAGAACCCGGGAAGACGGACTCCGGCTCCTCTTGATTTAGCTAGTTAGCTTCGTAGCTAACTATGTACAGAAATATGGAGAGCTCCTTTTTGGGATAGAGCTTAGATCACGGTGACGGCCCGTCTTGCCGCTGGGGTCTCCCTCCGCTTCGTGTGTTCTCGGCAGCAGTACAGTTAGCTAGCTAGGTAACCCTCTCCGACACCCAACCTCGGTCACACTACTAATCCAGAGACATTCTTACTACTTTCGTTTGAGCGTCGAAATATGACGCAAAATTCTATGTTTTAAATTCGACCAACAGTTAAAATCATCCACTGACAAAATCCACTCGGGGACGGTATATAGTCCGTGTAGGATCAATACTGAAAGGGAAATGAGCTGAAAATTAGTCAGAGCTTGTCTACTCGATCCTCTCCAAAGCTACCTCAACCGCGATAGTGCTCGCTCTCTGCTTACTGACCAACTCCGGAGTGGGGAGTCGCAGGAATATGATGACACGTTTTTCTCTCACACGGACGCTAACGTGTGACGTCCGAAATATTTGCTTGAACGTGCAGTAAATAGGGAGGCCTGTGTGGCATGCCAACTGTGGTGAAATTATGCATATTTTCTTTTAATGTTTATTATCATCTCCTTCCAGTATATTCCTGTTCCTTAAATATTGTTTGCACCTAGCATGCATTAAGAAAACGTTTTCTACATTAAACCACATGAGATTCATACCAACCAATTTGTGCATAAAGCAATTTCCTGGACCAGTGTCTAACACAGCGCCGGGAAGAGGCTGTGTGCCAGGCATTGTTTTGCTTTGTCTTTCCATGTCCTGTATCTTAATCTGCCAAGGGGAGCAAGTCTGAAGCCCTGAGATATCACTAAGCGCCAAAGAATGTGATTTTGAGAAGCATGGCATTGACACTGGCAGTGGGCCAACGAAAGCTGGAAAAAAATGTTTTGGAGTGAGAGTGAGGGGGTGCTTTTCCAGGCCAGACAAACACAAATGAGCCAAGAGCCTCTGCGGGTAGTTTCAGTGACCAGGCAGCTAAAACTTCCACAGGCAGGGATTCCGTGGAAACTAAAAAGTGTCATCACATTGTCTTCCTTCGAATTAGATTAGTAACTGTTTACAGGTTTAATTCAGTATCCGTACAAAGTGGGAGGAATCAGTGACACATTGAAAAAGAGAATTTATTCAAGTTGTGTTATTAGACCACATAGGTCAACATAGGAAGCTGCATACTGTCACACAATGTGAAAGGAAACCTATAACAGTCTTGCAGGATATCCTACTTGTCTCAGGCACATATAAAGCTCAATATGAAATTGGTAAGACGTCAGGAATCCAACGATAACAGACATTTAACAAAACATCTGTTTTGTACACTAAATCTCTTGACCGGGATGCAACTGAAATGCAGGTTATGCTATGACAATTCTCAATGAACACATGGGATACAGGATACTTTCACATAGCTGCGCACATTGCCCCCAATTAGCAAGGAGCCTGGGTTAGGCCGTCCAGACCACAGTGGGGGGGGGGGGGGGGGGGGGGGGGGATGAGCAACACAACAAATGGCTTCCATCTGTTTCTCTGACTTTTTGCAGCTATCATCCAGAACAGCTCTGCCTGAGCCTATTCAGCTACTTCTGTCTGTTTAAAAACTCACAGGAACTGGGCCTTACCTGTGTAGTCTCATCGTAGCCTTTTCCCCCCACAAGTTGTAACTACATTAGAAGAAATAGACAACACTTGCCATTCTATTCCTGTCCCCATGTTTCCAGAGACCTGTGAGAAATCCTGGAAACCACACAAGTTCTGAACTTGTGTTGAGGTATTTTCAGCCCCAATAAGAGTTAATAGTTTGACACACGCCCCCTAACGATGGCCACTGACGGGATGCCCTGTGGTGTTGAGAGGTCACAGGCAGCGATAGAGAACTGGTGTCTGCTAACTGGTGTGGCGTGCCTGTGTAATGACAGATGGAAGTGGGTTTACTCAACAAAAAAAAAACAACAGAGCCATTTCCAAATTCGGAGAAACCTCTTTGCCCTGTTGTTGCTAGATCAGACCATTACTCTGAGGTCAGGCCTTCACAACCACCAAAAATGGCCACAGAGAAACAATGTTCTACTTGTACATGTAGGGGAGAGGAAATTGGCAGTAAAAGAAGCCCACAGAATTAAGTAGCTCAGAGCTTCCAGCATTACAATACTTTCCTCTCCGCAATAGAGCTTACCAAGCAAACATTTTTTTAAAAAAAAGGACTAATCCACAGCAAAAATGTGTTGGAGCAACGGTGAAGATTCACTTCTCACACTTTATACCCACTGTTTGACTGAATGTGCAGGTTGGCGGCTTTGGTTTTCGTCATCGTTAGGACGTCTTCCTCAGAGTGTGTGCATCTTCCTCAGAGTCCGATAATGAAAGGTTTCTGGCACTGACTGTCAATCACATTGTTCATCCTCAGGCTCACTGTACCATAAACAACCAGCCTAGTGTAGCGCGAGATCTCATATCTTGATCATATATCGGGCCGCAGGTGAGTGTGAGGACAAAGGTCTCACAGAGTTGTTCCCATCTCGCTGGTCACGACCCATGAAGAGGGCATACGCCTGGAGGCAAAGTGTGTCAGCGTTAGACGTCATGACTACTACACACACACACACACACGTTGAAAACAGGCACATGCAAACTCCCTCTCTTACGCGCGCACACACACACACTATGTCATGTGCTCCACAAGATTCTAAATGGTTAGAGAGAGAGGTAGACAGATGAATAGAGAGGCAGAGATGTGGAGAGAGCAAGAAAAGGGGATGGAGGGTGTAGAAGATAGAGAGGGGAGAGGTAGAGTGAGATGAAAAGAGGTCACCTCGTAACACTGCTGCCTTTCCAGGGACGGGAAAACATGGCTGATTGCTAGTCTGTGACAGTGAACTGATTGGGTGTGACAGTAGAAATGCCTCAGACCAGATAATGATACACAACAGACAGCTATGAACGCAGTAAAGGGCAGGGCAGACCGAGGACGGAGAACACACAGAGAAACAAAAGGCTGGAATATGGAACATGACTTGCTAGAGTATTGCTATAACAGATTGCACTTGAATACGCCAATATATCCATTTATGTTCTGGCAGGACATAATTAACCCAGAAAAAAACAGGAGGGCTACTTTGTGAATGTATGGCTATCTCAGAGGGATGTATCCATTTCTCTGAATGGTTGTTCATCTTTTTGCAGATGTACATATCCGTTTCCCATGAATTGATACTGCATCACTCCTAAAAAGAGAAGTTACTTGCCAGTTGACCCAATTCTCAGAACTCAGCTAGCTAATCATTTTTCCTGTGTGCGCGGGCACACATGAACACACAGAAGTTGCCTTGGCAAGTCTCCCATCTCCCTAGTTCATCTCATCCATTTATCATGAGTACATTTTGTCTGATATTAGTGAGCATCAACATCACGCTCGGGTCATGATTAGGTAATGTCAGATCATCTGGAACGAGCGGCGTCGCCTGTTTCCTACTGTACGCAGACGCGCAAACCAGTCCAACCAGAATCCTTCGGTGAGGACAATACCAGCAACACCCCGCACAGGTTTGCATACACTGCAGGCTGTCGTCTAGGTTACGGCTGAAGCAAAATCCATCCGAAAAAATTGTATGGGTCATTAGTTTTGCTGAAGGTACAGCGGCTCTTCGTGGGATTATGGTCACACTTGTAGTGTAGCATGTTGTAGAATAGCAGTTATTAGCTGATCTGTGGTCAGTATAGCAGAATAACACTAACTGGATTTTGGTCTGTGTTATTACAATAGCTGTTAAGAGATCTGTGATCAGTTTAGAGAAATCACAGTGGGATGAACTGACATTAGGTCTGTGCTTAGGGCAAACGGTCGTCCTGGAATGTGCAGTACTGATCAGGCACGTGTGAAGCTCTGGTTGAGAATGTGTTATCTGACAAGACCATTTTATGAAGTGGCCTAGATGATAACACTTCTTAAATGTCTATTAACGGCCTCTTTATACACTCGCCACAATCATACATTTCTGAATCATCTGAAGAGATCAAATGAATGCACAGGTCTTTTCACAGGCGCTACACAGTATAACCGATGGAAAGCGCAGCCACTGGTGGGAGACCTCAAGCAGTAGTTTCTGTACATCAGTAGCGATGTAACGAAAGAGAGAAAGAAACTAGCGATTCAATTTCTCCCGGCCTTTCTCCCTTATTGATATGCATTGCTTTGCAGGGTCTCTGTCCTTGCTACACTCCACCAGCCTCTCCTCGTATAAATTTCATTACCTTCCATTGAGTGTCCGTCCATCACGCCTATGGAGGAGGGGAGTAGACCGGAGATAGGGGGATGGGCTTCAGACCCAGGCACCTGGCACGCGCGCACGTAGACAGATGGAGTGGCGGGGACGTGTACACACGCGCAGACCAAAAAACGGCATTTCACAGATTTATTGACGAACTACAAATATATTTATTTATATTTGGGAGCCAGACAGGCACAGGTAGGCCTTCTCCTTAATGCAATAAAGGCGCTGTAACAAATCTTACAAATATACACGGTGTTACAAAAATCGTCCTTATATTTACACTGAAAGTTACAGCAAAGATACAGACTTGCACATTTCGACATATATTTACATCGATGTTGTTGTTCAGTGAGTTCGGAGTTCGGATTGCATGTCAGCAACCCTGCAATCGATGGAGGAAACATACATTTAACCAACAACAGACAGTTGTATCACAAACAACGAGTAACAGGCTTAAAAAGTTGTGACACTAATTGTGAAATACTCTTTCTGAAAGAGAGTAATGGAAAGCAACATTATGTGACACAGCACAAGGACCCAACTGAAATGTACACACAGTGAAAATCCCTCAGTCCCTCAGAAATGACTTTCCCTCATCCCCTTTGAATTCTAAACAGCTTTATTATTGCAGAGCAGTGTACCACTGCTTCTCGGTTATCTCATGCATAAAACAACAGGCAGGTTCTGTAATTAGAGTCTCTGTCTGTGTGTGGGGGTGTGTGTGTGAGTGTGTGTGCGAGAGAGCGATCATCTCTATGTACAGACAGTGTATTACAATCAAAAGGGAGTAGAGGAAAGAAGCTAGTCGTTAGCATACACGTTTGACGATTCATCACATCTATCATGGGACTGGGTTAGTTAGAAGTTGGAACAAGGTTATGTAGCATCTGGTGGGGCCTTCTCTGTGGGTACGGAATATGTGTTTCTGTGTTTTAAAGGGGAGGGCGTGTGGGATCTTTGGAGGTTAAATTGTGACACATTTTTGTCTGGGTGTCTTTAAAAAAGCTCCCTGCACCTCCTTGGAGAAACCGTTTGACACGTTTACTCCTCTCACGGATTCCGTACGTGACAGAATAAATCACATTTAAATCAACAGTTGCATGACAGCTGAACACAAAAGGCAATAAAACAAACACGCACAAAAGTGAGTGTGAATTGAAACAGTTGAACAAGAGGAGGAACAGTGCAGAGAGAACTAGGTCTAACACAGTGGAGAGCCGTGAAAGTGGTATTGTCACACCGCGCTTCTACATAGACACCACAGTATATTCAAGGAGTGCGTGCATATGTGTGTGTGTGTGTGTGTGTATACATGCAGATTTTATGATGTTATGATCTAAAAATGTTTAACTTGAAAAAACATTTATGGTCTGGAAAGAGTGGAAAATAAGTTCAGCATTTCTGTTTCAGACGTAGGCCAACGCAGTTGTTGAGGACGTTGCTCTGACGTTGCTCTGACATTGTGCGAAAACATTTGACACGGACTCTGTGTCTCCCACAGCGCTGCCAGGGTAACAGGATGTCCTTTCCTGCAATGGGGAAGCGTCCTTTGTCACAGGCAGTACAGTACAGGGCCCGTCCAGAGGGAAATGTGACAGTCTATAACTCCGTGTCCTCGGGGAGTAGCCTAGAACAGTCAGAGAGAGGTCATGTAGCGACATACCATTCCTGTAATGACATCACGTGTACACAGTCTGCAGAACAACACACTTAGTGGACTTGAGGTTCGGATTCGTTTAGTAGTTAAGCCCGACCCTTTGACCTGCAAAAAGGCTCCGGGGGGGGGGGGGGGGGCGTGCAAGAGGAGCGGCCCCGTAAGTGATCTTTTTGGCAATAATATGATATATATAATACAAAGAAGTCACTCACATCACATAGGAATTTATCTAAAAACACGTTTCATTTATGTCATCAATTGACCAGTGTTCCCACGAATGAGCATCAAATGAAAAAAAGAGCCGTTATGTGATTGTGTGCCACTGTTATCAAGGCCTGTGATTTTTCAGCACTCTCCCGCTTCAGGCGAAGTCACGGTCAACTGGCTGAGTACAAATATTGTCATTTTTGACAACTATTTAAATACCTCACTGTGTTTCTGACCCCCCGACCATATGCTCCACCAGAAATCGTCTCTGGGCTGAATCTCCACGGTATGAAGAAACAGGCCTAAGATCCTCTAAAAAGAACAGCACTAATGGAGCTAGACAATACACGCTGATTCTCTAGTCTGTTACAGAATGCCCATAAATCCTCATTAGAAACTACGCAGATCTTGACCGTAGCTTGCTGCACAGCAGGCCTGCAACCGAGCAGGCCGTTCCTACACTGTTAACCGAAGACTGGTCTGTTATCCTGCAACCACACGGCAGGCCGCAAGCCAACAGAACCCTGGGAAAAAAGCTGTGTGTGAATGACATGAGCTCACGGCTAGTCTAACAGACTTTGACCCCCCCATCACACAGACACCTCCCCCAAGCCTTTTGGAGAGAAGGAATGAGGAGGCCATCCTTCACAGGGTTGCGCCACACTTCCATGCATGCCTGTCATAATCGCTAACAGATGTCAGGACTGTTCCAGCTATAGAGGGTGAGACAGGAACCATTGGAGAGGCTGGCTATATGGACTGGGGAGCAGAGTTCAGCAGTCCCTGTGTGTGTGTGTTTGTGTGTGTGTATGGGTCCGCCAAACATAAAAACAATTTGTGCAGGCGGAACAGGAACGGACTGTTGAGATATACTTGCGCATGATGAGCACTGTATGTATGAAGTTATTACGTAAAGGTCCATACGAAGCACGTTGCGTTGCCTCCGCTGTAAAGCCAAAGTGCGAACAACAACCACAGAGAGCCACAGAAAGCCAGGAACCCTAGGAAGAAACTTAGAGAGGAGCCTCGCTCCACAGGTGGCCATTCCTCTTCCGGCTGTTAATTAAAACGCGCAAAATGGAAACCCTGATGTGGTGGCGTGAGTGGAGAACTAGAATCTGAAGAGGTCAACATGTCTGTTTGTTGTTTACTTGGTAGGATTGTGAAAACATCAGACGACTAAAGAGTGTTGCACGTGATTATTTAATTTAATTATTTAACTTTAATCCAGGGCCTATATTCATTCAAGGGTCTGATAATAGTGTAGGTCTGCACTGATCTCAGATCAGGTCTGCCCATTCCTGTCGGCCCTATTCATTATAATCCAAAAGGCCAAACTGATTCTAGGTTCCTATTGTGATGTTGTCATGTCAACAGGGCAACACATTATGCCAATACCACACTTTGCTGTCATCCCATACAGAATAACAGTAATAAGTGTTAGAACGGGATTGAATATGTCCCATTATCTTCCGGGGCTCCTGAGTTGCACCACTGGGGCGCGACCCACTGACACATTCACCAGGAACCTCCTAGTCTTGTGTTGCCATCGACAGTGATGTGTAAGAGTTGATTACCGCAGTGCAAATGTATACACACCATGATCTCACGCTACATCCCTTGTCCAGAGTCCGTCCGAACTCCACCTGAGAAAACAAATAGACACGGGACAAACACATCATGTCACACGTCACTAACCGTATCGACGTTTACATTCTAGGAACTGCTATCGCATGTGTGAAACAGGAATAACCGAGACATTAGTGAGATTATTTGCGCCACACTGGAATCCCGACACTGGCAGTGTGCTTGGCAACAATTGACACAATAGGGCCCTCTACTGGAGAAAAGTTATACTACAACCAGCCTGTTATTACAGCAGCATTTAGTCTCAGGGAAAGGCATGTGGAAATTGAAATTAAGCCCAGCACCACAAACGCGGGCGAGTGATTGACATAGACTCCGACAACGGACACATTTTCTAGGTTTTAAGTTACACTCAATGCACCAGGTGAAGTCTATTGCTTGGAGAATGAGGAAGGAAGTAGTGCTGACATCGCAGCACTACCACATTTATACACTATGCTTTTATATGGTTGTGCTTTTCTCATGTCATATGTTGTGTACATCGCTTTCTTCTATTTCCCTTTCCTTCATGTTCTTTGGCTGTTAAGGGGGCACGCAGTATTAAGTGCAAAACTGCCACCTACAGTACTGGAGGTCATTGAATCTGAAGGACACTAAATCATGGGTTTAAGTGTCCATGCGGAAGGTGACTTTTGGGTCATTTTGTTCTGGCCCGGTTTTGGGGGCACCGGAGATCTCAACCCACGTGGAGGTGATCCGTCCTCCGGTTGTTGGAAGTTTGTCAGTTCTACGGTAAAGGATAACGTGATCTGGGACTTTTACTTCCGGACAGTCCCTGGAACTGGGGATGAATCCCTTTGATTCCCGTCCCAGTCCTATTTCATGGAGGGCGGAGGTCAAGGCTGTTGTGGCCTGATCCCAAGCCGCTGTTTCCTCTCCGCCTCGGAGTCTACTTCTACCGGTGGTAGGAGCCACGCCGGCACCATAGTCCCTGGTGTGGTTGGTACCTCTTTAAGCCCCAGGTCCCGTGCACATTTATGCATCATCATATTTCATTGTTTTGTCTGTGCTGAGCATTCCTGACCCTCCTCCAGACTGGTCTCCTCAACGGGAGCGAGGGCGAGACCTCAGATGGATGACAGGTGTGAAAGGGAGGGGTCTTGCAGCTCACCCACTTGCGCTCGTAATTCTGAGATGGGGATTGATTCAGAAGGAACCAGAGCCACATCTGTAGCAGCGGTTTAAATAAAATCCCGTTTTTGTGCCCGCAACTGGGCTGCAGAGCCGCCGGTCAAACATCTGCACTTGGTCTTTGACCTCATGAGTGCAAATAAAATATTTATGAACAGTGATGACCGGAACAACAAATGACAAAGGAGGCTGTGGCGTGTACGAGGTAGCTCAGGGCCTCTAAAACGTGTGTACCTCTCTTCAGGGTGTCACTTCAATTCAGGGTTGAGTTTGACAAGGGGCTGGAGACAGGGACATAGGGTTATTTTCCATGAACCGCACAGCTACACTTGACGCTTTATTTTCTCTCATTGGTGTGTCACCAAGCAGGAAACAGTGTCAGGAAATGGGTGTGGCATGTGCAAATGAATTGTCAAATATCAACAGGGAGTTTAGTATTCTACAATATATCAGGACATGTGATAGCCTGAACTCAGATTGTTCCAGTTATACACTCATTTCCAATACATTCTGGGTTTTATGACTCACTGTCTTTATTCATCCATTGTTCCAGATCTTCCATTTCTAGCTCCAGCACAGAGGGAACATCATCCTCAAACATGGGCCTGAAAAAATGTAAACATTGTGAGCCCATCATTTTAGTGTTATGACAATAGGAAAATACAAAATACAAAAAAACAACAAATATAATGCTGAATGAAAACAATTAACATCCACTTTTGAGGCGTAAAAACAATCCCAAACAGTTGAGGGGTTTTCTGCAATGTACTGGTCTCAAACTGGACTCCTCAGAAAAACTCTGCTGATTCTGACCGCAGAATACTGTTTTAATAATTCCTTTGAAACTAAACTGTTCGACTCAAAGCTTGTGAAGCGTTAGTGTTGCTGATTGTCACTGGAGGGCGCTGTTGTTTGATAATACGCTCAACGGTCATATTTTTCGGTCGTGGTGCGGAAGCCACGATTGTCTTAGAGAAAAGGCATTCATGTAAGTTGTGGACAAAAGAATATATACCGTTTTTGACACCTATTTCTTTCATTTTATTCACTGTCTTACACACACCAAAAGATTCTAACTCTTATCTCAAACAAACTGATTAAAGCTCTGTCCTCATACAGTAAGATATAAACCTTTCAAGGGAGATCACGGCCCATCAGAGTTCTAGAGAAGAATTATAATTTGTCATTTAAAATTTAAATGTACTGTTTAAACCCCCATAACTTTGTAGTTGGGCTACACCCGCACCTTATTTTGTAGAAACACTTATTTTGTAGAAATCTTACAAGGCGTCAGTTGCCATCTATTAAAAAGTCACTTCCTTAACGTCTTTCTCAACAGGAAATAACAATGCGAGGTGTGGAAATATGAGGTTAATCAGATTTACCATCACAATTTGTTATTTCATTTTAATTTTAGTTCAGGAATTATGCTATTTACTGTGTTAAAAGGGCAAAGTACAAAGTTGAGCTTAACTTATGCCGGTGTGAGAAATACTTACATTGGAACTTTTTCTGTCCCATTATCATGCAGATATTTATCCTCGTGGTATCGATTGTGATCTGTAATAGCAAAGAACGATGACATCATGCAGCATCACACAGGCCTGTGGTAATGTAACACGAACTGTAGATTGAAAGAAGTATGTGTTGCGCGTCTTGTCGTTCGCTGCATGACGCAAGTACATTTTACATTGCAAATTAATTGCCACAATTAAATGCATTTTCTGTCACTGTCATATTCTTTGTGTTGTTTTGTAATCTAATAAGGATATGTGATGAACAAATCGATTAGTCGTCAGAAGAAAAAATGTCATTCTAAGTGCAAAGTTTAACATGCTGAAACATGTTAAGCTTGTCAGCAGTGTAGCAGCTCTCACGACTTACCGGATTTGCTCTTATCTTTTTGCTTCCACCTGCGGTTGATAATAAATCCGCACACAATCATCGTGATTATCACAACCACCAGAACAACCGGGATCGCAATGAAAATTGGACTCAGCTCTTCTTCCTCATTTTCTTCACTGGACGTGCTGTTATCGTTTTCTGAAACCTCTGAAAAAAGGACAAATCATATAATCATAAGTCCACAGCGTACCACTGAAAACACAATTAAACCAGATATAGCATTTATATTAGACTTCTGTCTAGTGGGTAAAAGGTCTATACAATGCTGATAATTGTGACCTTTTGGGAATAATATTTATTTGTTGAATAACAATTTGTTTAGTTCCCATCATATTTTATGAATAAACAGCAATGATATACACCAATGGTGTTTTTAATAGCCTTTTTTAGTTCAGCAAACAAATTCTGAAGGGCTCTGTGCTTGAAAATCGAGCAGCAAAAAATTGGATGTACATTATATTTCTTCTGATGTCTAATGTTTAGATGACTACGAATTTCAACTTACATCAGTTTTATCACTAGGTTATTGGTTGAAAGTTAACATGAACAAACTATGCTAATATGAGTGTTGCTTGCGAGCATAAAAATATTTGATCATGGCTCCATGATTAGGTGCAATTGTAACACTTTCTTACAATTACTCCCGAGCCACATGGTCCATTGTAAGCAACTTGTGTATGCACCTTTGATTGACATACTTTTCTGTATGAAAATTAACATATTTCAATACATTTACATTTTGAATTACATTTAAAAAGGGTGTATTAATATGTATTTGTTCTAGTATAGCAGCTTATCAATAAACATACTTTCTTTGTATACAATAATGTATGTCTCATGTGTTCAAACAATATTAGATACTGACAGAAAGTGTGAATATTATATATGTCTGCAAAAGCAAAGTTCCTATCATCGTCAGTTCATAGTGGATTTAAAGTAGTTTGATGGTTTGAATGAAATAGACTTTTAAATGAAGAATTTGCAACCATATGCAAAAATATCTTAAGTAACATCATTAGATACTACAGCAGTAATGTGATACACTCAGGTGTGCTTTAATTTAAGATACAGTGGGTTAATATGACTTATTTCTTCAGTGTTACAATTGCCCCCAAACACTGTTACAAACACTGTTACAAACACTGTTACAAACACTGTTACACTGACGTCTTGCATTGAATTTCATATTTTAGTCTTGTCCATATTAGTGATAATATTTCAATTGTATTAATAAATATTGCACACATATGTTTCTTATATCAAAAGATAGCTAGTGTATTTCAAGTAGTCTGTGAGTTTTGAAGGGAAAGGTACATTGTTTTACAATTGCCCCCTACTGTTCAGGTGAAGAGACCAGTGGTTTGCTAGAATATGGGCATTGTGGGAAGCGAAGGTGATTGGGTGGTGAAGCAGCAGGCTGTTTAAAGGTTGTGAATTTGAATCCTTTAGGGGTCTAAATAGATTTTTTGGGGGGTTTGTTTCTCAGCAAAACCTAGCACTTAAACTTTGCCTAAACAAATACCCTAGCCTCAACAAATACCCAACCTTAACTTCCACCCTAACCTTTAATGGAACCACCAGTCAGAATGGACACCCAACCTGACCTCTAACCACTATTGCGTAGGCTATTCATTGTCTTCTTAAGCAGTATTTCCTATGTACAGTTTTGTTTCACTTTAACCATAGATTTTAATCTCCCCCTGAATAAACAGCCTGTACTTATGTGAAACTGTGAGATCCTTTTTTTTTTTTTTTTTTTTACATATTTACCATGCAGTACGAGCGAATACAGTTTGTGGGGTCATTATGTTTTAAAGAACAACCAAAAACATTCAATAAGGTCTGTTGTTGTTTGGGTGTGTATCCATTTTACCTTCAGGTTGCTCCACAGTACGCCCAGTCGCATCATCTTCATCAGGATTTTCTGTAACAGAATGGTCACGAGGCAAATTAATTATTGTCAGATGCAAAGGTATCCTCTGAAAAGGCAACAATAATCAGTCAACCAACAGTCTCTGAAGGACCAGTGCTTGTTTGCGTCAGCTGAATATCAGGTCCAAGATTTGTGTTGGTGTAACCTTACCTGAAGGAACAGATGATGTGGGTGGATCTTGTGTGGAAGTGTCATCGCCAGCGTCCGTTTCTAATGTAGACATAGGGGAAAGTATAGGCACAGTTCAACTATCGCCAAATCCACAGTGTGACAGCTATTAACTGTTAGTGTTCCACGGAACGTCATGGTTTCGGTTTTATAATTTGTTATTAAAATACATGTTTCCTTTGTATTTTTGTATTTTCAAATAATATTTTTCTGATTTAACTTATTTTCAAATACCAGAGACTCAAATGCATCGAATGGGTCGGAATGCTAATGAAACATTGATTTGCCCTTGAAAATACAGTATACTGTGTATTTCAGCATCTTAAAATTCATGCCAATATCTTACAGGTGTATTTCCAAAACACATTCCCAATTCAACTACGTCTGTTTTAAAAAATAAATATCCAAATACTTTTTTTAATTACAAAAAATTAATTAAAATACCCTAAAACAGTACCATCTGAGTCTCACCTTCATGGCCCTCATCGTTTGGTTCTGTATCGTCAGGATCGCCTGCGTCTTCCTCATCCTGGCAGAACACTGAAATGTAAAGATTCAATGGTACAGTATAGTGTATTGGAGACACACATATACCATGCACAGATACACATACAGGACATTATCGGATTATGTTGCGCTATCAAGTGTGATTCATATGAGTCATTGTTATTGTTCTATTTTATTACTCAGAAGCAGATTTTTTTTAGGTGTTGTAAATTCCAATGAAACAAGAAAGCCTTCGCCCGTCTGAGTCAAGAGATGTCACTAACACCTACGGGAGTGATTACATCTGTGAGCCTTTCTGGAAAATTCTCTAAAAGCTTTGCAAACATGGATTGCGCAACAATCCTGCAATATTTTTTCAAAAACCCTTCAGGCTCTTGGGATGGGGATCATGGCTGGACCACAGTTCAATTACTGAATTGTAGAACCGGTTTAAGTCACAATTCAGACAAGGCCACTTACAGTATGAGCATTCACTATGTTCTCCGTTAACAGATTCAGTGTGGATTTGGCCTTGTCTTGTGGCTTATTGCTCTGCTGAAAGTTAAATTGCTCTGATTTGAAAAAGGTTTTCTTCTGGGATTTCACCTGTGGCACCTAGACATGTCCTGTTTTTTTTCTTTTTGTTAATATCTTATAATCATTTGTATATTTGTATGTTAACTTCGATTATTATAGAACATTTTGTGTAGATCTGTAAAAATGAAATAAATCCGAGTACCACTTCATAACGCAGCAACATACTTAAAAGAGTGAATACTTCCTCACTTCACTGTACAGGGAAAGGTGTTTTTAAATGATGACAAGGCCGAGAAGTGTAAACTCATTTTCAAAGAAGTTGGGACGCTGTGTAAAATATCAAGAAAAACAGAATGCAATTATGTGCAAACCATTTTCACCCTATATTTAATAGAAAATAGTACACAGACAACATATCAAATGTTGAAACTGAGAAATGTTATTGTTTCTTGAAAAAGATATGCCCCACTTTGAATTTAATGCCAGCAACACATTTAAAAAAAAGCTGGGTCAGGGGCAACCAAACACTGGAAAAGTTGTGTAAAACAAAACAAAAAAAACATCTCACAACTAAGTAGTATAATACTTGTAATAATGGCAAAGAGTTTGGGGATCTCATCATCTACGGTACATAATATCATTAAAAGATTCCGGGAATCTGGAGAAATCTCTGCATGTAAGGGACAAGATCGAAAACCAATATTGAATAGCCATGATCTTCGGGCCCTCAGGCAACACTACATTCTGTAGTGGACATTACTGCAGGTTTTGGAGCAACATACAGTGGGGAGAACAAGTATTTGATACACTGCCGATTTTGCAGGTTTTCCCACTTACAAAGCATGTAGAAGTATGTAATTTTTATCATAGGTACACTTCAACTGTGAGTGACGGAATCTAAAACAAAAATCCAGAAAATCACATTGTATGATTTTTAAGTAATTAATTAGCATTTTATTGCATGACATGAGTATTTCATACATCAGAAAAGCATAACTTAATATTTGGTACAGAAACCTTTGTTTGCAATTACAGAGATCATACGTTTCCTGTAGTTCTTGACCAGGTTTGCACATACTGCAGCAGGGATTTTGGCCCACTCCTCCATACAGACCTTCTCCAGATCCTTCAGGTTTTGGGGCTGTCACTGGGCAATACGGACTTTCAGCTCCTTCCAAAGATTTTCTATTGGGTTCAGGTCTGGAGACTGGCTAGGCCACCCCAGGACCTTGAGATGCTTCTTACGGAGCCCCTCCTTAGTTGCCCTGACTGTGTGTTTCGGGTCGTTGTCATGCTGGAAGACCCAGCCACGACCCATCCTCAATGTTCTTACTGAGGGAAGGAGGTTGTTGGCCAAGATCTCATGATACATGGCCCCATCCATCCTCCTCTTAATACGGTGCAGTCGTCCTGTCCCCTTTGCAGAAAAGCATCCCCAAAGAATGGTGTTTCAACCTCCATGCTTCACGGTAGTGATGCAGTGTATCAAATACTTGTTCTCCCCGCTGTATGCTGCCATCCAGACAATGTCTTTGTCAGGGAAGGCCTTGCCTATTTCAGCAAGACAATGCCAAAGCACATTATGCATGTATTACAATGGCATGGCGCCAGAGTAAAATAATCTGGGTGCTAAACTGGCCTGCCTGCAGTCCAAACCTCTCACCCATTAAAACATTTTACACATTATGAAACAAGAAATATGACAAAGAAGACCCCGAACTGTTGGGCAGATGAAATCCTATATCAAGCAAGAATGGGAATACATTTCACTTTCAAAGCTATATCAATTAGTATCCTCAGTTCCCAAATGCTTACAGAGTATTTGTAAAAGAAGAGTTGATGCAACACAGTGATAAACATGCCCCTGTCCCAACTTTTTTGATATGTTGACTGTAGTTTTTTCAATTATAGGGATAAAAAAAAAAAATTTTATTAGCATTTTACACAGCGTCCCAGCTTTTTTGGAAACACGGTTGAACATAGTGCCAATTTCATGGAAAATATAAAAAATATCGCAAAAACTGAATTCTTTATAACCATCACAAAGAGCTTTCTCCATGTTTGACTTACTGTGAGTCAGACAACAGGTTTTTATCTTCAGATGTGAATGAGTTTGGACTTGAGTTTGGGCTTAACAACTAGAGCGGTGTTTCCCAATCCTGGCCCTGGGGACCCCAAAGGGGTGCATGTTTTTATTTTTGCTCTAGCACTTGAAGATACATTGTTATGGCATTACTGTTTCAAATAAACACATTTCTCAGTTACCAACCAGTGGTTACAGTTGAAAAGGCAAGGCAGATGTCGTGACTGTGGTGTACAGGTATATCAACACAATAAAGGACATATACCATACTGCTATTAAACACATCTTAGACTCTTTAAAGTAAAAATACCCTACCCCCAGCTGTGTCAGTATGCATTACAAACAATTGAACTGGGCCATTAGGTAATACAACTACAAAATATTTGTTGACAGTTCTCCAAGCAACAAACCAACGTTTTACTGTTCTTTTGGTTCAGAAACGACTTTCTGAACTTAAACGGAAACATAAACATTGAAGTGTGTTTATTGCTGATTCATGTCACTAGGAAGTACCCATTGTGACAAGGGAAGTAACTCCTCACTCTACAACATAAAACTCGGTACATCGCATGTGAAAGAGATGTGCATAGACATGAACGTATGTTTAAAGAGGTGAACAGGCGTCAGCTGAGCTACTTAAATATTAAAGTGTGGAATCTTTCACGGAGCAATTCAAAGACCAATGTGAAATCATAAAGCGACAATTTTTCGCACACCTGGATACCATTGCAAAGAGTCAAAAGGGTCTATAACTTTCCCTGTCGCTTCAAAGAAATGTGTCCACACACATTTCAACAGCAGCCCCCCAATTTAAGTCACATTCCAGCAAACCATTACACTCATGCAAGCTGAGAAAACGAGAGGAGTGAGAGGCACTGAAAGAAACGACAGAGCTGGGGGACATGAGTGAAAGGCAGACGAGTAGAGAGAGAAAGAGAGAGAGAGAGCGACATTAGCTACTATGTTTCCAAAGAGCTGTAAGAGGAAATTATCCGTCCAATCCACGCTTCACACCTACCGGTCCCAGCCAGGCAGGCTGTCAGAGCCAACAGCAACAGGAGTGACGACGTTGGCCTCATTTCCCTGCAGCCTTTTCTCCTGGTGTTACCACAGATAGCGACAGCAGACATAGTGCCATTGTGAGGTGGTGTTGCCCATTTCCCTGTGCCTACCACTCTCTGTCACGGCATCCTAACTTCCTGGTTCAGGGCTGCTTTTGACTCACCTAGAGTCTTGCTGAGGGGAGGAGGAGAGAAAGAAAGAAAGAAAGGGGGTGGGGGGAGGGAGAGAGAGAGGGGGGAGGAAGGGGGAGAGAATGAGAGGAACCTAGCGGAGCACATGGTCGCCGAAAGCCACACACACCCAGCCAGACTGTCCTGCGAATGTAATGCAATCAACTTTGTGCTTGTAGCCACAAGCCTGGCAGCTCCTTTACTCTCTGCCGAGGCAAATTCCTCCCAGCGAAGGTATGCAGGAAGCGGGGCCATAGCAAATAGAGACAAAAAAAAAGTGCTGAGCAAACTTACTAAAGTGAGGTAAAGGAACCTTTTTTTGTTGTTGCTTAGGTTCTCTATCCACCCTGTTGTATTTGTGAAGGCTTGTGTTTAGAATAAAAGCAGCTTTTTTGGTTCGGAGTTGAGCTCTGAATGTTGTTAACAAACTTCCAGAACATTCACGGTCGTAGGTCAGTATCTCTTTTGCATATTTGGTCACGAATAAGTTACAGTTACTCATTAAATAGCCTGTATGAAAGCGGTGAATTGCGGTCATGTTGGCGTATGGTAATCCTCCTTCATACTCCGTACCTGCCTTGTTAAGCGTAGCCACACAGTCTGACAGGTTTAGACATGATGTCACAGGGGAAATATGTTCCTAAGTTAAAACATGTTGAGAGTTGATGTGTCCATGAGGAAAGACATGTTGGCCAAAAAGTCAAGAGGCATATTAAGGTTTTGCAATGCATAGAAATGATTCACTGCTCATGTGAATCAAGAAAATGTCTAGGACAAAGGTCAGAATCCAAAACACACACTCATAATCTATCAGTCAATAAAGACTTGGGTGGATTCATATTTTCTCTTCATACCGAAGGCTAATACATTCAACAGAATGTGTGTCTGGTCTGGCAACTGAACTAGGTGCCCATCGTAAACATCATAAAACACATAACTTGCTGGTGCTATAGCTCCCCCGCGTGGCAAAGGCTAGTATGGTTTCACCAGGCATCAGAACGCAAAGACAAGACCGTGATCCCTCCAGACCCTGTGAAGAGTGATCTCTGTCGACCTCGCCCCCGAGCGGGGTGTCAGCCGGCTCTAATGAGGCACTCGAGGTGCACTCTCGAGCGTAACAGATGTGCAACACATTGCACAAATCAAATGAGTTTATTATACCAATTGGAAAAACAGTATTGCAATAAATTGCGGTGTTGCCAGAAAGGGCTCATGAGCACCACTTTCAAAACTACTGTCTGAAAGTATATGGCTCGGGAGTGCATCATTAAGAAGAAACTGGAAGTCTTTGCGAAACACTCATTTATATTTTCCCAATAATGAACAAAGCCGTTGGTGTTCCCAGTTGGCCTAATGTTAGGAGATAACCTTGAAGGAACTTTAATTAGCTGACATTGTCTGTATTTGATTATGACTGCAGTTCGAGCTTACAGCGCAGAGGAGATTAAAAGTGAATGTCTCCATGGTTTTAATTAATTAGGCTAAACAGAAAAGGCTTTCACTCTTAAAGGCAATGAGTTTTGGAGATTAAATGCTTCTTGTTCACATCAAATGCTACAAAGAGACATATAGTTTGCCTTAAAGGGATCTGCTGTTATTTTGTGAAATGTATTGATTGAATTGTGTAAAAATCTAAGAGGAACGACTGTTTCAAAATTTTAAGTAAATTAACAGTAAAGAGAAATCATACAAAAGGGTTTTTCTATAAACTAATTAAAAAGTAAACAGAGGAAACAAGAACAAATAAGAATAACAACTATAACTGAAAAATACCCATTTAAAATGAAACTGCAATAAATTCATTTTTGCTGGACCTTATCTGTTCAATGCCCCTGAAACTCCCAGGATAATCAACAGCGGGCCTGGGACAGTCTCCAGGATGTCTGAAGGGATTTCAAAGATTCCAGACAAGTAGCAGTGCAGGTTAGAACATAAGGCAAAGCAGTGGAGTGGAATGCCCCCTGCAGTTCAACACAAACATCAGTCGGTCTGCGGAATTCTGGGTAAGTTACAGGTCTTGGTGGTGAAAGCAGGCAGCTCTACCCAAGGTCAGTTGCAACAGTAAATATGTACGAGGCTAATTGCCGGGATTAGAACGTGGCTGCTTCCTGTGTGAGGGAAAGTCGTACTCTACTAATTAAGCATGAGCCTACAGCAGAGATTTCAGGTGTTGACCCAGAGGGAGACGACAGAATGCTAGCGGATTAAGCTGTGGTCATGGAGGTCTGCTCGAAGATGTAATCATTTAAGAGGGATCGGCATTTCAAAATGAGTGGAGAACGGTTCGTACTCCACTTTGCCCAAGGGTCTCTTCAAGGAGGTCCCGGGGAGTACATTTCTTCTGTCACCACCACACCTGGGCTGAGCCCTCCAAAACAATGGAGCAGGTTGAAATGACTTACAGCTGTTATTGGACTAAATAGAGGCTCTGCCAAATGTGGGTATGGAATACTTGTGCAAGAAAAATATTTCAGCTTTCTTTCATCTATTTCCCACCAAAAAATCTATACAATAATTGATTTTGAGAGTCAGTGTTTTTAAAACAAATATCAAACAGAATGAAATACCAATGTGACATTTGTGAAGAAATACAATTATTGAAATGTGGTTTCAGTACTCTTGCAAGGATTGTATATAATGCCCTCCAGAATATTAGGAACCCTAGGTTATTAAAAGGCTATGAAAAAAAATGTAATTGTTGCTCACTAGCTTGATCTGAGTCAGAAAAATCCAACATTCAATTGAGTGAAATTGTTTTCGGTTTTTAATGGGAAAAAAATGAAAAACTATTTATTCAAAAACATGTGTAACAAAGTCACTGACAAATCTTAAGTATAAAACCTAATTGAAGTATATTTTGATTAAGGGCCACCCTGCCTTCCAAACACCTCCAATCATTTTTGAAATGCTGTCATTCAAGTCCTGAACTGTGTGAACTGGGTTTAGGAACCATTATTGAAGAAGAAAGCCTCCAGTTCTTTGACATATGAAGGAGGCGGACATCTACTCTGCGTTCCAGATCTTCCCATAAAGGTTAAATCATTTTCAGATCCATATGATTGGGTTGGCAATGGAAGGCGTTTGACATCATCCTGATTTTCATAAAAGCACTCTTGAATTCGTTTTCCGAATGGCAGCCCATTGTGAAGCTCTGACATAGTTTTTGTTGAGACTGCTTCACAGAGGTTCTGTTTCAACACTGTGGTAATTTTTAAGGCTGTGTTTTTGGGACACTGAGCAGCTATCCTATCCTTCTATCCTTGCCGGTCAGTTCCTCTTTGCCAATGCAATTTGTCCATGTTCAGTATATGCTGTCCTGATCTTTGAGGAAGTTGTGTTTCTGTTATTTTGTCCACCCCTGCATATATCTAAAATACATATACTTATCTATATATCTAAATATATATAATGTAGACACACAAACTAACTATTCAGTAGTTACCATACTTCGGCTGGACCCTGTAGACAATTTGTTTTTAAAGAAGGGATGTCAAGGTACAATCCTGAATTACTGAATACACTATTGTAGACTTCTCAGTAAAAAGCAGAATTATGCAATAGAGTATAATGTAAACAAGGACCTGTGTAATGCTAACATTTTTAAATGAATCAAGAGGTTTCAGGGTCTCTCTAGTCCCTTTTTCTCCATATCTTTGCAGGTGTTTAACAGATGTGGTCATAGAACTGCCAAAGTGGGTGACAGCGGGCCTATCGTTTTCAGTTGCCATGACGATGCCCATATCTACAGCTATGCAAATGAATCTTATCAGCAGTGAATGGAAGGATCTTTATAACCATGGCGAACTAGTCAACAAGCACATTATTTTTAGCACAAACTCTCAAGAAGCAAAGCCACTAGTGCTACTAACTGAACGCACAGCATGCCTCACATAGAACGTCTTCATTTGTCTGATGAAAGCACCAAGCGCAATCTGCGATATTAAGGATGGGAGAACCAAAGGATGCATTTTTAAGTATTTAAACAGGACCTGTTTTCCATCGGTTGCAGTTGCCCACATAGTCCACCGGAGGCCAGTCGAACCCACATTCGTGTTTGTTGTACTCAGGGCTCTGTAGCCAATGTCTGTCAATTAAACCACCCACCTCCCTCCCGCTCTAAGTAGAGCTAGCACAACAACAGACCGGAGAAATAAAAGTGACCAATAAATCTGAGGCTCAATAATGCATTCAGCACATCCATTTACCCCCTTTGCCCAAACACCGGATGATACATCTCTCTGTACAAGGCAATATTGATCCTTAAAGAAACAAATCGCGGATATTTTCCGCAAAAGGCTGCGGAAAGAAAAGCTAAAGATTATAACGATATCTCACTTCCGAGAAAGGGAAAGCTAATTGACTCTTCTGACTCGTGATATTAGCCTATGCAGAGCAAAACCGATGTAATATTTTGTCCCAAGCTGAGATCGTAGCGGGCCTTGGTAATTTGTCCCAAATGACCCACTAATCCCTAATGTGCCCTAGTTAGAAAGACCCATTACAAGTAAGACACAGAATAGGCGCTGGTGACATTTTGGATGCAGACGTAAATAACTATATACTGTGGATATTATTTTGAGGTTAATAGGCAGAGTAACACCCTACGTGAAATTGACAGACACCCTGGTTCCCGGGAGGACCATTTCGCGTCAGTTTGACGGCCGATGTCCAAGGGTTGCTCTTTACAGTTTTTTCTTTTTGTGGCCTCTCCCCCCCCCCCCCGTCCTACTCTGTCTGCACTCCTTCCGTGAACTTAATCATTCATTCCTTCCACGGTTAAGCTACCTTATTCCCCAAAGCTCACACATCCATGTGCCATTTTAATGGAAGAGTCGGTTTATTGAGGCTCATCTTGCCCTCATATCTTATGAAAAAGGTATTCACAGCCAGACCTTCACCGAGATTGATATGTTATTATAACTGCAGTCATCTCTGAATCAACGTCATCTCTATACAGTAGCCTGTATCTCTGGCGAGAACTGGGGAACAGAGAACCACAGATTTAAACGATCCAATGTTGCGTCCCTAGCAACCGTTCCGGTCCCGCCCACTAAGGCTAAAGAAAAGGGAAACTCCCATTGAAATGCATTGATTTTAGTGCCGCGTTACAAAGCTTAAAATACATTACTTAAATATAATGATGTGTTCTGCTATTGACCAAATGTGTTGAGATGTGCAGGCAAAAAAAAAGTCCAATGTTTAAAAATAAATCCTGTTTACCACTTATTTTAAGCTACAAAGCAGTTTAAAATGATACTTAATACTAACTAGGTTGATGATGTTATACAGCATCTTAAATCAATTTGATGACATTAAAAATAGGATAACAGATTTAGGTACAATTCTTTGTCTTTTCTAGAAGTGGCATCATATTATTCTGCCTTAGTAACACACTTCATATCTTCAGGTCCCACTAAGGAAGCATTCCAGACTTCTCAGGTGGTCAGGAACGTTCAAAACACCATGGTGACTATGAATAGGAAATTATCATCACCAGTCCTTCAATGCCTCGTAGGGTTCCAACCAGAAAGTCTTCTGTGTGCTTACTTCTATTTACTCCCAGCGAATCCATTATATTTCAGTGAGAAAAGCATAGCTATTGTTTCTAATAGCCCCATGCTGTGTGAGGGCATTGGTAAATGATAGAGGAGAGATCTGCGGTGACAGTGAGGGCAGCTGTTTTGTTCCTGCCGTTTGCGATGAGGTGGCGTAGATGGAGCATATGAGAGAAAGACAGGGAGCGTGCCAGAGAAGACGCAGGCACAACAGGGAGGACTGAGAGAGAACGCCAGTTGAAAGGACAGCAACACTCTTTGTCGACCAGGTGAGAACCGCGAGACGCTTAACGTTCTCCCTCTCTCCCCGAGGGTACTCTGGTACCAGCTTGACCTTATCACCTTATACATTTGCGAACAGTAAATCAGACATTCCTGGATGGGATTATTAAGGGCATTTACGGGTGAAATGTTGTATATTTCTTTCCATTTAACTTCCTCATTATTCTTCAGATAGGACTTCCCATCTATAATGTCACATCCTCCACACAAGATGTGTGGTACATTTGGCTCACCAAGGACAAGTTCATTAGGGCAAAACATAGCAAACCAAGGTTGAGATGCACAGCAAAACGCAAATGTTTTACCACGAAAACACGCTGCGGCTGACGAAATTCAGGCAGGCCACTACCTAATGTCATCCCCCTCTGGTTCCCGTTGAACACACCCCAAGGTTCACAGACCCTCTAACAGGGTATTAGGACTGAAAGTGGATAGCGGCGAATGAATGGCAATGGGAACATTACTCTGGCAGGACAGAGTGTTCACAAATGTCCTTGCCTGCTGACATCGAACTAAACCAACATTAGCCTAAGCAGTATAATCACCATCCGACTCGAGGTACCGCTTCGGCCCGGGATATATGAATTAGATGGAGCGGCTAATAGCGATGTGGTGACATTACAAGGACTCTTGGATGCTTTAATGCATTGCTAAATGACTAGAATGTAATGTAATGTACATCAGATGCACTCAGGCTGAGGGCGGGGGAAATGTTTTGCACTGAAAACCCGAGGGGCGGAGCCAAGGCGGCGGGGGAACGTCGCTTGGTGCAAGTGACTGTAAACGAACGGGAACTGCCTTCTATTTTAGGGACATTTCAATTACAGACAGAATTTTTCGTGTCCATTTAAGCATGACCCGGAGTTCAATGAAGAGCGTTGATGGCGTGAGTTACTGTTTAAAGCCTCAACACCACAGAAGCTTAATTACACTTCAAAACACGTAGAAAACATGTTATTTGAAATAATTTCTTGACGCTTTAATTTGGGGCATCTGAGCATGCAAACAAAACATTTTATCCCTTTATGCTAGAAGGTCGGAGACATATTGTCAAATGGGACTAGTCAACTTATTGATTTTACATTAGACCTCTAACCTTTCTGGTCCTACCTGGCACAGAACAGCAAGTCACTATGGAGCCCTGATTCAAGAAAACCCTTCTGAAAACAATTTATTTTCATTCCCTTGCTGTTGTTGTTCATCTGCAGTCAGTTGTTTCCATATGGACTCACAACCACACATTGGTCTGTTTACATGAAACTTCAAACCATTCAGGCATGTTGTGCAATTGTTTGTTTCTCACAGAATTTAATAAAATTAAACCAAATGTATATATTGATTTTCTTTTTTGACAACATCCGTCCAGCTTTGAAGTTGTTGTGTGGGATGCTCCGCAAAGCCCACTTGGACACAACTCTTGTAAATTGATTTACGGTCCAGCCCAGGTTCACGGTCGAGGTCAAAGGTAGCCTGACATTCCTTCTTAATCAAATTAAGAAGCAATTCAATCACATGCAGTTGTACTAAAAGGTATTAATCCGATTTACAGCTACTGGTAAAGGCTCTGGACCGTGTACTGAATGTTTAAAGAGGAGTACACACAGAGTACTATCTTCAGTAGTTTACAAGAGTATTACACAAGGAAAATGTAGGATTGTTCAATGTGTGTGATCAAATTAAATAGTTCCGGCCTGTGTTTTATTGAAAAGCATTATCTGTGGGGATAATGTAAGAAATGGACAGAGCTTGTAATGTGGATTCTTGGGGAGAAGAACAGAGAATGGGGACACAACCACTGAAAACATGTACAATGACCTTTCACCTTTTCCAACTGCTCACTTCCATGTAACTCTCCAATCCCCATCACCGGAGAACATTGCCCCGGACTTCTCCCGTGCCCTCACTTCCACTCTCTCTGAGCATGTTTTAATGTCTGTGTGTGGATCAGTGGAGACAGACCGTCTTCAAGCCTGTTCATCCCCAGTTTACCTCTTCAAAGAGCGGAGCGAGCAGTGTCAGTCAGAGGCTTGGGAGAGAAGCCCCAAAGTATTTAGAAAAGACAACTTTGATTGGGGAGGGGGGGGGGGGGGGATCAAAGCCATTGAGAGTTTACTCTCTTCGAATCAGATTAAGCTCTTTGGCAACGGAAGGCGTGGGACAATGAACGATTACATCTTTCTCACCCCCTTCCCAATTTCTTTCTTTCTTCCTCTCAGCAGGACATTTTCGGGGATGAGTAAGAACACTTAAAAAAACCTGTATAAGCCTCAAATAAAGACTACAGTTATACAATCTCTTCCAAAATATGCATTTGCAGTAGACAGGGGACTTTACCAGGCGGTAGGTATGCACGTGACATGGTGATGTTGGTATAAGAGTGAGATAAAGTGGGTGGAGCTGGTGTAGCGGTGAGGAAATGTGTGGGGTGGGGGCGAAAAATGATTTAGTTGTTTTTCTCCCTTTAGGTAAGAAAATCTGAGAAAAGACCACGCCGTTCGATGTTGTTCAGTTCCATAGTGCGGCGTAGCGCCGACCTTCAGCTGATATCCGACAACCACATCCCAAGGAGAAGTTCCTCAGTTACCCACATGCTACTGGAACTACATTAGACTCTGCTCCATGCCAAGCGCATGGCACACGGACTTTGTGCTTTGCGCCGCCACCATCTCCCACAACAACTCCCCTCCGACACAGCTGTATGGACTCTGTAATTACATCTAATTGCTCAACGGCAATTACTGTGGCTGGATTTACTGTCCTGTTTTGTGGATTCAGACTGCCAGAAAGATGTTAATGAGTGCAATTATGACGATGGCAGATCCAGCGCATTGTTGACACATTGCCGAAAATAAAAGGGCCACGGAATGGGTGATCGCTTCCGTGTCAATGCCGTTAGGCTATATGATAACGGTAATGAGGATGCGTGCATGTGCTGTAGATCCGTCAGTGTGGGTGAAGGACAAGGCAACTCACTGCACATAGCAAACGTTTCACTCATTATTCCCGGGACAACGGATAGGACAAATGATACTTTTTTTGTCCTAATGAGCGAGGTGACATTGAAGCCTTTGATGGAAACCAAAAAGCTTCCGTAACGCAGTGTTTTAAGGGTCCTTATTAAAAAGGAGCACAGGTATTGTCGGGACAGTAACCGCATTCCTTAATTGGTCAACGATTTAAAAACAGCCCTCGATTCAATAGAAATCCCCAATTAAGAGAGCGATCAGTGATGAGCAACCACAAGTTCTCAAGAGCTCCGGTCTAATTGGTCACCGGAGGGTTCCGCGTACATCTCTCACACTCTTCTACTCCGTTCTGTCCGACATGCTTCAGTGTCAACATCAATAGGCGACACATGTCGCAGGGACCCGGATCGATGCTAAACTTGGACACCTCCTTTGGAGGACAGGGTGACTGCTCCATCTTGTTAGAATTGAGTGGTAGAGGTATAAACTATTCACTGATTCGTTTGAAGAGCCCCTCCTGTTATTGGTGTATCTAGGGAGACAAGAGAAAACCGTTGACTGGCGGTGACATTGGTTCTGTCATGAGACACTGGTTTGGAACAAGCCCATGCACTTCGCTCTGGACAATAGAGTGGAGTGAAAATGCCCACTTAGCTGATGGTTTCTATTTTGGCAGTTTTTCTTGACACTGAATGTTTCAGATCGTCTAACCGAAATCAAGTATTAAATTAGGGGAACCTGAGAGAACAAATAACATAATATTAGCATTCTAATTTAATTTTTGAAAGCATTTTTTTTTTTGCAATACCCCATGAAAATATAATCGCATCCTTACACTCGATAACTGGCTATGCGCAATTTCTTCCTATTGTTGATGATCATAGTGGTGGATGAACAGGAGTTTCCACACTGTTGACCCCACGTCAGGGGTCAACTAGGGTGGTGGCAGTGTTTTCAATGTTTTCAGGATGTTGCTACATAAGAACCTGGAAGGCTTGCAATCATTGAAGGAACCATGATTAGTAAATTTCTCTGACCTCGTTTTTGCTGTGTTCAATCTTGAATAATGCTGGCCAATTGCACCACCAATCTGCGGTGCCCCTGGACTAATCCACGAACCATAAATTCCTTTCTGTATCAAAATATTCCCAAAGTGAATGTCAGGCGTTTCACCGTGAGCAGAATCTGAAGCTCACCTGGTTCAAGCAGCGAAACTGTAATCAAAAGCACTCAAGGAACTCAACACTGGAATGGTTAAAAAGCAATTCCTTTAAAGTTTTGAATTGGCTTAGTCAATGGACAGATCTAAACCCAGATCAAATGTTGTGGCAGTACCTGAAACAAGCAGTTGAGAAACCTAAGCAGTTCTGCATGCGAGAGAGGGACAAAATTATTTGGAGGCTGATCAACAACTACAGAAAGTGTTTGGTTGCCATGATTGCACACACTCTTATTAAATGTAAGGGTAGAATCATATTCACAGGGGGCCCTGGGTGTTGCAAAACTATGTAAATGTAATAAAAGAAATAAGCAAACAAAGATTTTTTTCACTCTGCTTCCCTTGAATTATTTATTGACCAGGGTCAGTAATAGTCTGCCATGAGTAGTCTGCCATGAGTAGTCTCACTGTAGTAGTCTCACAGTAGTAGTCTCACTGTAGTAGTCTCACAGTCGTAGTCTCACAGTAATAGTCTCACAGTAGTAGCCTGCCTTAAGTAGTCTCACAGTAGTAGTCTGCCATAAGTAGTCTGCCATAAGTAGTCTCACAGTAGTAGTCTGCCATAAGTAGTCTCACAGTAGTCGTCTGGCATAAATAGTCTCACAGTAGTTGTCTGGCATAAGTAGTCTCCCAGTAGTTGTCTCACAGTAGTAGTCTGCCATTAGTAGTCTTACAGTAGTAGTCTCACAGTCGTAGTCTCACAGTAATAGTCTCACAGTAGTAGTCTGCCTTAAGTAGTCTCACAGTAGTAGTCTGCCATAAGTAGTCTCACAGTAGTAGTCTGCCATAAGTAGTCTCACAGTAGTCGTCTGGCATAAATAGTCTCACAGTAGTTGTCTGGCATAAGTAGTCTCACAGTAGTTGTCTCACAGTAGTAGTCTGCCATAAGTAGTCTTACAGTAGTAGTCTCACAATAGTCGTCTGGCATAAATAGTCTCACAGTAGTAGTCTCACTGTAGTGGTCTGCCATAAGTAGTCTCACAGTAGTGGTCTGCCAGCGGTAGTCTTCCATGAGTAGCCTTCCATGAGTGGTCTGCCATGAGTAGTATGCTGCAATCATTGGTGATAGGCATTGTACCTTCTGTTTACACATGAATTAAACAGATTCTGATACTGAGAACACTCCAGTCAAGTACTAGACAAAGTGTGCCCTGGGTAAAGACTTTATATTTCCACCAATCATATTAGCTGTTAAAGTCCAAATTACATGCACAGCATGATATTCTTCTGGTAAATTGATATCAGAAGAGATTAACACGATACTCATCAGAGTGAAGTGAGAGTCTCAGTAGATTTACATACGCGTTAGCGTATTCCGCTGCACAGTAGACATTGCGGCAATTATCACAACATTACCCACAATCCACCATCATGCTGCCTCTAATCACTAACAAGTGACCTCAGTCAGGGTTCATTTAATTATTTAACAAGCGATGCATGTCTTACTCCCTGTCGTGTGTGTGTATGTGTGTCCCTGAGGGTTGAGTCATAGTTCAGCAGGTCACAGAACACTAGGGTAAGACTCATATAATATTCAAACCAGCCTCATGAATACTTAATTCACCATAGAAAATGTGCTATGAGAATGCAAAGTTTACATTTGCATATGTATGCATAAGTCCCCAGCCTCTGTTTGTGTTAGATGTGTAATGCGAATTCATCAGGCATAGGTACTACGGAGGTTGATGTATTTTAATTAGACTCCCCTTTCCCGAAAAAGCGTTCATGAACATTAACACAGACATTTCAATTAGACTATTCCATTGCGCTGACATTCATTTCACAAGCGTCTGCTGTATGTAGCCAAATCTCTTTGTCAACTTCTTCATATTCATCCATCCAGTTCACTAGAGGGAGGTCTCATCTTTAATTAGTTGTTTTTGCTGTTTTTCTAAAAAAATAGAAATATCCGCTCTTGGATAATAGAATGTGAAGTCAAACACCGTTCGGTTGTGTGCGCTCATTGTTATATATTTATTCATGACGTTCCATGCTTGACAATACACTCCAAGAGAAAACACTCCTCAAAAACCAAGTGTGAATCTTATGGCACCATATTCCCTACATAGGGCACCTCATTTGCCCAGGGCCCCTAGAAGTAGTGCGCTAAGTAGAACATTGGGTGCAGTTTGGGACAGACTCATTTGCAATCCTCTTCTGTTCCACCTCTGCTTGCCTCCGGCTACAAAACCAGGACAAATAGCATGCAGCTTCACTAGACCACGAATCACTTCTCAATGGCGTGACGCAATAGAAACGCTGACTCAAGACGCAGGCAATTTAGCGGACTTGTATGCATGCACACATAAGATAATGGACATTGTGTGTTTGCGCTGTAGCTTGTCTCTGACGGTTTAGTTCCTTGTTCTGCAGAGGGTAGTGGAACTGATCAGAGCGTAGTGGAACCGGTACTGCACATGAACTGTATTACACACAACTAAAGCGGCTGAGACAGTCTCGTTAAATTGTTCCACATAGTTCATCCGTCGTAAAATCCACAAAGGGCGACAACCGAGAGATCAATAACAGCGGTACGCTTTAATCAAAAGCAGGAAAAAATGCTATAACCTTTTCCGCTTTAAAAACCAAATAATAACCGACCTGAACACAGACCACATACTGTATGGTATAAAATACTGTAAACTGGTTGGAAACAAAGCAACACCACGACCACAACTAATGACACGTATGGCAATGAGGCTCGCAGAAATCCTGCTGACAAGTACAATCTAATTGAGTCTCTGAGGAGTATATTGCCATTGCACTTTTTGAGTGAACCGCACCACAAAGGCAAATAGAAGAGACGGGTAGATTAACTAATATAGTCGCTGTGAGTTGGAAAGAGAGTAGACGTTTATTTTGATATCCAACGTTCGCAGTAGCCTACTTTTCCCAGTATCACATAAGCAAGTGCGTGTATGAGCGTACGCATGTACGTATTCAACGCGAATAGCGGTTTGAATGTGTATCCTCCCGAAGTGGTGTTATTTGGGGGATTTTTGGGGACTATGACTAGTATTCACTCCCTTTGCAATAACAAGATAAACTGTGGTTCAGCCAACGGCCTTGACATATCACGTAATTAGTTGAACAGAGAGACCATTTGAAATTAGTGACACATGATCTCAGATTAAATAGGCATATTTGCTGGAAGGCCCCAGAGTACGGCAGTGACCATATCCCAATAACTACACGATATAGGCTAAAGAGCTTTCCAAACAAGGCCTGGAGAAAATTCAGGAAAAGCACGTACATTTTTGTCTATAATATTCATCCCAAACTTTGAACATTCCACGGAGCACAATGAAGTACATTGTAAAAAACGACTGAAAACATGCCATAACCATAACTATGCAAATTGCAGGCCAGTGAAACTGAACAACTGGAAAGGAGATTGGTGGTCAGGGAAGCCACAAAATGTCCTCTAAAGGAGGTACAGAGTTCCACTGGCAGTGGTGGGAGAAGCTGTCCATATGTCAACTATTACTGGGTGCACCAGAAAGTAGCCCTTCGTGATGCAGGGAAAGACACTGCTGAAATACTGTCACACAAACTACTATTTAAATGTTGCAATAAGGGATATGGAAGACATATGTGGCTAGATGTTTTTTGCTCTGATTTGTCGATGAACAACCTCTTGGGCCTAAACACTTTCTATGTGTGTCAAATCTCCCTGAAAACACCATTGTGACCGCACCATTTCAGGAGGATCCCTTTAATCCGCAAGACCTGTGAAAATGTACCAGGACCAAAGGCAAGATGGATGGAGACAAAAATAAGATAATCCTTGAGGAAAACCTGGATCCGTCTACAAGAGACCTTGGACTGGGGCAGAGGATCACTTTTTGGCAAGACAGATGTCCGAAACACACATCAAAGTCTTCACTGCGGGTTTAAAACTAGAAACTGGGTGTCTGAGAATGCCCCAGAGACCTAACACTAACCAAGAAATGAATTCTCCTTAACCTTAACCTTGCCCTAACCTTGACTTCATTAACCCGGCTGTTATGTCTCTTTCTTTATCTATTCCATATCTAACCACCGAATCTTAATCCTCTAGTGTGGACTTATTATTAAGTATGTACAGACAGACGTGGATCTAACACACACACACGCACACACACACACACACACTGTCATCAGTCTACTCTAGATGGAGCTGTTGTCCTGGTCTGTTGAACCAAATGAAGACTAACACCTGTCTCTGTCAGCCTACCCGAAGGTACAATAAAACACACCGCCTTAAAGACAACGCCAGCAGCTCTCTCTCTGCGGTGTTCATCAGCTCCTTGTGACTGAAGAGAACGACAGCCGCTGAGTTGAGCTTAATAATTCAGATGGAGACACAAAGGGCTGAAGTAGTTCTGAAAAAGTACCACAGTTGTTACTATATGATTACTACACCACATTATTAGGTAAGACGGTCTCCAGACATTGAACCGAGAAGACAGAGAAGCAACTACTTGCTTATAATCATGTCAACACTGTCCCCTGCCTAAGCTAGACAGCTGCCGAATGAGTGACGTAACCCACCTTATTGAAGACAAATATTGTACGTATGAAGCTTCCATATTGCTTCATCTCAAGGAACTGCAATACCGTCTTTCGTATTCCTTTAGGGAGTTACGTGCTCGGCTGTTGTATGAAGATAGTCTCTCCAAAGGCATGACGTCTCCATCGAGACTGCCTATCGATGCCTGGACCAAATGAAAAGAGGAGGGAACACAGAAAGGGAGGTATATAATATAATTAGTAGATCGTTCTTATATAGACTGGGATATGTGAGTCATGTTTTCCTTTTATTGATTGACGTTGAAAAAGCACAGAAAGTGTGTGGGTAGTATAGGAGTTTGGAGGAAGTAGAATAGGGTAATTGGGTTTGGTCTTCAATTAGTTTTTTGACAATATTGTGTCAACCATGTAGTTATTCAGATCAGGTAGAATGATGAATCAATAGATGATTTGTACTTTTTTACTCACTCAGGTAAATTTATGTTTCTCCATAGAGCAGCATTTAAGACACATTTAGCTATTTCTTCTTGACCATTCCGTAATGCAAGGAGACATTCATCATTGCTGAGGCAAGAACAAGTGATGTTTTATAAGCAATGCCTTACCCCTGGTCCAGTTGCCATGGCATATTACAAAACAAGTGAGCACAAGCATGCAAATTTAAAAGCTCTTAAGCAAACCGGGGTATAGAAGTAAAACTGAACGGGCTGAGTAATTGGTTCGCTGCTCATTATTGACAGGTAGGGCCTTTCACAGACAACACATGGAGGGCGCCCATTCCCATTTGGAGGTGGCCCATTCATTTTCAATGAAACCTAGGTCAGCCATGCTTTCAAGGCCACCCCGTTGGCCTTCAAAATAGTAATCTGATCTGTTTCTAAAGTGCCGCTGTGGTTCTTGACCAATCACATTGTAGTAGAACATGCTGACTGAGTGGTGATAGTTCAATGTGTAGTCCGCGACAGCAGGACCAGCTAGCTAGAAAATACATTGTATTTCGCAGGGAAAGCAAGGACTCTCTGGCCGCCATCTGACCACATTGCCAGGATATAATTCTGCCTCCTGATTGTGTTTCATTAACTGAAACCCGCCGCAAATTCCTTCTTGTTGCATACTGTAGGTAAAATCAGTCATTTTCGTGTTGGGAAAATAGCATTATAGCATATACAGTATTTATATATTCTTTTGAATTTTTTGCAGGATAAAAAAACTTTTGACGCTATTATAAATATATGTACAGTATCTCATAAAAGTGAGTACACCCCTCAAATTTTTGCAAATATTTGATTATATATTTTCATGTGACAACACTGAAGAAATGACAGTTTGCTACAATGGAAAGTAGTGAGTGGACATGCAATAAAATGCCAATTAATTACTTAAAAATCATACATTGTGATTTTCTTGATTTTTGTTTTAGATTCCGTCACTCTCAGTTGAAGAGTAGCTATAATAAAAATGTCAGACTTCTACATGCTTTGTAAGTGGGAAAACCTGCAAAATCGGCAGTGTATCAAATACTTGTTCTCCCCACTGTATATATATATATACATATATATATATATGAATCCATAATCTACATTATTTACTAATATCTCCAGATTTCTATGAATTAAAACACAAACATTTTATTAACTACTTGGCTGTAGTTACAGTGTAGTGCTATTAAAGCACTATCATTTAATTTGAAAACGTGTGGCCTCATGTGAAACCTGCCCCCCTAAAAGTGTCTTGTATGAAAAACTGTTTATAGGGTCACGGTTGTTGGGCAGGCTGGACATGAGGCGCAGAGCTGTATTACATACATTTAATCGTTCTTCCAACAACAAAAGAAACAAAAGGCGAGCCACCAACTGAAACCATTGTAACACAACTAAGGAAAACACAAACAATGATCCACACCGGGTGTGGAAACAACTGAACTTAAATAGGGTCCCCAATTAGAGGCAAAGCGGGGCAGCTGCCTCTAATTGGGGACATTCAAAACAGCAGAGCAGAGATGCCTAGAGGCACCCCTGCGGTCAAGACCTGACTGTGGCCCCCAGGCGCATAGAGATGCCTAGAGGCCCCCTACCAGGACCTGACAATAGGACGTTTAAAGCAAAGTATTTAAAATTAATTTAATTACAGTTAAAGTGTTTAATAATGAATTACGCTGAGACTCCTTCGGCCCTTGAAATGCTCAAACTTAAAAACATTTAAAAACAAACGTAAAGGTTTTAAGTACACAGACCTGATTAAGAATGGCCCAAAGCCCACTTCTTGACCCAAGTGAAAAATCATTAGTCTGCTAAAATCACCACAACAAAACCCTTGTAACACTTATGGCATCATACTTTTCATAAGCTCAATGTGGAACATCCCCTTTTTAAAATAATTGTGTTGATGGCACTGGGCCTTGAAGCACTGGGCCTTGAAGCACTGGGCCTTGAAGCACTGGGCCTTGAAGCACTGGGCCTTGAAGCACTGGGCCTTGAAGCACTGGGCCTTGAAGCACTGGGCCTTCAAGTCCTCATTTTCAGGGAGAAAGTGCAAAATTGAAGGAAAAAGACGTCCATAATGATTGTCCTGTGCAGTTGACGGTGAATCGGTTAACAAGCACCGCGGCAAATTCAACTGACCTTCCCCCTATTTTCCTTTAAGTGCAAGTGGCTGTAGAACTGCAGATGCTTATGGCTCCATGCGATGATTTAATTTGATTATGGTACGATTTCATATCATGAACCTTGGCAGGCGAGTCAGGGAATAAATAAGATAAATTTGACAAAGGTTGGGAGTGGCTTCGTAAAGCAAAGGCCCGCGCTGGGTTTTCCTCTTATTGTTTGGCTGTGCGTCGCTGCCACAGAGCAATGTGTGGCAGCGACGCACAGATTTGGAGTAATACACAATCCTTGTTTTAAATGTAGAGAACATTTTAAGTTTGTTCCATTCATCAATTGGGGTCTGTATAAGCTGAGGTGAGGGCCTATATTTAATGTGCTTCCGTGTTGCTGTGTTGTCTAACATAGTCACGATATATGCCTTAGATTAATTTGAGCTAATGGAGATGAAGTAAGTCAGTGGTTGTGCCGATACCAACAATAGTAAATAAAAGCATTTTATTCCCAGGTGTAATCACTTGGATGTTAAGTGACAACTGTGTACTGTAAATAGTGTTTAAAAAGTGTTGATGTGTCGAACCAGCCCCCACTAGGGCATTTGTCTTGCCTGGAGAGAGAGTGACATCATCACATTCCATTATAAATAGAGTTTATTGGAAGGTATAGGACCCGTCGAAGTCTTGTTTTCATCAGACTGAGTGGATCAAGAAAGCATGAAGTTACATAAATTCTTAAAGATCTAGGAAACACAGTTATGTTCTTAGTGAGACCAAGGAATTTGTTCAGCTTGTGTATAGGTCGTCTGGTCACCTAAACAAAAGTTTTGACTGATCTTATTGCTGCTTTTGACACTATTGATCACTCCCTTCTCTTAGAGAGACTGGAAACCTATATTGGGCTACGTGGACATGTTCTAGCCTGGTTTAAATATTATTTATCTGAAAGATATCAGTTTGTTAGTTCGGATGGCATATACTCTGACAAGTGAAAGGTATGCTTTGGTGTTCCTTAAGGCTCGGTTCTGGACCCAATATTGTTCTAACTATATATGCTGCCTCTGGGCAATGTAATCCGAAATCACATTTTCACTGTTATGCTGATGTCACACAGTTATATATTTCAATGAAGCATGGAGAAGCCCCAAAATTAGCTACTTTGGAAGCATGCGTTTCAGACATTAGGAAGTGGATGATAGAGAACTTCTTGCTCTTAAACTCAAGAAAAACAGAAATGCTCGTTTTAGGACCTAAGAAACAAAGAGTGTTGTTAGCAGATCTCACTGTGAACCCCGACAGCTGCATGGTCGTATCCCAAAAAACTGTAAAAAACCTCGGCGTTACCCTTGACCCTGACCTCTCCTTTGAAGAACATATAAAATATGTCTCAAGAGTTGCTTATTTTCATCTTCGAAACATTGCAAAAATCTGAAACAGAAAAACAAATCCATGCTTTCGTTACAACTAGATTACTACAATGCTCTTCTTTCTGGTTATCCTGACAAATCAATAAATACACTTCAATTAGTGCTGCACACGGCTGTTAGAATCCTAACTAGAACAAATAAATGTGAACACATTACTCCTGTCCTGGCGTCCTTACACTGGCTGCCTGTTAGGGTTAGAGGTGTAGCCTGGCCCAGGGGCGTGAAGGTGACCAGAAGGCTTGATACTGTCCACCCTTGCTGTCTTGCCAGGTGGGCTCTCGTCGCCACTGGGATGCCCTCCCTCCAATGCCTTTCGGGGGAAGAGTCACTGGCTTGTTGTTGTCTCTCTGTTGCGCACTTGTGCAATTGGGCTGTACTCTGCTGGCAATACTCAGCCCTCATTCAGATTGGTTGCGGTTGGTGGGTGTCCCTTTGGTTGATGCCAAGCAATGTGGGTGGATTGATTTCCTGCCTGTTGGGCCCTGTCCGGGGCCTCAGTCCCAAGGTCTTACGCTGCTATACTATTGTGCTGGGGGATTGGGTCAGTTCTCCTTCTCCACTATAAATCGTTGTCGATATGAGGAATCCATTTTCTGAATTTTCCCAATCTCCTCCCGATTTAAACTTTAAGAGGACATGAGGTCCTGGTCCACACCTGCGGAGTACCTGGGGGGCCTGTTGCTGTCCATGGCCTTGTCCATCTGGGCATGCTTCTGACCTAGTCTAAATTTAACTAGACCCTGGATTTAGCCCACATGCATTTATTAATTATTCCAATTGGATTCTTAATATCTCACCCGGCACAGCCAGAAGAGGACTGGTCACCCCTCTGAGCCTGGGTCCTCTCTAGGTTTCTTCCTAAAATTCGGCCTTCTTAGGGAGTTCTTCCTAGCCACTGAAATCCAATACTACTGTTGTTTGCCCCTTGGGGTTTAAGGCCGGGTGTTTCTAAAAAGCACTTTGTGACGACTGCTGTTGTAAAAAGGGTTTTATATATAAATTTGATTGAACAAAACGAGACATTCTCAGTTGCTAAACTCTGCGTGGCCTCAAGTGAACTCAGGATGCACGCACTCTTCAGAATCCATGTAATGCTTCGCTGAGTACCAGTGCTATAAAACTGTCTGATGTGCATATGGGTTAGTTACAGCCAAAAAGCAACCCACGATTAAAGAGGTAAAAATAGGTCTAAGACGAACATGTCATTTCTTTGTATGAACACTAAGGAGCGCCGGTCCCACTAACGGCTCACTCCCGTTAAGCAAGGGTGTGCCGGCCACGGGGGTTCACGACCCTGGAGAGAGCATGTCAAGAGAATGTCGGAACAAGTTGGAACTAGAGGAGCGGCTGGAACTCTCCCAGAGGCGCCTCAACCTCAACCTCCACACCCGCCCCTCAAGAAGGTTAATCCAGGTGGCTATACAGACGCCTAACGCTGCGCTATGTTTGCGCGTTTTACAAACTGTGACAAGACAGCCGAAGCAGCCCCGCCCACCAAGCACGTCCCCACAAATCAGAGGAGCCGGCGAGTCCACTGTGGTGTGTTTCTGAATTGTTGCTGTCTTTCTTTTCTCCATTCTCAGGTTTTGTGTTGTTTTGAATAGAATGGCCTCAGGCTTTGCTCTTCTCGAATTCCGTTTGAGTTCGGCAACTTAATCCACTCTGCCCAAAGCGGCAGTGATAATTTCCTTTAAAACAACATAATGGGCCAATTTTGAGCCTTCATTGACCTTGGTTTTTTTCAGTCCAGGGCTTAATTGGAGTACACAAAACTGGTCCGATTTATTTTTTGTCAAGAGTTTTTGTCTCAGGGACATAGGGTTTTTGTGTTTCATCACATGTACTGATTTTACTAAGGCACACAATTTTCTTTGCGCAGATCAGTGCTCTGTTGGAACCACAAAAATGCTGCCCTTTGTCAATGACAAAATCTTTGATGGGAAGACTTTGATATTTGCATAGAGACATACTGTATGCTCAGTGAGAGAACAGATGAGCACTCACAAGGAACATTTCTTGGACCACTAACTGTGAAAAGAAAACATACTGAAGCGTCCCTGCTATATGGCAGTGAGCGAGCTGTTCAGTTTTCACTTTCAAATTGTCACTCTGCTTGCAAATAAAGCACATCCATCATTCTCAAACATGTGGACACAGAAAGCAAGTTTTCTCATGCAGCAGATTCTCAGATTGCCATGGTGATATCAATGTGCCTTGAAGGAAAGCCAAAGACTACAACACTTCTAATTATAGTGTCTTAATATCTGTATCTTAATATGAGCCAGTTTGCTGCTGGAGGAAAATTCTCCTGCCGCAACAGAGGATGTGATTTGTTGGTTTGATTAGAGCTAATGGACATTTATTGCAGGGTTTGATGCAGTGTTAGGGAGGGCAAAATAAGTTCAAAATTACAAACTTCAAATAATATTTTTACGGCTTGAACACAGAACACAGTTTGCATGTTCTCCTCGGAAAGGCAATTCTTATAACAACAGGATGATCAAATTAAGATACACCATTTGTACGCGACTGCTTACCCAATAACTCAGCAATGATGTCATCTCTCTCTCTCCGGGTCCGCATACAGGAAATGTAAATTGGGCTTATTCAACGGCTGGATGAAAATGATCTGTCCCAGGGGCTATGTGGCCACAGAGCAGTGGATGGTGTGTACATTTCAGACTCGCTTCATCTCAATGAAGGTCTCAATGCAGGAACTTACAACACTGAGATGTTCTTCAGCCTTCTATTTTCCACACAATGATCAGTCCAGAGGAGTTGTCCAATATGCAGGCCTAATCTACATGGTACACCTAGAAAGCAGAATCTAATGCTTACACACACACAAATACTTAAATCACTCCCAAGTGAATCATCACAGGTTCCCATGCCTAGATGAATGTGCAAACACTAGAGTAGGTTTATCCAAAAGCCCCTCAGTCAGTCTAACTCAGACAATGCCAGACATGGCGATAACCTTCACGGGAAGCGCATAAGCAACCACACACAGGAAGTGCTGTCTACTGGTTGTTCCTCTGTTGCTAATGGTTGTTTACTACAGCCTCCATTTCTGCGGTTGCAGTTAATTCCTTAGAACTTAGAACACGGCTCGTTCTAGAACCCACTCTGAGGTCTGGCAGCAAATCCGGGGCCCTTTGCTGACAGATGTGTGTGTGTGTGTGTGTGTGTGCATGTGTGTTTGTACCTGTGAGATTGCATTTGCCGCGCCATGCGGGGATCTCATTGCTGAGCCATTGGAGGGTTTTAGGCATCTTTATTGCTGTCAACAGGGGGGGGGGTGAACGCCAGAGCGCGCGGTATGGAGCTGGAAAACGATTCTTAAGAAGATGCTTTCTAGCTAGTGATGTGGCGCTGTTCACTTTGGATGAACTGAGAGCTTAGTAGCGGGAGAGGATCTCGAAATGGAAACGTGGGTTTTATGGTGAATAGTAAGCTGAGCTTCGTATTTTTATCAGTCGACAAGGCCCCACCCAGTGGCTGGTGAAAGTTCCTTTGTATTCGTGAAGTACGCCTAAAGTACAGGGTAACACGGCGCACAGGGAAATTCGCTTTAATATTAGCTGTGTACACTCATCGATCAGGAATAGGACCAAAGTGTCTGTTTTTTTTAGGACTTTCTATGTTTCTGGGCTGTGGTACTGAGCCCCTCCATGTTTTGAGGCCCCCCCTCCATGTTCTGAGACCCCCCCCCCGTGGTAAACTTGGACTGAGATGGGAAACCCACTGGGAGTCGGTGTGTGGTGACTGACTCATGACACTCTGCCATGTGAATTACCATGCGTTTGACTCACTGCCCACCGTGAATGAAGCCCCAGGGGCCTCCGACGCCGATGGGAAACGCGAAGCGCATCACTTAAGATGCCAATCACACATGACTGAGAGAGTCTCTTTCATCTCTTCAAATGTTTCCCTCACTTCAGAATCCTGGAGATTATATTGTGAAATACACATTTTACATCTGATACGATAAACTCAAACGGCTGAACTGGGAGAAATTAAGTAATTACAAACAGAAAACAGCAAGATCCGGTTACCAGCTTTGCCCATTGTGAATGAGCTTATAACCAAAAACAATCAACATACTGAAACAGAAATATACACATTTTTCTTAACACTGATAGATGACTAACAATTAAACTGAATTCAACAGGGGAGATAAAGGGTTATCAGGGGTAAATAAATGGATCTACCAAAGTGGATGAGTGGACGTGTTTCCGGTTAAAACAGAGACCAGCTTACTTATCAGTTGAAACCTCAAAAATAACCGTATCTGATATTCAACACATAATTACTGAAAACCAATCGACAGCCACATCAGAGCAGAGGGAGACAGAGAGAGAAAGGGAGAGGAAAAGGGTAATTATTCATAATAAAAGTGATATATTCTCGCTACACCCACACATTAATGTTCAACATTAATGTTTTTCTCCCTCTGCTTTTGAATGCCTACTTCCACAGTTTGATATGGTAATATAATAAAAACGGCGAACGGAAACGAGGACAAGAGACTCAGGGTGAATTAATCATTTTCTAAAGGTGCAGAGAAAAGCTCAAAGGTCTCCGAAATACTACGAACGCTGTAGTTATGAGGCCCAGTGTTTGCACACCAAGCACAAGCTCACACTGCGATACTCTAATAATAATAACGTGGTATTCATCGTTTTCCCGTCTAAATAATGCAGCACAACTAGATATAGGGGCTGTGTTACACGATAAACCCGGAGATGATTGGTTCGGTTAAATTGAGACACATGATAAATACAGACACATAATAAATGGGACTGTCAGTTACTGCACGACCATAACAGGGGCCATACAAAACGTGTGTCTACTTTAACAGGGGCCATACAAAACGTGTGTGTACTTTAACAGGGGCCATACAAAACGTGTGTCTACTTTAACAGGGGCCATACAAAACGTGACAGTAGGGACGCGTTGCCCGGGCTTTAGCAACAATGTCCCGTGTAGTTTAGAGGCATACACGACATCAGACCCTGCTAATGAAGCCCTACAGCGCTGACATTTTATTCTTTGAAGTGCTACTTGGCTGACCCAGGCCACTGCTAAATGTTTGAGCTCCCCTGACATTCTAACATGAGAAACCTAAGAGACGCCACAAAGAATCTCTGTGATTTAAATTGAGGTTAGTCATACTGTAGTCTCGGCAGACAAATACTACAATAAGTAATGAAATTGAATCCTTAAGGGATCTCTTTACGTCTGAGCTTCTACTGCTCCTAAATAATACAAATTTAACAGTGCCAATGCACACATCAATAAATGCCTTTGCAAAGGGACCTAGCAAAGGACTCTACCTAGCAAAGGACTCTACCTAGCAAAGGACTCTATTGCCAATGTGATAATAATTTTGAGGACTCTATTGCCATTGTGATAATAATTTTGAGCTAACCAAAGCCCAAAGCTATGAGTAGATCCATTGTAACTATATCAAGTTTCTCAAAGTGCACGTGTGTCGGTATGCATGGGTGCATTGTGTTGCAAACGCGCCCGCGCAATGCTAAATCCGAAATGCGCCCGCGCAAGCTGCATCCGAGTCCCATCAACTCCGCCCCAAGGAGGCTGGCAGTTTCCGGAAGCTTCCGTGGGCAACCAGCGGGGCACAGCTGCCTCCCATCGGGAACTCGTCAGGGGAGGACTAAGGAGGCTTCCCAGGATCTGCTCAGGGGGATGGCTGAAATAGAAGCAGAGGAAGACGCAGTGGAAGCAGCTCGTGCAGCTGGAGAGGAAGAAGAGGAGGCACCAGAAGGGCAACTCCAAACCACGCGGCCCCCACTTTGGCCCGGCCCCAATGACGTGGAAACCGGGGGTGGAGAAGGAGAAAGAAGACCAGGGGAGGAGGAGACTGCCAAAGTTACGACCACTGGAGCCCATTCCTCCCAAACCGCTACCGGGACTTTTGCTCTTTTGAGTATATTTACTCACTAAACACTTAGTATCACTTGCTTAGTATCAGTTCCCTGTTTCTTACCGTGGTAACGTAGGTACTACATGTTTGAATTGTCCTTGTTACGCTGTATTTTCAGGGCTTTCCCCCCCAAAAAGAATTCAGTAATGTTTACACGGTCCCCTCTTACACAGACACATTCTTGTCCCGTTCTGGTCACCATTCAAGTTTTACGTCACAGCCATAGCTGTTTAATTCGAGTCCAAGAGGGCAAAACTGAAAACGCAGCGAAGGCCCCTCTCTGTCTTTGTGCGCCAATGGTGGAACCAGCTTCCCAGCGAGGCTGGGACAGCGAAGTGCCTGTCCATTTTCAGAAATCTGAAACCCTGCCTTCTCAAAGAGCACATACAATAACTGCACGTCCCCCCCCCTCTGTGGTTTTTCGTGTACTAATGTCGGCAGTGTTTTTTTGTGTAGTCTTCCTTCTAGCACTTACTGCTGATATATACTTCATTGCGTAGGATGTACATGCCACTGCTGAGTTGCAGGTTTTTTCCACGTTGCTTTCTGTATGTGTGTACAAAAGTCCTTCTGGATAACATAATCTTCTAAATTATTCAAAAGTAAATACTAAATTGTAAAGGTGTTATTGGAATATTCAGTCGGGCAAGTGCACCAAATTCACCATTCTACTACAGCTTTTGGAAACACTTTATTTTGAGAGCGCCAAAGGTGTGTCTGTTGATGCGCTACGGATTATCTACTGACCGTCAGTAACATTTTAATCTACTAAACCTAAACCCTCCGATTGGATGTCAACTTTACTGTAACGTAATTGGATAACAACCGTTTTAGTTTTAAAATCCCAAATACTCAGATGCTTCTAAAGGACATTTGAATCAATGTCTCTTTTTTTCTCTCTTAATAATTCGTCCCACTCGTGTCCCCTGCCTGCTCCGAGGAAACAACGTCCCTCTGTCTCCCCGGGATCTCCGCCAATCATTTCCTCAGATCGTTCATAGAGTAATTCAGGTTGACGTTTCTACGACGGCAGCTATCTTGTAGTACCAACCTGCAAGCCTTGTGCAAAGTACTCACCGATTTACAGTATGAAGTCTATTTATTTGCCCATATCACTCAAGCAGTCAATGTACATGTCTGCGAGTATGTGTGCATGATATTTCCTCTACGTTTGCGTGTTGAATTTGCGTGCGTGTGTCCGCGTGTGATCCGTGCGCATGTGTAACAAGGAGCTGGCTTGGCTCCTGCAGTCCCCAGTAATCTGAGCAGATGTTTCATCGGCATGTGGAGGAGGTGAACGGGGGCTCCCGCTCTACTTTATTAGTCCTCCTCCCTGTAGGTGTCTGGAGGTCAGGGGAGAAATCAGACACAGCAGCAGCGTGGGATATGTAATCCTGCCACACCTCACTGCCTCACACACACACACACACACATAGATTGGTGACCCATTACACTCACACAAAAACTGACACACATGCTAGCATACGCTGATATACACATGCACACACACACACACACACACACCTTCAATTAATTCTGTCTTTCTCACATGCAGACTATTTCCAAATTATTGTCACACTCATGTCTGTAATTTGATTAATTCCTGGGCTTTTAAACTCAATTTCTCTCTGGGAAACTATTCATTTCACAAGGTCTCATTTTCTCTGGGATCATTCCCCTGAAATAATAACTTCAAATGTCTGCTCTCTGGACTCTAAAAAGAGGTATCATTTTGGCACCATCTTCCGGGTCCTCTTATCAGGCGTATTAGAGAACCGGTGCGTTCGTTCTAAATTCATGGAGTAATATTTAACAAAGTCTCATTCCCTGGAGTGCACTGCTCTGGTCAAATCTGACATTAGAAGAGGAGAATGTCAGACTTTCTGCTCTGAGGGCTGTAAGAAGGTGAATGGCTTATTTTACCGTTAAGAAAGCAAAGTAAAAGAAGCTTTTCAGTTATGTTATTTATTGGAGCCAAGTGCAGTGGTATAACGTACCTGTGCACTGGAAGCTGCGAAAAGACGGATACGGCTAGTTACCCTTCGTTTGGGTTGTTTATCATAAGTTCTGTTGGTGTTTGCAGTTCGTCAGATTGAATTAAAAAGAATGCCATCTCCGAGATTAGAAACGGAGACGATGCCAGACGGCCGGTTCCTGATCGCTGTCACCAGAGACTGGAGCTGGAGACGATGGCAGATTGCCGGTTCCTGTTACCCGTCATCGAAAACGTCACTGTCAATTGAGCAGTTGGGCAATCCATTGTTAACGCCGAAATGAGATGTTGAGCGATGCTGACGCCGTTCCAGTTTACTTCAATATGCTCCCCGAGAAGCCTAATTAGCTTGAAAATGTCATCTTTCTCGGAGGAGTGGCAGAGCACGAACGCACACACGCACACACGCACACACAAACAAACACAACATTTTAATCTCCACCAGATCTAGGCCTGCTGCAGTGCTCAGCCGCTTCTCGTTAGCCGTCTATCTGTTCTAAGTGCTTCACTTTTAGAGATGAGCTTCACTGTTCCAAGTGTCTTGGCTTTAAGCTACAGAGCATCTGGGATCTGAACAAAAGGCTGCTAATGTGAAGATTTTTTCTCATTACTGACCACTTTATTGCTTTTTGCCGACTCCTCCTGTATTTCCTACAGAGCAGGTCCATTCTTAAATGGATTCTGGTTTTGTATGGAGTGCTGAGTGAGAATTAGGCAAGAATTAAAGTACATAACCTTATTTAGTGTTTCGCCTTTGAATTGTCAAGCAAAAGTAAAACACGCATTAAAGTAACATACTTTAATTCCTGCCTAATCCTCATTCGGCACTTTATACAAAGCAGATTCAAACAGAATACTTAAACTGCACATTTGTTTGCTACTCATTCCAATGCAATTGTGTAGGTGAGGTGAAAATGAGAGTGATTGTAGAATCTTTACTATAAATTGTGTCTTTACTAAAAGTCTCTTTACCTGTCTGTGTCCTGCTTCTAAGGCCCAACCCATTGGTTTCTGGGACCACTATGATGGAACCCGTTGATTTATCAAACCAGTTTTACAACCGGGAGTCCTCTGTAAGGTTAGGAGAGATTGGTAACCCGACTTGCTCTCTGTGGACATGCATTTGTCAGGTTTAGTGCCTATCTATCACAACAATGCCAATTTATATCTGTTGGTAGCCTGTCCTCTTACAACACCACACCTAAATCAGTTTCGTTTTGGTTTTCTGTTTTTCAGCAACATATCTGTGAAATAAGGAGTGTTATGGGCATATATGGCCGCCGTTGGAACTGGCTCACTTATCTTCATTGATGATGTAACCGCTGATGGCGTTAGTTGGATGTATTCTGAAGTTTACAGGAAAGTTTTGTCTGCTGAGATGCAAGCATTCACCTCAGAACCCCTAGGATGGCACTTGACCTAGCCGCAGGACAATGACCTCAAACTGCTAAAGCAACCAAGGTGTTTCTCAGGTCAGTCACCCAACATGAATACAACTTAGCATGCATTTCACTAGCTGGAGGCTGAAAGCAAAAATGCCCCAAAACAAACAGGAAGTGAAGATGTCTGCAGTACAGGCCTGGCAGAGCATCACCACAGAAGATACCCAGCGTCTGGTGAATTCCATGAGTCTGTGGGTTCGAAAACGCATCGTTTACACTTTGAGTTAAAGGTGAAATAAGGCACTTTCATTTTCAATCAAAGTCTTTTGTGACTGTTTTTGCATGTTATTTTTGACTCCTCGTGACGCCTTACAATCTGTTATTTTGTGCATTATGGGTAGCCTACCCAAAAGCATAATATATTTACTTAATATGCTATAAAAAAAATATTATCATATTATTTCCAGTCCTAGCTGGTAATATCGCTCTAGGAACTGATGTGTTGTCAGTACGGTGGAATGATTCTAATGTTAATTTAAGATTTAAATAGAGAAAGCTGATTCAAGAGCAGCGCCGATCGATTTCTATCAGAATTGACACCTAGTCTAACGATGCACTTAGAGAAGGTTGTTTAATACACGCTTGCTTCGGGAAACACTCTAACAAATTGGTTAGCGAATAAAGACGCATCTGGTACAATCATAGTAAACCAGTTCTATTATCTGGAGGATGGCACGACAGTCTTCTCTCGGATTGCTTCACTGTTCGGGAAGTGATAATTTTTTTGGAACACAGATCAAAGCACCATTTCAGGAGACACTGTCCCAGAAGTGCAAGAAAAGAGATCCGACTTCTCTCCTTCTTGCCTCCCATCTGAAAGGCAACACTGTCTCTGATTGAAAACCTCGTCCTCGGTAAGGGCAGTCCGTCCGACATGCCGTGGGACGACACCACAGATCACATAAACCGGTTTAGCACTCATCCATCTGTGGAGAACCTTCAGCTCACCCGCCGCGAGAGCCCGGACTACAGCGTTAGTGCCAGAATGCAACCCAGGATGACAGGCAACTGAATCCCAGTCTCCCCGCGGTAGGCTGACTCTTTTCCGTCCCGATGCTCCCCGAACGGCGGTGTGCTCCCAACGCGCTGCTTTGCTTTTAACCAGTGCCCCAGAACTACGTGGGGAATAGCGTGCCGTTTGGAAGATGTGTTTTTTTTTATCTGCTTTTAATGGGTCCCCTCTGCCTACCAGCAGGGGGTGATACCACAGGACAGAGCTGGAGAGCCTGTGTGCTTGATTTATTCTTAATTTCCCAGCAGCCTTAGGGGCTTCCGTCCCGCCTGCGTCTCCATCACGCGCCGAGGAAGAGGAGGAGGTGGCGCGACTTTCCCAGGATGCTCTAGGTTGGCTCCACTTTAGTGGGCGGCTAATGATATGTCAGAAACAATGTGAGTGACCTGACCTGAATCAATCAGCCTGCTGTATGCTCATTGCATACACACATGCGCACACACACACACACACACACACACACACACACACACAGAAACAAACACGCACACGGACACGCACGCTTACATAATTATGCATATGTGTGTTTGAGCTTCTGGAGAGAACGCCACGCTCAGTTTCCATATAACAGGCCGACTGATTCTGGTCAGTTTCCCCGACAGCGTGGGAAGTTAGGTGGAGGGTCGATTCCATCGTCACGCCTCACCGGGCCACTACGCTGGTCAGGAAGGCGCCGACCGTTTCCTCCGCCGTTGACCTCAAAAACCGCTCAGACATGCAGAGCAGCCTACAGGAACAGCTGGGGTTAACGGACTTGCTCAAGGGCAGGGTGACATCTTGGCTGGCTTGGATTTGCTCTTGGCTGGCTTGGATTTGGAACCGTCTGCTTACTGATCACATGGTGAAGCCTGTACAGCAGCCCCGCGCCTCCACGTGTGCAGTATTAAAAGAAGAGCAATATGTTCTCCAATCCCACGTGTGTGCAGACACTTTCCTGCAGCTGTTTACTGTGGAAAAAATACGGTGGTGTGACCTGTGCTTTCTTTTCTTTTAGTTCATTTACGAAATGTTTTCACACACTCCCACCTAATTTCGCTCCCCTAGGATTTGTCATGTCTTTGTTTCACTGTCAGAACTCCACGTACAGCAAGGCCGTGACTATCGTCTCCATTCTACCCGAGAGCCACAGACACCATGCTATTTAAAAATACATTCATTACTTTACAGTCTGAGACTTCTGCAAATAATTTTTTTTTTAATCTCCCGTTTCGCGCGTGCATCGATAAATAGGATCCCAATCACACCTCTGTCAGCCTTGACATTTAGAGTTTGAATGTGAGTGATTTTGGTGACATGGGGCTCAAATCTGCACGCTATTTCCAGGGACCTGTTTTGGCTCTAGCGGCACCACTTTTACAGCCAGCGGCCAAAAATCCTGGAATGCATCGCTCAGGTCGCCTCTGACAATTAACCATAACATAAATGTAATATAAACACATAATACAAAATGCTTCAAGGCACATACAGTCAACTTCAGTTCAACATTAATGTATTAATGTTGTCTCTAACTGTATTATAATTCACAATAGAAATCTATAAAGTCATATTTATAGAAATGAGAGAATATGAGGACTGCGACTACTGAACAACACATTGCAGGAATCTTATCTCAATGCTTCCAATTGTTCACTCAATTTAACCTTCCTCTTAAAAGAACCAAGGGAGCAAAATCGTATTTATGAATTGCAGCCAATTTCTCACAGTGACACATTTATTGTTTTGGTTGGGGAAGTGTGTTACAGCATGGTGATGCAATAAATGTTACTGTACTTCTTTTCTGATGAGCGCCTGAGGCTGGAAGCTGTAATTTACTGTGTGGATACAACACACAGATCTGTTCAAATATGATCATTACTATTGGAGAATTAGATTTAAGAAAGCACAACCTTTTTTTATTACTGTTCTAAAAGTTTTTGAAGGGATATTGTTTTATGGTATACTTTTGGCTCCGTTATCTTTTTTCATACCAAGAGCTAACCAACATTTCTGTTTGAGAAGGTTTGAAAAAATATATAAGTAAGGAAAATCTTCGGTGTTGGGTCTATTGAAAAGAAAAGGTTTGCGATGAGTTATAGTCATTTATAATCCACTACTATGTTTAATAATGTTAATGCACTATCATGTTTTATACGTTTAACGCAGTACCAGGTTTTCTTCACCACAGTAGTTCAGTCTGGAGGAATACTACCTGACAACCGAACAATCTTTCATTATGTGCTGGTGGATTCTGGCTCGACCTTTGTAAACCAGAGGCATTTTTTAAATGTATTATTAACAGTCATTGTAACCTGGGCCTTCAAAATCCCCATTTCAATTCTTTTCAAAATCACAATCAATCATACCCTGTAGTTATAGTCCTAAGTGTGCAGTTTGTCTAATGGTCTTTTTATTGGTTTTATTCATTTTATTGTAGAGCGCACTGGTGTCAAAATGCGCATGGGAAAAAAAAAAACATGGACTTGTCTAACCTGGTTGTAGTCAAATGTACACCTTTTGTACACAATTAATGAACCTGCAAATAACTTCTTCCAGGGAGATGGCTTTGAACGGATTTACAACAAGCGTCCGCCGTGTATTGAAAAGCACACACTTTAAGTATTGCACGGGGAATCAGGACTGACCCTACAGGATGGACAGCCTTCACACACAGCATTCCCTTCACGAGAGATCCTCCCCACATAAACAACCCGCTGTTTACAACGTGGCCAGAACGAGTCTCGAAAGATCCTCCGATGGCAAATCACCGGAGTGTTCATGACTTTGTCAGCATGTACAGAGATGTCACAGCGAACTGTAATTGCATTTCTAATCCCTGAGCTAACAAGACACTAGTGCCGTCTAAATTAATATAGCTGAGGGGAGAACTCAACCACACAGTGAAACCGCACAAATAGCATGCAAATAGATGCACAGGAGAAGCTAAATGCTTTTCTGGCGTCAGGTTTGGGATTTTAAATTCCACTGGGTGTCTTCTGGGCCCATGAAAGCCTTGAAAAATTCTGTTGTTGGTTTTTTGTATGTCAAAATTTATTTATATTATTTAAAATTTGGCCATGGCAGAATTTCCTTTTGTGATGAGGGGCTGGTTTGGCATTCTAAACAATATACACAATCTGTGAAATATTGGCATTTTAAACTGGTGAGTAAACACCAGATTGGGTATTATTGCTCATCAATGTGGAATCTAGGACATTGGCAATGTCCACTTAAACAGGTGCATCAGCAGTAATTACTAGGGCCCAGACAATTTTACAGGTCACAGACAAATCCCTGGCCCTAGTCATTACTGAACTACAAAAACATGATCCGACATGGGCAGCTACAAGTGGTGTGTACAAGCTTTTGAGATATTGCATCTCAGACACAACTTTTTAGTTATACCCTCTTTGGTGTTTCACCAAGAATGGTTTTAGACATAGCAAAACTAATGAGACAACCATATACATGATACACAGTCAATGCTATCAGGTACTATGTAATCATGCACTTAGGATGAGAACAATTCTAGTGATGTTTTTTGGTGACTGATACAGGAGAGAAGTGCGGGGACCCGAAGAGCTGGGTTTTATTTGATTTATCCTTCGAGTACAGGAAAACTCCAGGAAAACAACTTTCTTATTTGAATTTCCGTTCATTTGTTTTCTTTAACCGGCAGTGTGCTGGAAAGTACATAAAGAGGTTTGTAACTGAGTGAAGACAGAAAAGAGAACAAATCCCCTGAACCCTTCTCTGGTCTGATAATTTATTGCCACCCACATCCTGACACAGTGACAGGAAACCAAACCGTCACAGTGGATGTTAAAGGGATATTTCGTTTTTTAACTTGGTAGCCATTTTCCACTCACTTCTAGTGTTGAAGCATCATCCATAAAATCGTTTTGGTCACAGTTGCATTTCTGAGACTTCCTTTGCTGTCTAGTTGCGTGCACAAGACAAGGGCAGAGCAGGAAGTAAACACAGTTTGAGTGATATAGGACCATAATAGTGGTATCGGTGAAGTGTTTCTGCATTGACATGCTTTAAAATACTTAAAATGAGGTCTAACATGCATATAACCGGAATATCCCTTTAGGATGATAATCTATGGGACCTCTTGGACTGCTGTATGATTTGGTAACCAAACAGTGGAACTTTAAACAGTGTATTTGAACGCCAACTGAAACTGTCAGTTCAATAATAAATGTTTGGTTTATACTGTTGAGGTCTACAGTCAGTACCATGCTTTGATGTTCACAACATTAGAAGAATAGCAGAACCACAAACAAACATATTTGTGTCTCGTGCATCTCTTAGGACCGAGCGAAGGAAAGACAGAGAGAGGCAAAGTTACAGAGAGAGGGTGTTGAAGGAAAGAGTAACCGTCATTAAGATGGCTACGACAGAGTAGACAAACTATCCACATTATTTATTCAACTCCTTCAACAATAAGCAAGACAATTTGTCATCTGTGACAGTATACACTGTAGCAGGATGACGACTGAAAACCCCACGCGCGTTTGCTTTGATTGACAGGTGTGTTTGTTTTGTTTTGGGAAGTGGGACGTGTGAGATCTGACCAGGGAATGTATTTATGGCATCTGTTTGTTTTCAAGAAAAGCACGATCAAGTAAGACAAAAGTTCTGCCACACGAATAACATAATTGTGACAAGTTTGCGTTAATCAAACGCCACATCTACAGTCACGTCGTGTCTTCCTGTCTGGGGTGGATTGCCTCCGACAGCCTTTTTGTTTTTCTACTGTAAAACCTGTTGAAGATGTTGAGATGGATGTGCTACACCGTACCAAAATCTTTTCAGGACGCAATGTTGCCTTTAAATGTAACCTCCTTGAACAAATGCAGAGTGAAATAATGTCTTAGGCATTACTGGTTGGACCACATCCTGTGAATGGGTTGGTTTAAGTAAAAGTAACAATTGGTTGGGAATTTGACAAATTTAATTCACCCAGAGGAAAAGGCAGTCGGAATTTCTTCTATTAACCATTTGAAAGCACAACAGAGTTGAATGCATTTGTCTCACATTATTTATTCATACAACAACATTTTATTTAATTTAATATTGAGTGTGGGAGGGGTTAGGGGTTATCATTCCTACGTGGCACTGTAAGCAAACTGCAGGGGAAGACTTTGAGAAGGGTCATGACAAGGCATTCAAATGTTCACATGAAGACCAAGGTGTGTGCTAAAGGGCTGTAGACATTCAGGGGAAAACATCTTGGAACAAAGATGAAGGACTTTAAATGGGCAGGAAGAGTGTCAATGCACCGCAACAACAACATGTCAACATTTTAAGTATCGTCTCCGCTTGAATTTTATCCCAGTTTTTCTAGGAAACACCTCAAACCAGATTTGAAGGAAAGCAATAACCTTAAGACAGTTGCTCAGTTGAAACTATATCACATTTTACTCTTGTGTATATACAGTTGTACTCTAATTTCAGTGTTCACAACGTTGGGTGAAATTAGATCAAAACCTGATTACCAGCTGCAAATGTAAAATGTAAAATGCAAGCAGTGTAAATATAACGAAAGACACAATACACTGACAGACATGGAATCAATGTCAAGTCAACCAGTTTGTGCCCAGGCGAGGATTTACACGCGTCCCCATGAACAACGGGAAGAGTTAAGCCCAGGGGGCGCCTGGGAAGAGGAAATGAGGACGGGGCCCGGCCTCGCCACGTGTAACCGTGACCGGACAGAACTGCATCAGACACTAAATAATTACACCCCGCCTGGCGGCTGCCGGGGTTTCCGAGAGGTGGAGAGGGGTGGAGGGCCGGGGGGGGCGTCGGAAAAAGACAGTGAGGCAACATCATCCATCAGCTGGGTGAAACAAAGGTACAGTTGGCAGATGTGGTCGTCTGAAGGCCCCCATTAATCTGGATGGCTAAGTGTAATTAGGAAGTGGCTGTATGAGCGGACGCGAGGCCATTAATAACTCTAAACCAGAGAGACATGGGGCAGAGAGGAGCAGAGAGAGGAGGAAGGAGTGTCTCTTTTAATGACCAACACACAACACCCTGTTTCATACCGGGTCCCGACAGGTGTCCCTTTGTCCTGACTTTGTCCATTTACACCCACGGGGTCTTTTGGGCTGTCGACACCCGTCCAGAAATGTGGGCACAGTGCGGCCGCGTTTCTGACGAACGACGTGCGACAGAACGCGGACGTGATCAGGACAAAGGACGCTTAGTAACTAGGTAGAAAACAGAGCTCCCAGACTCAGCCATCGTGTCAGCATTACTCGCAATTAAAGGCGTTTGCAGGCATTTTAGACTAATGGGGGCCATGATAAGAGAAAGGGGTGTAGGGTCGCAGCTGGGCCGATTGACAAATGAGGTTAAATAATTTAAAAAAGTAGTGAATAATTGCAGTGGAAGCTGAGATGCTAACGGTAATGTTGACAATTTTCACAACCGAAAGCAATTACCTTAGAAACGCTGTCAGCTACTTAAGAGTTCAAAGTCAAACAAGAATATTTGATCTGGGCGGCTACACTGCACTATAATCATCCAACAGCATGCCAAAAAATACGACGGGCAGGACATACTGCTTATCCTCTGTCTTTGTAATCACCTGACCTGACCACTTTTAAATGCAAATTTAACAAGAAACGCTTCTTCTAGTGGCAAAACAAAGCCGCCGTGGTGTCTTGAATTCAGTTCCATTTCAAAGCATGCGAGCTAGTTTTGGCACATCTCTGCCTTTTCACTCTCAAATACGACACGCCAGACACATCTCCCCGGCATCAGTACATCAGAGGGTAATTCTCTGAAACGCTGGAGTGTATCAGGCGATTTCTTTCCTTTCTTCTCAGTGGATTTCGCATCACCGGTGGCCAGCAGAGCGGAGAGGAGAGCAAAGACTGAGATGACCCGGTAAATATCCACAACGTTGGGCATGAGGGCTGGCAGAGGAGCCCACGGCTTCAGAGTGCGGCTGTTAACTTCACACTGGCAAAGAGGATGAAGTGTGACAGAGTGGCTGTTTTCTGCTCGAAACACTTTGTGGGACTTAAGCCGCGCGCACACACACACACAAACACACACAAACACGCACAAACACACACAAATGTGCATGTAGGCACTTTCTGTTTTCTCTCTCTCAGACTCAAAACTGGCTCCTCAGCCGTGCATTCGACAGATATCTGTGGGCGGTGAGTTCAGCGGGGGCAGCTCGTCGTCACGCGCCTCACGGTTCCCCCGCGCCCACCGAAACGCACGCGGCCAGCACCACAGACGGCCGTCAGAATGAATCCGCAGTCACCGTCTTTAGTGAATTAGATCTGGCCCAGCCCAGTCTCTCCCTCGATGTGTCCAAAATGGCAGCCAGCCGCCTTCTGTATACGGTGGCACACTTCTCTGGAACACACACCTACGCCCCCCTGGGTAAATTTAGAGCGCCACGTAGGGATATTGGCGCCATTTAGGACTCTGCGTCTGAGCATGCACTGGTTCCCCTTACCCCTGTCATGATCTGGCCATCCGGCGGACAAACAGTGTTTATCAAAACTGAGCACACGTTCTTGTCTGGCCATCTGCGTCTCTCTACCTGTAACTAATCACAACATCCTGTCGGGCTGTGAACTCCTTTGATGAAGCGCGGCGAGTCACGACGGCCCAGTGAACACTGCAATCGATTTCGCCGTCGCTAGTCAGTCGCTTTATTTTATTATTCTTAAGTGTTGCCTGGGTAGTTGGACCATCATCAACACCCTGTTTTACATGCTAGTTATTACACTAACAGAGTAATAACTAATGTCTAACTGTATGGACATCCAATGTCTAACTGTTATGGACATCTAATATCTAACTGTATGGACATCGAATGTCGAACTGTATGGACATCCAATGTCTAACTGTTATGGACATCTAATATCTAACTGTATGGACATCGAATGTCGAACTGTATGGACATTTAATGTCCATTTGTATGGACATCTAATGTCTAACTATATGAACATCTAATGTCTAACTATATGAACATCTAATGTCTAACTATATGAACATCTAATTTCTAACTGTATGGACATCTAATGTCTATTTGTATGGACATCTAATGTCTAACTGTATGGACATCTAATGTCTAACTATATGGACATCTAATGTCTAACTATATGAACATCTAATTTCTAACTGTATGGACATCTAATGTCTATTTGTATGGACATCTAATGTCTAACTATATGAACATCTAATTTCTAACTGTATGGACATCTAATGTCTATTTGTATGGACATCTAATGTCTAACTGTATGGACATCTAATGTCTAACTGTATGGACATCTAATGTCTAACTGTATGGACATCTAATGTCTAACTATATGGACATCTAATGTCTAACTGTATGGACATCTAATGTCTAACTGTATGGACATCTAATGTCTAACTGTATGGACATCTAATGTCTAACTGTATGGACATCTAATGTCTAACTATATGGACATCTAATGTCTAACTATATGGACATCTAATGTCTAACTATATGGACATCTAATGTCTAACTATATGGACATCTAATGTCTAACTATATGGAGGTCTTTCTACCGAGGCTGTGGTTTGTTCCATTGAAGGTACAGCAGCAGATGCACTACAGGCTGTACCTCCCTGTCAATCCTGATTCGGCTTTACTTGAGTGTCGCTCAGACCATCCTCAATGCCAACATTCACGTCTAGTTTGGATCCGCTCCTGCTCCCCTGCAGGTCACGTCGCTATGGTGGGCAGAGAATGCCGCCTACCCTCCATCGAGGTCCGACAACCCCTCCCACCTCGGTCGACCCCTGTTCCAAGAAATTATTATTTACATTTTAGCAGACTCTTCTATCCAGAGAAGCCTACGAGAGCAATTGGGGTTAACTGACTGGTTCAAGGACAGAAAAACAGATTTTTCAAGCAGGCAGTGCAGGTCAATCATGAATAAAAAATCGTGCCACCTGAACAGTTCTTCCCTCCTGTGCTGTGGCCCTCAGCAATTGGCCATCTGCTTACCACATCAAGCCAGCTTGAAACGATAAAGTAAATAGCTGTAATGTACTGCCCTCTGTTTATCTCCCTGCATAAACATATACACTGTACCATGCTAATACAGTTTTTTTATTCTTATTTTGACAGATAAGGTTGACTGAGAACAAATTCTCATATACAGCAATGACCTGGGAGCAGCCTGTGTTTACTGCCTTTGTCTATTAGGGGAAGACAGACTTTTGCCACTTGACGTCTTCGGTACTCGATCTAGCAAGCTTTCGGTTTCAGTTGGTTTTAACCCCAACCGTGGTCCTATTCAAACAAAATAACAGAGGGTTGTAATACGCCCAAGCTGCAGAAGCAAATGTACCTCCTGTGGTTTATATAATCAAATAAAAACATGAGTATATAATCTACTGTTAGGTCAATGGAGTATGACCATCATGAACCACATTTCAACCTTGGCAACCATTATGAGGGCAGACCATCAGACCCACTGTGTAATGTCAGTGCCGTTACACACCGATCACTGCCACCGCTGATGACAAATATGAGGGCAGACCGTCAGACCCATTATGTAATGTCAGTGCCGTTACACACCGATCACTGCCACCGCTGATGACAAATATGAGGGCAGACCGTCAGAACCCATTATGTAATGTCAGTGCCGTTACACACGAATCACCACCGCCGCTGACGACGACAAATATCAGGGGTGTCAGTCACCCGGAGCCTCCAGTTTTAACAGCCACACCATGGCCATCTCCTCAGATGGACCAGCCAGGCACACTTCATGGACCATCGCAATGAGATTACCACCGACGGCTTTGCCAGGTGTTGTGCTGTGTGCTCGCCCGCGCGATACCCTTCGTGTTAGCCTGATAAGAAAAAGTGCCTCCCACGGGTGAAGAATACACAAGTGTGGGTACATACGATGTTGTTGGATTACTGTCATACATGTTTGTGAACGTGATGTACAGCGCTCTAATGTCCTAATGGTAAACAAACTCCTTAGTATCAATACACTAGACACTGACAACCAGTCGTGTTAAGTACACACTATTTGGGGACTAATTGATAATGTGTGGACAAGTCAAGGGCCTAATGTGCTGGTCTAGGATCAGTTTGACCTTTCAGTTAATAATAAGACAGAGTAGGGCTACTGATCGAGAATCACATCCTCTCTAAGACGAATAAAGGCACAGGTGGTTTATTCCCCAGGTGTTGGAGAGATTGTTCCATCATTTTAGCCTTCGCTACTCAATAGGCTTTCTAATGAGAGCGACCATCTGCCTCATAACAGGTCTCATCTGCTCACAGGCTCTTGGAGATCTAATGTAGTCCCCCCCCCACACAGTGCCTGGATGAGGTGCACGTTCACATGCACACACACACACACACACACACACACACATTAAAGCAGACACACAGCCCCTCCACATTGTAATTAGTAGAGTATTGCATATCCATCAAGTTGCTGACAAGAGCATATTTGATGTGACAGGAAACAGCAAACTCATCTAAAGGCAATTTAACTGAGCGGGAAAATATTGGGAATATTGTGGGGAGGGGAAAGAACGGGAGCCATTTATTATCCCCTTCTTCCAAGGTGAAAAGTGTATAATATCTGCTTGATTGCACTACAGAGTATCTCTGACAGAGGGAGAGAGAAGGCAATTACGATTTGATTCTGTGATAAATTAACTGCGATGAATGGTGCTTGTTCTTTTATGAGCTTCAAGAGCCATAAGGTACACAGACAGTGCTAACCTTGGGCTTTAGGTGGTTTATCCGTTTTAGGGTTATCTACTGTATCATGTTCATGTTGACCTAGGGGGGCTGTAGGTGGACAGCGGCTGCAGGAAAATGCCCTATTACTGATATTTGTCAAACCCTATGTGATTCTAGCTGAACCTTGAAAAGAAGTGCTTGTCCAAGTATGGAGGCCTTTTCCCTTTCGATTTCCCTTTCTCACCGCTGATAATAAATTCGACAGTGAGCTCTCTCGTTAAGCCTCCCTATCGAATGCAGTCAAATGCACACATCCTAGCCGAGCCATCGACATGAAGGACGGTCAATGAAGCCACATTTCCACACTCCAAAATTGTATTCTCCGTTTTGCCTGCGAAAAAGCATTCATCCTCTCCAATATTTACAGACGGGAAATGAACGAAGAGGCTTTGCGCGGTTATCTCGCAGGCCGCCACCATGCTCCTCGGTGTTGTGTCAAGTAGTTGCCCGTCACACGGCGAGAGTATTGTTTACGCCAAAACAATATTTAGCCCGGGCTAATTGCTCCTCTGAAGTTGGGGGAATTGCCCCATGGCCCAGTGGCTGACAGACAGGCTGTGTCCAGAACGGTGCCCCAGTCCCTCGGGGCTCTTGTTAAACCTAGGGACCCTACACAGTGAAAAGGGCGCCAGTTGAGTAGAACCCGAGTTATTAAAAGTAAACATCTTCATCACCAGAAACGGCAGCGAAGGGCCTGTGAGGCTCAGTGCATTATGCCTTTAATAAAGAAAAGCAATATGGAGAGAGTGCAAGATGTCACTCCTGGCCTCATAACGGCCTGCTTCAGTGACCCCCCTTGCCCCGTTCCGAAATGACTGTGTCCCTGTCCCTTGCCTTTTAGCAATTTGGCAAGCAGTCTTATTCAGAGCAAATTGCAGGACGAATTAGGGGTTAAGTGCCTTTCTCAAGGGCAGAGTAGCAGATGTATCCCTTTAGGGATTCAAACCAGCGTCCTTAGCGTAGGTTACTGATCCAGTGCTCAAATCACAAGGCTATCTAGACTGAGGGCCACTGCAATGACTCTCTATGAATGTGAATATGTAAGAAGTACTGTAGTCCTATAGAAACAAGAAAAGAAACCAGGCAAACCTAGTTCGGCCGACACGCGATTAGAGGGGATGAATGTTGTTGTCCCTCGCTGGATTTAAACCGGGGTCTCCTACAGTGTGGGAGAACAAATATTTGATACACTGCCGATTTTGCAGGTTTTCTACAAAGTATGTAGAAGTCTGTAATTTTGATCATAGGTACACTTCAACTGTGAGTGATGGAACCTAAAACAAAAATCCAGAAAATATTGAATTATTTTTAAGTAATTAATTTGCATTTATTGCATGACATAAGATTAACTTTATACTGCAATTTCATTTCATGGCGCAGCAACGTTCGTTTTTCTTTCATTCGTGAATGACATTGATACGATAACTATCAATAGGTAACTGGCGTAACTGACGATACCTGACTTTTTTGTCAAGTGAAAAGATGAGAGAATCGTGGAAACTCTTTTACTGCGCAAGGGGTTGTGGTCTATGTAACCCCAAAAAGCATGCACGGATGTGTACTACGAAAACCCACCAGAAATACTAGCAATATAACCATAAACAGTTTTACTTAAGGCTTACTATCTGAAGCTGGTAGCCAACAAAGTTTTAGTCTATCCTGAAGAAATCCTAAAGTCTACTTTGTTTGGTCCGCTCGACTACATGGCAGTCCGTGTCTCTAACCACTACGCTATTTAACAACGGGCAGTCAGTCACTCAGTAAGAGACATTCGCTCTTCTTGGCCGGCTCCGCCTACGCGGTCTGGCGATTAAGCAGTAGCCTACAGTATTTGACTATTTACCAGAATGCTGCTATATTGAATCATTGAGTTGGCGGGAAAAAAAAGAAAGTCTGGTCTCGTTTTCATGACCTAGCCGCTCCCAGGTCATGAAAACTAGAATCTGGTCAAATAATGGGGGGGAAACAAACTGAAACTGTTATCGATTTACATACCTGGAACTTGGGCAGTTAATTGTATCTGGAATAAACTACGAAATTATAGGAAATTGTCATCAACTATTTAACAATGATTAGGTGGTTGGAGCAATGAATGCCTGCTTTGGCTAGTAGATTACGATCAGTATGAAAGTATGGTCTGCCAGACTGAGGGCATTATTTATTAAGGAGAACCAAGGCAGAGGTGGAGAAAGGGGAGGTGGAGGAGAAAACTAGAACAACCTGACAGCGTTCAGCTCTCTTAGACCTTCCGTGCTGACACGATGGGCCGATGATGACGACGATGATGATGTGCGTGTGGGTTTAACTCTTTCTGACCCGCCCTGCTGTCAACCTGATGTATTGACGTGACTCGGGAGGTCCGACCTTGTCTTTAACAGCACAAGGTCACGTATCTGACTGGTATCATGTCCGTTCTGGCCCTCTGGCAATTTCCTGGTTGACTGACGTAGTGTCAGAGTGGTCAGTTATTAACAGCTGTTTAGATGAGATTGCTGGTGGAAGTACTTTATGTGAGAGTGAGTCTCTCAGTGGGGGCAGTGGTGGCACCGAGGACAAAGGAACATGCTCAACTATATTGTCATGTGAAAAAGCAGTTACATGCTGAGCAAAGGCCACGGTCACGACTAAACCCGTTGGAGAGTTTGTAAAAATGTCTTCTCTCACTGGAGGGAGATTGTTTGTAGACATATTTAACCGTACAAGAACCCAATGGAGAGCTGATTGTTTGAAGACCTATCTAACCTCTGAGGAACCTGAGGGAGAACATTTTGTTTGTAGACATATCTAACCACGCTGCTCCAACAGGTGGGCGGTATGTGTACTGGATGAGGAGTCAAGCCAGATACCTGTAGGTATTGATATACTCCAAATCAGTTCCGTCAAGGGCAGGGACGTTTGAGTGGTGAGCAGGATGTATGGCGGTCTTCCATTAAAACACATAAAATAATTTTTTTTTAGGAATAGGTGGAGGTTAGCGAAGGCATGTTGGCATGTTTTTATTGCTCTGTCGCCCGGGGGACAGCTGAGTTCACTGAGACGGTGTCGTTGGAATAACGGTGGATTTCATTCAAATGAACAGAGAATATGGTGAGCCCAATAATCTAACCTTGAGGGACACCCGTGGAAACTGCCAGAGGTGTGGAAGGCAGGCCCTGAGATTTAAAACGTTGTACATAGACAAGACACATCATTTTCCTAGACAGGCTTCACAGTCCTCTGAGAACACCGTGTCGTGGAAGCTTTTGACAAGGATCTGATGGTTGACAAGAGTCAAAGGCTTTAGCCAAATCAACGAAGACCGCCACACAGTAGTGCTCTTTGTCTAAAGCAGATATTAAGTCGTTAAGGAGCAGTAGACACGCTGACGCGCGGAGATGCAAACCGATTGTGAGTAGACATGTCTGACCTCACAGGAACCTGAAGGAGAACCGAGGCAGTGTTGTTTCCCAAAGCCAAAGAGAATGAAATATTACAGGGACGTATTTTTTTCATAGTCTTTTACGTCATTTTCCCCCCCTATTAGCTTTGTTGTACTGACGCTGGGCTGTGGAAGGGGAGAGACAGAAAAAGAGAAAAACAAAGTTATTCCTCGTCTGTTGCTTATCATTTCCAATTAGCGTGAAGCCGAAATACTCACCCTTTCACCATCACCCGAATGACTAAGGCCAAACTAAAAGGTATTAATTCAGCCCCCACCAAATCTCACAACGACCATCTCTGCTTAATGCCAGACATAAACTGACCAATGGAAACCATGCTGCTAATGACATCGTGGATCAGTCCTAATGCATTACAATTATAATTATCTGAAATGTGCCATTGTTAAAGGTGAACTGATTTAGATACTAATGGCATTAGAAGTCCGAGCATGTGGAGGCTTCTGAGCTTCACAATGCTCTTTATCAGACTGCTGCTCAAGTGACTATCGCTACTTTAAATTCAGCTCAGTTTTTTTAATTGAGAGTTTAATTGTGAATAGTTTTGCAGGAACAAAACAAAGTCTCTAATAACAAATTAATTATATCTTATCTCTCTGGTTGATTAATAAATGTTCAGCAAGAGTCCACATTCACGTTTGGCTGCAGAGACATAATTCCTGTGGGATTTATCTTGTTTTTTTTCTCCTATATCTCATTCTTAAATTATGTCTGAAACAGTCTCTGGGGTCATATCATTCACTACAATGAGTCCATCATTTCATATTTTTTTGCTTTAAAATTTAATTGTAAAGGCACAGCATCAGAGTCAAGACGTTGGAGTAACATTTATATCGAAGGGACAACCTAACTTGAGCTAGGGTCACAAACAAACATGTCAATGAATGTCAATCAATGTCAATGAAATAGACAATTCGAGAAGGGCATGTCAGAGTTGACTTTGGATGAATGACAGGGCAGACGAAGCCACAGATCTGCCGCCGCCACAACGAGCCAGACACGGCTCTTCCATCTTAGAAATGTCACCCAGACACAAGCAGCACTAATTAGCCACTCACTGAGAAACAAAGCAAATGTTTTCATGCCATGTTTATGGGATGTGTGAAAGACAAGTTCGACGTGTTACATTCTAATTATGACACGACGAGCTGAGCGTCCTCCCCCGGGGCAAATTATGCATTCCAATTCAACGGATGGATGGTTGTTCAGCCACAAACCACTGGCTAAAGTGTTTGTCCAAGGACGCTTGTTTATGAAAATACCATCGCAGATTGATTACACTCAAGTGTCTCACTTCAGTGTCACATTTGATTCATTGCCCGACAAATGTGTTGGAAGTAAGGAGGAAACCAAGAGCATGGGGAATAAACATACAGCCATCGCGGGTCCTGACTGGTGGACCACCATCCGTAGTGATTTTAGCCCTTCGCTCCATGAATTGACTTAATTTCCGCATATGGCACATTATCAGTCAAAAATATGCTCTTTACACACAGGTCAATAGGGTGGAGCGGTAATCAATGTCGACTGACACCGTCCTCAATGCTCACCGATAGGTCGCCGTCCTTTAGCATGTGGACATGGTAGCACGTCAGCCGATTCCCGCGGACCCTTTGAGTGTCAGGTTGACCATCGGGGATATAAAATGCTCTGGATGTAATCAGCGATTGCCAATCTTGAATCGATGCGGTAGCCGCCTGCGCGGACCGCGATAAGGAGGTAGACTCCCGCCCTGCCAAGCCGGGTGAAAATTACTCAGGTTGGTGGGAGCTCCAATCGAATACATATATATATCTCCCTTCTGGTTTTTACCTCGACAGGCAAGGCTCCTAACTCACACACAGACTCAAAAACAAGCGAGCAAGCACGCACACACACACACACACACACACACACACACACACACACTGCTGTTAAACTTCAAAGTCTGGATGTTGTCAGGCTGCAGCATGAAATCAAATATGGACAGAGAGATTCTTCAAGGTTATGAGGGTGGATTTGAGACAATAAATGTCATTCCCGCATACGGCAAGAGCTATGGCCTGGTTACTGGAATAATGTTTTATCCATCCATGGTTTGAAATATGAATATAATACCCCACAGTCGAAGTCATTTGAGTCCTTTACTTCTTCTGGAGAGTTTGGTTTAAAGGACAGACTGGCCAAGGTCAAATGCTCAGACGGTAAATCCTCAGGCAATGATATGATGACATTTCAAGAGATAATGATTTGGATATTAATATTCAGGAATTCAAGAATAATGGGGTTCATTCTGTATTTTACAATTAAACATATTCATATACTTAAAAAAATAATGAGGTTGTCATTTAATACCACGTTACAAGATAGGAGCGTATGGTTGTCACTAGCTCAACAACGTCATAAAGGTATTAATAATCTTTTTAACATTTTATTTTGAACCTGAATCTCAACCACATTCTTAATACAAGGCTTTGTCAGACATGGGGAATACAGTCTGATACAACATGCTGATTCAGCCACACTGTCTTTACATTTTCTGTATGCTAAACAAGTAATTTGGGAGTTGGTGTTGCAAGATTAAACTGTTTCTTGCCTTCTTATATTTCACCATTTGTTGATTATGTTGTTTCTCCTGAATTTGCTTGTAGGCACTATGTTCTCATTTACCACCTCAGTCGACCACTTTAGCTTCAGCTTAGTAATGATTTATCCACTTTTACACTTTTAAAGTCAGCCATGACTTGTTTTAGAAGAACTCTGGGCCTGCAGACTTGTCTGTTTGGGATGTATTGTAATGATCCCAGCCGAACGGGATCGTTCCAGTCCATGTTTTGGTTTTGGTTTTGTCATGTCCTTATTTGGTCCTCCCTTCCTGTCTTCCCTCAGTTAATCAGTCCCATCAATCCCACCTGTGTTTCTACTCACCTGTGTCCCATTTCCTCGTCTACCTGTGCATTTAGTTCAGTCTTCTCCAAGTCCATGTCGATTATTGTTTGTCTTTGAAACGCACCTCTTTGAGAGTCCCGGGCATCCTGCGCCTACTTCCAACCCTACACAGCCATTACATGTATTCAAACTTTGAGTCATATTGAGTATGATTAAAAACCAACTGGCAAATACAGAATAACCCGAATAAAGTGTAGAGCTTCATCGTAAAGCTAGACAATGACCCAGAACATACTGCAGTAGTAACTGGAGCATTTTTCATGGGCCGAAAAGTGGAAAGTTACAGACCGGCCAAGTCAATCTGCCGATTTTAATCCAACTGGACACGTCTGTCGTTTGCTGAAGATGAGACTTTGGGCCAAAAATCGTAAAACAAACAACAGCTGAAGATGGCGGCAGTACTGGCCTGGCAGAGCATCCTGCAGAACCAGTGTCTGGTGGGCCCAATGGGTTGTAATCCAGGCCGTTAAGTCACTAATTAGAATGATTGCTGAGTTAATGGAAAATAATACTAGATGCTTTTTGATCAGACATTTACTCCATACATCAGATCTGTAAATACTAGAAACGGACAACAACATTATAATGCCATGTGTAGATTTTTGTAAAAGACAATCAAGAATAAATTACCCAAGACAGTATAATTATAAAAATTACGGCAGTTTCGCAAACCCCAGACCAGAGGCTGGATACACAAAGTCACGGTTTGGGACAGTCAGCTGTTTTTTCCCAAAAGCATTAATAAAACAGATCCATTATGAGGTAATAAAGAGAATGGTTGTAGGCATTACCAAGGGAAAATGTGTTATAGACCGCTCAGACTGTTCAAGCCATTGGCCTTTCAGAGCGAAATTGTCCAAAAGTATAAAGATCTACCATTGTGGCCCCATTTGCCTTCGCGTATGAAACAGCTCAGTGAATGAACAAACAAATTAATGATGGTTAAAAGACAATGGACGTATACAGAATGTGAAATGCTCAACAACTGGCGCATTCATTTGTCCGTGTGCCGTGTAACTGCTCAACTTCAAATTCCGCCCAGGAACATGTCAAGTTACACACGTCATCACCTCATTAAGCCTGTCACAGGAAACAACACACATTTATTTAAACACGTTGCACACTGACTTTTGCGGACGCGGTTTAGCGGCTGTCACATCCCCTGCCCGGGGCAAAACGGTTCTCAAACAACCTTGTGGTTTTTGAGGGGTGAAACCCTGTTCTACGGCAGACAGTAATGAATAACTGAAATGTCTGCCGCCATAGCTCTCTCAGTGACAGCGTCTGCCCAGGGGCGTCTTTAGTGTTACATGCTAAGTTCCACCTTTTTATATAGCGGAAAATCTATTGAATTTCCACCTCTTCTTCCCCAAGAAGGACGCCCCAGAGGTGGAATACATTTGACACTGGTACATTGGCGGAATAAAACGACATCTATATTAGGATGTGGGAAGTCAGGCGAGGGCAGAGGCAGTTCCGCGTCTCCGAGTGCCCACTGTATAAAAGGACACCGTAGACTAGGACTGATTTTGGTCTTCGAAGGCACACTGAAATAAGAGTGGTGTGTGTTGCACGTGTCTGTTTGTCCGCCGTGTGCTCTGGCTGTGCCGTGTTATTTAGGTGAATGTAGAGTTTCATTCTGTTCAGTTTCAGAGGTTTCATCCTGTTCAGTTTCAGAGGTTTCATCCTGTTCAGTTTCAGAGGTTTCATCCTGTTCAGTTTCAGAGGTTTCATCCTGTTCAGTTTCAGAGGTTTCATCCTGTTCAGTTTCAGAGGTTTCATCGAAGGTCAGAGGGTCAGAGTCCGGATAGGCGATGGCTTCAAAGGTAAGACTCGACAGGGCGTACAGCACACCATCCAACCTGCACAGCACTCGTTCTTAAGGAAAACACAGCTTGGCACAGCTCAGCTCGGCACAGCTCAGCTCGGCAAGGCAGGAATGGCTCCTGGCACCGGCCCTAACCTGTCCCTCCCCTCTCCTCCTTTCCCTTCGCTTTTTCTCAGGACTCGTTTGACATTCCTGTCTGCTGAAGGCTCTCCTCTCCTGCGTTTCACGGTGGCTTCTTGCTCCGAAGTCATTTATCTCAGTCACACTGTCGAGGCCTAATCGCTCACCTCCTTCACAGGAGTCGAGCGCCGCGACTTTAATTTAGCGGCCGCAGACGGAGAAACCCATTACGGATGCAGACGGGTTGCGACGCCACGAATTCAATTACACCTGTGATTGCTTTCTTTTGTATTATCACTTACTACCAATCGAGCAAATGCCCGTGAGGAACATGCGCGTGTTCCCAGACGCGTGGTCACGCGTGCATACAAGACACACACACACACACACACGCGCGCGGGCAAGAGAATAAGATGTCAGTAGCTGATTACAGTACGGGTTAAAACAAAGGCAACATCTGCCTAGTGAATGTACCTCTATTATCCTCCAAAGAGAAAGCCTTGCTCTTGAAGGCATGTCTCGTATCTAATGCTTGAGTGGATAATGCCTTTGGGCGGTCCACTGAGGCTCGGATAACGCTGAGAGACTTAACGGGCAAAACCTTGAGATGTAATTAATTAGGAAATACTATAGTGGTCTCCTGCGTCCTCAGTCCTGATGAAAATATCATATTGCTTTTAGCTCGAAGCTACGGATGTAAATGGGTAGCCGGCGTTACACAGCATTTTATTTCACACGGATGTGTCAAAACATTGTACCACTCACTTTAGTTCACGAAATCTCCGTCTTATGGCTGCGAAGATGTCTGCACTCTTATTATGTACATCCTGTATGGTACTTGACAAGCTGTGTTTAATGCATCCCAGGCCAATAAAAAAGGAAAACACATATACACATTTAAAAACATGATAAATTGAAGTTTGAATGTCTGCTACTGAATACTTCCTAAACACCGTTGTAGCTGAATATCTACGAGATAAACGTTGTTCCACTGTTGCCTACAAGTGTTACTGGAAGCCAGCCAAGAAGGGGGGTTGACCCTCAGAGGCTGCAGTAAAAGGAGCCAGAAGATGTCCTGAGGACCGGGGGCTGACATTATGTGACGGGCCCCCACCGCTGCTGGGACTACGGAGAGAGGAATCAGTCCATCTTTGTCAGGGCAGATGAGATCTCCCCTCTATTCCCTACACTCCAGGTCAAAGGGGCTTTGAGAGAGAGATGGAGAAAGGGGGGACTTGAGATAAACAGAGCAGGAGAACCTAAACAACACAGGGAGAGATAGGGCGGGACTGAGAGACAGAGAGGGACAGAGAGGGACAGAGAGAGACAGAGAGGCAGGACTGAGAGACAGAGAGAGACAGAGAGGGACAGAGAGAGACAGAGAGGCAGGACTGAGTGACAGAGAGTGACAGAGAGTGACAGAGAGAGACAGAGAGAGACAGAGAGAGACAGAGAGGGACTGAGAGGCAGGACTGAGAGACAGAGAGTGACAGAGAGAGACAGAGAGTGACAGAGAGTGACAGAGAGAGACAGAGAGAGACAGAGAGAGACAGAGAGGGACAGAGAGGCAGGACTGAGAGACAGGACTGAGAGACAGAGAGTGACAGAGAGAGACAGAGAGAGACTGAGAGAGACTAAGAGAGGGGGGACTGAGAGACAGAGAGGGACAGAGAGAGACAGAGAGGCAGGACTGAGAGACAGAGAGAGACAGAGAGGGACAGAGAGAGACAGAGAGGCAGGACTGAGAGACAGAGAGTGACAGAGAGAGACAGAGAGGGACAGAGAGGCAGGACTGAGAGACAGAGATTGACAGAGAGAGACAGAGAGAGACAGAGAGGGACAGAGAGGCAGGACTGAGAGACAGAGAGCGACAGAGAGAGGCAGAGAGGGACAGAGGCTGGACTGAGAGATACAGACGGAGAAAGAGGCAGGACTGAGAAAGAGTGAAGGAGACTGAAAGAGGGTGGACTGAGGGGGGGGGGGGGGGCTGAGAGAGACTGAGAGAGAGACTGAGAAGGGGGACTGAGAGAGGAGGGACTGAGAGAGACAGAAAGAGAAAGAGGGAAGAGGGTGTGCTAGAGGCTTTAGCTGCAGAGGAACTCTCTTGTCACTGATAGGATCAGTCCAGCTGTCATCCCATTGATGAATGGCCTCATACTTCTATTATTGAACGCTTAAACATTTGGACAATAAATCTTTCATTTCTCTGGAAAATAATCCCTCACAAATAAAAAGGAAAGATAGTTTTTCAGTCCTGTTGAGCTGTTGAAGCTGTGCAAAGGTTATAGCGGTATTTTAATAGCAAATACATTTGCTGGTTTAATTCATGTCATTGCATCACCTCAGGTCTGATCTTAAAAAAAAACTATTTGTGCTGCCTCTGCCATTACTGGAAAATGAAATTATTCCGACCAAAAATGAGAAACTATGATTACAATATTTTAGTTGTCGGTGAAGATGTTTTCGTTGTGTTGTGGTGACCTAAATCCTATTCTGACAGACAAACATGATTGTTTTCCCATAACCGGTCAGGACTGGGACCTGCCATCTTAATATGCATGGCGACTTGAATGGACACAACGGTATAGCCACCAGGCTAAATGCTAACCTGTATCCCTGAGGACCAACACCATTTCACCCGTCAGAACCAGTAACATGAAGTTAACGTTACCGTGACAGTGTCAGCCACAAGGTAACCTTTGCCACGACAGCCAAAGCAATCCACCCGCTCTCTATGCTATTTCTCTCGTCTCTCTCAAACTCTGTAGGAAAAATCGGCATCTTTCAGCAGGTAAATCAATGGGACAAGGAAAGGTCAGAGCATTTTGTAATTTTCCATGGAGATTGAGCCTGGAATTTACCACCACGTATTTAAACTGAGGAGACGGCCTTCATGGGATTTCTACCTTTAGTAATGTACCCCCCCCCCCGTTAACAGTCACTATGAACATATCTGTACAAAGGGGAACTCATTGAAGGCAGTGAATTTAATGCAAGTCATCGATCACCAAACTAGACAGGTTGTGACCTCAGGTCTCGCATGGTGCACTATGACTCAGCTTGAGAACTTTTGACTCAAGCCTTCAAATGTACCTGCTGTTGTAGGCAACAATCAGAATTGTCCCTACACGAAAAAACACACTCATGTCGATTGCGAAACACAGATGTTATCGAGGCTAAACCTAAAGGAACTACTAATTTGCATGTCTGGCGACAAGACACACATGTTTGGTCTGCGGCAGAACAACACTGAGAACTCCCTAATGAAGAGCCAAATGATAACACTCAGCCTTATTTGATTCCTCTAAAACCAATACCAATACTTTGTTTGCCCATTAAGCCACTACATTAGTCCTTTAGTTGGGATACAGTGGATGTTGTACGGCACTGATACATCTTGTCTGGAATAATCAATTCTTTCTTCTGCCCATTCTTATCCGCGGAGGAGCAAACAAACAGAGTAATGGCATCATTTGTACAGTACTCAATAGTTCAGTGGCGGCTTGTTTAAAAAAATCTCACAAACATTTATTAAAGGAATTCACTGTAAGATTTAATGGGGAATGGCCCGTAGCCTTTTAATCTAAAGAGCGGCAGTGAGTGTGACAGGCTCATTGGGAATGGATGGGTGTGGTGTTAAAAAACAAGCAGAAGTTCTTCACTCAGGCCTGGGCAAGATTTTACTGTGAAGATAAATGGCACAAAGGCTTGCAGTTGTTGGATAGAATGGCCGACATACACTCACCTAAAGGATTATTAGGAACACCTGTTCAATTTCTCATGAATGCCATTATCTAATCAGCCAATCACATGGCAGTTGCTTCAATGCATTTAGGGGTGTGGTCCTGGTCAAGACAATCTCCTGAACTCCAAACTGAATGTCAGAATGGGAAAGTAAGGTGATTTAAGCAATTTTGAGCATGGCATGGTTGTTGGTGCCAGATAGGCCGGTCTGAGTATTTCACAATCTGCTCAGTTACTGGGATTTTCACACACAACCATTTCTAGGGTTTGCAAAGAATGGTGTGAAAAGGGAAAAACATCCAGTATGCGGCAGTCATGTGGGCGAAAATGCCTTATTGATGCTAGAGGTCAGAGGAGAATGGACCGACTGATTCAAGCTGATAGAAGAGCAACTTTGACTGAAACAACCCCTCGTTACAACCGAGGTATGCAGCAAAGCATTTGTGAAGCCACAACACGCACAACCTTGAGGCGGATGGGCTACAACAGCAGAAGACAGCACCGGGTACCACTCATCTCCACTACAAATAGGAAAAAGAGGCTACAATTTGCACGAGCTCACCAAAATTGGACAGTTGAAGACTGGAAGAATGTTGCCTGGTCTGATGAGTCTCGATTTCTGTTGAGACATTCAGATGGTAGAGTCAGAATTTGGCATAAACAGAATGAGAACATGGATCCATCATGCCTTGTTACCACTGTTCAGGCTGGTGGTGGTGGTGGTGTAATGGTGTGGGGGATGTTTTCTTGGCACACTTCAGGCCCCTTAGTGCCAATTGGGCATCGTTTAAATGCCACGGCCTACCTGAGCATTGTTTCTGACCATGTCCATCCCTTTATGACCACCATGTACCCATCCTCTGATGGCTACTTCCAGCAGGATAATGCACCATGTCACAAAGCTCAAATCATTTCAAATTGGTTTCTTGAACATGACAATGAGTTCACTGTACTGAAATGGTCCCCACAGTCACCAGATCTCAACCCAATAGAGCATCTTTGGGATGTGGTGGAACGGGAGCTTCGTGCCCTGGATGTGCATCCCACAAATCTCCATCAACTGCAAGATGCTATCCTATCAATATGGGCCAACATTTCTAAAGAAGCATTCAGCACCTTGTTGAATCAATGCCACGTAGAATTAAGGCAGTTCTGAAGGCGAAAGGGGGTCAAACACAGTATTAGTATGGTGTTCCTAATAATCCTTTAGGTGAGTGTATAAACCAGGTGACCGACAAGTGAGAAGAGGATCAGTTCAGAGGTAAATAGGGCAGACGGAATGTGGAACGTCTGAGAACAGTCCCGGAGAGGCTCACCATTAGTGACGGAAAAGACAAGAATGGTTCAGTGAATTTTGTTTTGGTGATTGACAGCATATTTATTAATCAATCAATCAATCAATCAAATGTATTTATAAAGCCCTTTTTACAACAGCAGTTGTCACAAAGTGCTTTACATAGACACCCGGCCTTAAACCCCAAGGAGCAAACAGCAGTAGTGTTGGATTTCAGTGGCTAGGAAAAACTCCCTAAGAAGGCTGAATTTTAGGAAGAAACCTAGAGAGGACCCAGGCTCAGAGGGGTGACCAGTCCTCTTCTGGCTGTGCCGGGTGAGTCCAATTAGAATAATAAATACATTTCTCTGGGCTAAATCCAGAGTCTATTTGATTCTAGACTAGGTCAAAAGTATGACCAGGTGGACAAGGACAGGGACAGCAACGGGCCCCCCAAACCAGGTACTCCGCAGGTGTGGACCAGGACCTCATCTCCTCCTAAGATTTAAAACTGGGAAAAGTTAGTAGTGCATTCCTCATATCCCGCAGCACAATAATATAGCAGCGTAACACCTTGGAACTGAGACGGGGGGGGTCCAGTGACACTGTGGCCCTACCCGGGGGAGGCCCCGGACAGGACCCAACAGGCAGGAAATCAATCCACCCACATTGCCAGGCATCAACCAAAGGGACACCCACCAACCGCAACCCCCCTGAAAGAGGGCCGAGTATTGCCAGCAGCGTACAGCTCAATTGCACAAGTGCGCAACAGAGAGACAACGACAAGCCAGTGACTCTTCCCCCGAAAGGCATTGGAGGGAGGGCATCCCAGTGGCGACGAGAGCCCACCTGGCAAGACAGCAGGGCATTAAAGCTACACTAGGTAGGGGTTTTTCAGTAGAAAAACAATTACAGCATTTTGCAATTGGTCAGAGGTCAGAAAGCGGTTCCACATCAACGACAGATAGACAACGAGGTTCATAATATGAATAATAGAATTACTTGTTCCAAAGAAAATTAACTCAGAGTTCAACAATATTCTTAGCCTTGCTAATGTTACCTTAGGGTTTCTAATTGCTAGCTATAGAGAGCTGGTCTTCTTTCACTTCTTTGCAGTTTTTGTAGTGTATGCTGTAGTAGACAAAGGAGGAATTGCCAATTTGTCATCCTGGTCTCTAGCTGTCATTTCAGTTTGTTACAGTAAGCAAACTTTGCTCCCTATGGCATACTTATGCTCTATATATCATCCAGATAAAATGTGCATTCACAAAACAAGCCACAGAGGAAGGTCCGCCTTGCCGAAGGCAATTGGCTGGCAGGCCCATCTCGCAGAAAGCGATTGGCTGGAACGTGAGTGCTGGAATGGAATTGGCTGGAAAGTAGCGGCACGCTCCAAAAACTATAAATTGACATTCCACTGGTACTGAACAGTGTCTGTGCGCGTGGTTGGACAGGTCAAGTGCTCAGCAGTCCGATGGCTCGAGGATAGAAAGTGTATCACTGAGCCTCGTGGTGCGAAACTGTCCCTGACTGACTGTCCCTGACTGACCATCCCTGACTGACTGTCCCTGCCTGACTGACAGTGGGTGAATATGCGGTGAGTGGCTCGGGTGAGAAGGGATCCTGACAATGCTGCTTGTTTTATGACCGGCATCGTTATAGACAGATGTCTGATTTGGGCAGGACCACAGGGGGGTATGTTATTACCAAGGCTAGAAGAGACCTCTGCACCCTCGGCAGATTTGGTCAGCTCCAGTTCTAAGTGGTTTTAGACATTCCCTGACATAGGTACACATCATAGTATAATCCATGTCTTATCCGGATATTAACTAAGTCCCAGTCTTGGGACATCATTAACACCTTTTTCTCCATTGGCAACAGGCATTCACAGTTTTACAGCTGAAGACAGAAAAATAGAAGGAACAGATTTGTTACACTGAAAATAGCGAGCTGCGAGTGTTATGTTGCTAGTGTCGTTCTCCTCAGTGTTTTCCCCTCTGTCAGGCTGGACCTGGAGATTGTTCTCATACCGCAAAATGACCCCAGGCTATTTTAGGGTTAAAGCCTCGACAGCAGACACGACATCCTCTCCCGTCGTTAACCCGAAGGCTTCCTGGGCTGCACGGTTTTTGATCTAGCAGGAAGTTAGCGCGTCGATTCACTTAGCTATGCAGGGACAACGGTTAATCTGCCCCTTTCCCAGTCCAATTGAGACATCTCTCCGAATTCAAGTCAAACTCAGACTCACTGACACATCAAAGTAGCCCAAGACCCATCCCTGAGTACGGCCGTCAGGCGTCCAGTGTCTGTGGTTTAATCCATTTGCCAAGTGAATAAAGGCCATCCGTCATCCAATATCACACCTTAATAGACGATACGGTATAATGCAATCCAATTGTTCTGAACAGTTCTTGACATCCCAGAGAGATAGTTGAAGATCCCATATTCTCAGCGAGTCAAGAAGTTAAGCATTGCCTGAATGGCGAAGGCATTGCCTTAAAACTGCATAATGCGTTTGATCTCTGCTGCCTACGTGCCGTTTTCAGTTGAACTTTGACTCTCGCTGTGACCCATGAAAGCCAATGTCGTTAGGCAGACGAAGACAGTCCTGTTATTTCTTACCATCTCATTTTGTTTTTCAGAGTGAGCCCACAGACCTTCATCTATTGCGTGATCAATGAGGCATTTCCCCGGAAGACGTAATCTGAAAGGGCCATTTATGTAGTACGTGCTGTCTGTATATATTTATGCCCCCACAATTTATGCTCCTTTTGTATAACTTTGGAGAGTGAAAGGGATTCTCGTTTGGTATCTTTTATTTCTGGACACACACGGACAAAAAAACGACGTGAATTCATACGGAAGTGTGTGGAACCTCACGGTGGAACAGTCAAAGCTGGATAAAAAAAAGGGAACTAGACAGTTGTGACAAAACAGAAACTCCACAACATTATTAGCGTTAGCCCTGCATGCTCTGAGGAATGGTCTTGGCCCTGCTCCGCAGCACCAGGGGCCAAGCATCGCTCATTTCCAACCACTACTATATTACCTCCTAGTTTAAAATCCCCGGGCTGGAACAGTTTGGCCGTTTGTTACACTAGGTCTGTCATTGCGAATGAATGCGGTGGTGTCTGAACGGATTAGTATAACGTAGTAATAAACCCAGACGACAATCCCATTGCAGACGGCAATGCTGAATATCCAAAATGCGTCTTCTTGTTTATACGAATGAACAAAATCAAACAGTCGGCTTGGGGCCAATCATAAACACACAAAAGAAATGACAGTCATCAACCGTCTCCAAGTTAATGGTCATTAAAGCTCGGATTGTGCGGTGATTTCCCCAGAGATGAGGTTTAAATTCCTTAGTATAGTTTTTACATTTGGTTTTATTGTTTATAGTATTGTTTTTAAAATTCTACAATGGATTCCTCTACGGCAGGAAGGCTCGACGCCTCCTCTCATCGACCCATGGCTCCTCACGATGCAGAACACACAGAGTCCATAAAGCAACCTGGAAAATAATGTGGTTTAGTGGCTATGATAGTTTAACAGGCTTTCAGACCTACAAGGACGGTAGCGTACATTCTCAACACGCCCCCAGAGCAGACACACGGACCCCTGATGCGTTCAATAGCCTATAAGGAAGGACTTCTTTTCTCATTTCCGTTCGACCTCGACACTGTCCTCTCTTCTTTCCATTTTTCCCCCCTGTCCTCTCCCAGCCTTGTTCTCTCCAGCTCTTCGGTGGCTGTGTGACGTCCCACCAGGTGCACTGCAGAACCCAGGCACAGATGCCCTTATCTCTACTGTAAGATTCCGTGGCCTGAGGTACTCTCTCCATCTCACTCCCCCAACTATCCCCCTCCTCACGTAATCTCCTATTTCTTTGTCTCTCTCTCTCTTGCACACACACACACACACACATCTCTCTCTCTCTCTCTCTCTCTCTCTCTCGCTGTGAGTCGCAGCACATTTAGAGGCTGCCAGATAATGTGTGTCTGAGCGCGCTGATGACCTATGCAGAAACCTGCTGGATTGCAGAAACTCTCCCAAGCTCCCCGTCTCTGTCAGCACTCTGCAGAGTGACCAGCGATCACGACACACACACACACACACACACACACTCTCACACACACACACACACACACACATACACAGAGTACCGGAGCCAGAATGGCTGAGGCTGTAGTTCTGCCAATGTTAGTCACCTCAACACATCATGGCAAACATTAAATATGTATACCGTAAAACTTCTGTTAATTGCGGAGTCTCCTAAGAGTTCAGATGTGCTACGGTTGCCGGGTAAAGCATGTGATTATGAAAAATAAACTGTCCTCACAGACATGAGTCTTCTGGGTATCAATGCACAGATGGCCATGATTTAATATACTGAAAACCTATCTGCCAGTCACATTACGTGTTAGATTATTATTCCTTGCCAAATATCAATGCCTGGTCGTACAGCCCCACTCGTCAGTGGGTTTACTGCTCCTGCAGATCAAAAAACGAAACAAGATTTATACTAATGAAAGTTTCACGATAAACCTCAGAGAAAAATAAGTTATCTGAGTCTCACCGAGGATTTAATCCTCTTTAAGCGGTCTTTGTAATTGTAATTTTTAAATCATCAGAGGCTATAAAACAATCACTCTGTGTGCTCATTTGATTCAGCGATCCTCAAAATCTACATCCCCTTTCAGACTTCAATGATGTAAGAATTGTATATACCCATTGATTCATGAACAATATAACTTAGGCACGATGAGTACAAACCATCACAACCCAAAATCTACAGTAAGCTTGTTTTACGCTAGCAATTTTAAACAGCGTAAATGAAGACAATCTCTGTATAGATCCAAAAAACTACAATGTTAATATCTTGGGTGGTCAAGTCCTTACAGCTCTGTCTATGAATTTACGAGTAGCAGTAACATTTTTCCAGATCCATCACTTGATTTTGTAACAATTTATATTAATATTTTTTTAATACAGCGACCTTAGAGCAGTAATGCGAATTAGAACAAATGTCAAGTAGGGAGTGAACCCACCAAAACAGTGCAAAAGTTACATTTCAATCAGCGACGACTTTATTAAATGGTGCTGTGAAGGGAATAGGGCCAAACATAATTTGGGTAATTCAACTGAAACATTTTCTTTACTAACAAAATAATTGTGAAGCCAGTTTCTTCCTCAGTTTTAGAGATACAACAATGCCATCAATATATTTGACAGATATGGCTGTAAATACATTTTCCGGTGGCCAAATCTCTGAATACCTTCAGCATGTACTCTTTTAATCCCTAGGTCTTTGAAGAGTTTGGTTAAAACCGGTTATTTTATTGAAAATGTTACTCATTGTTAAAATGCCTATTAATAGCTGATGTAGGATATTGGTTACATAAAGCTTCTGTGATTACCTAAACACTTCTTTGATTTTTACTTCGTCTCCATGAGATTCTGAAACTGAACTACGCCCTTCTACGTTTGAAGAGATCAGGTACTGCTGCTTCTTTATCAGCTATTCCCTTTTGGAAAATATATGTTTAAACCCAGGTGTCAAATAAGAAAGGATTTGTTATCATTTGTCAGTTATTCTGGGTTAATGAAACAACTGACAAGCAGCCAGCTGGTTAAGCTTCTTTTTTCCAGTGTTAGGTAAGCCTCTGGGTGGAAAAGTAAATCATGAATATCGACTGACAAGTTGAAATGTAACAGGATGTTATAATAATTTTCAAAAAGCAGTTTTGTTGCAAAGAAGGCTATCGTATGACATTTAAGAAATGTGGTAAGACTACATATTGTGTAAGTTTTTCCCTTTTCTACACCTTTATTTTGTGGCCTTGAAAGTAACATTGGAACGTGAGGCCAAACATGCAACGTGACTTATCAATTGCATTGTGGGATTGTTGACGTGCCGTATGCTGCCTGCTGTTACCTACTTGGCTACCTGCCAAACTTTTTTTAAATATAAACTAATTGGTCAAATTCTACTTTAAGACTTTTACCAACGCCATATTTTTCATCTGTTGACCTCTTACCCAGCTTTACTACACCGGGACTCTTTTTGGACATAATTAACAGAACTACTCACCCCTGAACACACAATGCTAAGTATCATTAAAATGCCTTACACTGTAATTGTTGTAGCTAGGTAAAGATAGCAGAGTTAGAGGCTCGGCTTCTGATGCAAATGTCAGGCAAGGATTATGTTAGTGTAGAAATAGAAAAAACTGCGTCTGTGCCACCAGGAAGAAACTAGAGTCTTGTTAGCCCCCTGGAACAGCTACTGCAGCCGGGCAAGAACTTTCTCTTGGTCACTGGGAAGAAATGCCGTTGACCAGTTAAACCTGAGTCGTTGCTAAATCCAAGTGGAACTTTCAACAGGTTTTCCCCACTGGAGTCGGAGTCAAGGCCCGAGCCGTCTTCGGAGGGGAATGATCGGCAGGCATGTTCTACCAGTGGCCCGGAAAAACTGAAAACTTCCATTACCCGCAGTATTAGACTAAAGAATGAAAACGGAGTTCTGCCCGTCGCAGGAGATAGAGTTTGTAGATAACTGGCTCTCTTTTTGGGACTCTCCCAGAAATAGGGCCAGGCCTGATCTGCTGAGGAGTGACGGACTGTTAGCCAGCCTGCTAGCATAGTGGAGTCTGTCGATAGCATAGCCAGTGTAGTTAGTACAGCTTTACCTATTGCCACTGTGACTCGTTCCAGGCTGAGAAAAGTTAAACAAGGTAGTGCTAAAAAAAACAACCTTATTAAGATAAAGCCTTCCTCCACCTCGGTCAAAAATAAAAATTATTGTATCACCTCGCATCTCAAAATGGGACTCCTAAATGTTAGATCCCTTGCTCCAAAGGCAGTTGCAGTAAATGAATTAATCTCTGATCATAAACTAGATGTTATTGGTTTATGTGAAACATGGCTAAAGCCTGATGAATGTACTGCCCTAAATGAGGCCTCTCCTCCTGGCTATACTAGTGATCATATCCCTTGTGCAAGGAGGGGGTGTTGCTAATATTTATGACAGTAAATATAAATGTACTGTCAAACACATCACTGATTTTCATTCTTTTGAAGTTTTACTCATGAAAGTTAACCAGGCCGATAAATCGTTTTACATAGCTACTATTTATAGGCCCCTCGGGCCATACACAATGTTCCTCAATGAGTTTCCAGAATTCTTGTAGTCATGGCAGATAGTATTCAAATTTTTGGTGATTTCAATATTCATATGGAAAAGTCCAATGATCCTCTTCAAAAAGCCTTTGAAGCCATAATTTACTCAATGGGTTTCATCCAACATGTCTCAGGTCCAACACATTGTCACAATCACACCTTAGATTTAGTCCTGTCACGAGAAATAGATATTGTAGATCTAATAATTTCCCCCCCAAATCCTGGATTATCAGATCACTGTTTTATTACATTTACCGTTAAAACAAGAAATCCACTTGCTCTGCAAACAATGACTTTCAAAAGCTGTACAATAAATTCTCACACTACAAATAGATTCCATAATATTCTTGCTCCCTGGTACACAGACAATACTAGAGCACTTAAGCAAGCCTCCATAAAATTGGAGCGAAAGTGGCGCTCCACCAAGTTGGAAGTATTCAGACTAGCCTGGATAGACAGTACACTACAATACCGAAAATCACTCATGTCTGCTCGATCAGCTTATTTCTCCAACCTGATTGAGGTGAACAAAAACAATCCAAAATGTCTCTTCGATACAGTTGCAAAGTTAACAAAAAAGCAAAGCTCAACAAGTTAAATGGGTCTTCACTTTAGTTGTAATGAACACATGAACTACTTTGATGAAAAGATCATCATCATAAGAAAACAAATGACTGACTCCTCCTTAAATAGTTATGGTCCTCAAAATCTCAGTTGTCCTAAATGTTCTGAACCTCCCTGACCAGGTGTCAATGGGGACACTTGAATTTTTTTATACCGTATCGCTCGACACATTCACAAAATGTGTAATGAGTTCTAAACCCACAAACTGTCAGCTAAACCCGATTCCAACAAAATTACTTAAGGAGCTATTTCCTGTGCAAGGTCAGCCAATGTTGAACATAATAAATTGCTCCCTTTCCTCCGGATGTGTATCAAACTCACTAAAAATAGCGGAAATTAAGCCTCCTAATTTAATGATAAAATCTAATCTGGATCCCGACATATTAAACAATTTTAGGCCAATATCGAACCTCTCGTTCCTCTCAAGGATCTTAGAAAAATGTGTTTCCCAACAACTGAATGCCTTCCTGAAGACAAATAACATTTATGATATGCTCCAGTCCAATTTCAGATCCCATCATAGTACTGAGACTGCACTCGTGGAGGTAACAAATGACCTTCTAATGGCCTCAGACAAAGATTCCGCATCCGTCCAGTTGCTTCTTTGACACTATTGATCACTCTCTTCTCTTAGAGAGACTGGAAACCCATATTGGGCTACGCTACATATTGTTCAAGCCTGGTTTAAATATTATTTATCTGAAAGATATCAGTTTGTTAGTGTGGATGGCATATCCTCTGACAAGTCAATGGTATGCTTTGGTGTTCCTCAAGGCTCGGTTCTGGGCCCATTATTGTTCTCACTATATATGCTGCCTCTGGGCGATGTAATCCGAAATCACAATGTACATTTTCACTGTTATGCTGATGAAACACAGCTATATATTTCAATGAAGCATGGAGAAGCCCCAAAATTAGCTACTTTGGATGCATGTGTTTCAGATATTAGGAAGTGGATGACAGAGAACTTCTTGCTCTTAAACTCAAGAAAAACAGAAATGCTCGTTTTAGGACCCAAGAAACAAAGAGCGCCATTAGCAGATCTCACTGTGAACCTCGACGGCTGCATGGTCATATCCCAGAAAACTGTAAGAAACCTCGACGTTACACTTGACCCTGAGCTCTCCTTTGATGAACATATGTGTCACAAGAGTTGCTTATTTTCATCTTCGAAACATTGCAAAAATCTGAAACTTTCTATCAAAAACGAATCCATGCTTTTGTTACTTCTAGACTAGATTACTGCAATGCTCTTCTTACCGGTTACCCTGACAAATTAATAAATAAACTTCAATTAGTGCTGCACACGGCTGCTAGAATCCTAACTAGAACAAAAAATTGTGAACACATTATTCCTGTACTAGCGTCCTTACACTGGCTGCCTGTTAGGGTTATCGCTGATTTTAAGGTTTTACTGTTAACCTATAAACCAATACATGGACTTGCTCCTACTTACCTTGCTGAAATGATCCAGCCACACATATCTACACGTAACCTACGATCGCAAGATGCAGGCCTTTTAATTGAACCTAGAATTTCTAAACAAACAGCCGGAGGCAGGGCCTTTTCTCATAGAGCTCCACCACTGTGGAATGATCTGCCAATTAAGGTTAGAAATGCAAACTCAGTGCAAACTTTCAAGTGTCTACAAAAAATTCATCTCTACAGCACGGTTTATAATTAGGTGTAGCCTGGCCCGGGGGCGTGAAGGTGACCAGTAGGCTTGATACTGTCCACCCTTGCTGTCTTGCCAGGTGGGCTCTCGTCGCCACTGGGATGCCCTCCCTCCAATGCCTTCCGGGGGAAGAGTCACTGGCTTGTTGTTGTCTCTCTGTTGCGCACTTGTGCAATTGGGCTGAACTCTGCTGGCAATACTCAGCCCTCATTTAGGGTGGTTGTGGTTGGTGGGTGTCCCTTTGGTTGATCCCTGGCAATGGGTGGATTGATTTCCTGCCTTTTGGGCCCTGTCCGGTGCCTCCCCCGGGTAGGGCCACAGTGTCGCCGGACCCCCCTGTCTCAGTTCCAAAGTCTTACGCTGCTATACTACTGTGCGGGGAGATTGGGTCAGTTTTCCTTCCACACTATAAATCGTTGTTGATATGAGGAATGCATTTTCTGAATTTTCCCAGTCTCCTCCCGTTTTAAACTTTTGGAGGACATGAGGTCCTGGTCCACACCTGCGGAGTACCTGGTTTGGGGGGCCCGTTGCTGTCCCTGTCCTTGTCCATCTGGTCATGAATTTATTAATTATTCCAATTGGATTCTTAATATCTCACCCGGCACAGCCAGAAGAGGACTGGTCACCCCTCTGAGCCTGGGTCCTCTCTAGGTTGCTTCCTAAAATTCGGCCTTCTTAGGGAATTTTTCCTAGCCACTGAAATTCAACTCTACTGTTGTTTGCTCCTTGGAGTTTAAGGCCGGGTGTCTCTGTAAAAGCACTTTGTGACAACTGCTATTGTAAAAAGGGCTTTATAAATACATTTGATTGATTGATTGATTTTGTTCAGCCAACAAGATATTTTTTATATTCAATGTAACAGAGTAACAGACACAAAAAAATTATTCAAGAGATCTTGGTGACTCTGGTGATCTGCGGCGTTAACAGATAAAAATGATTCCTATGTCAACCAAAACGATCCGTTTGAAAGACAGGGCCAATGAACTGGGTGAGTATCACGGTCCTCCAAGCACTGCTCAACGGCGGACAATTAAGTTGACCTCATAGCTTGGACACATCCCCTCGCAAAAAACAGAGAGTGTTCTGCACTGGCCTTTAATTGGCGGTCGACTGAAGGCAGGGAACACAGAAGCGCTGTTTCAGGTCTTGCTCTGTGGTTGTTATGTTGTGTAGCACCGTGCTGAGCAGTCTCTCCTTCTTGCCCACTCCCATCTATGTCTCCTCCATAATGCAGACTAATGCAGTTTTCGTGTTCAGCAACAACCCTATTTAACTCGTCCAGCTGAGAATGTATCCACCGAGTTTTGTACAACCGCTACAAGGCAAAAATAACCATTCTGGGACAATGAGTTCATTGTTTTCGGGAACTTCTTATAGTTTTTTTTGTCCGGTGTGGACGCGCGTGTGTGTTGGCCAGCCGAGCCTGAAATGGCCGTGCTCTAAATCATACATCAGAGATATTTATACATGGGGGGGGGGGGGGGGGGCACTCCCCTGCTTTGATAATAGCATGGACTGCAGTGTGTGGCCAACAGCCTTCTCACCCACCTCAGATGGCAGGGGACCTTCATTAAGGCCTTCACAGAGCAAGTGAGTGCTGTTTACACACTGCCTGCTGCTGAGAAGAGGCATGGAGCCCCTTGGGACACATGATTCCCGTCCAGTCTCTGTGTCACTCAATTTACACTTAAATGGGCCCTGAGAGAGCCAAGCAAATGCATATAGTGGCTGGTTGTTATGGATCAGGTTGGAAGTAGGGAACCTGGATTAGCCTGTGTGTGTGTGTGTGTTGCGTGGGTGTTGTTACAGCTGCTGTCACTTAATTCATGAGCTAAAACTGTGGAAAGGCCGACAGACTCCATCTGCAAACGCGCCAACCGGCATTCATCACTGAGCTTCACGACGAAGCAATAATTCCCCGCTAATTCCTATTAGACAGAGCACTGACGCTAATAAGAGGCGAACTGAGGGCCTCCCAATGTGACCGTTGCTTTTAAATGTACAGGTCAAGGGAAAAAGGCCAGGGCCTCAGTACATTATTTAACCCCGCCTGGGCTTATTGAAAGTTAAAGTGTTATATGCAATTATGTTCTGGGACACGTGGAGAGGCTTGAGTGTCCTGGCTTTTACATTCATATGAGGCTGATGCCAGCAGCATAGTTACATAGCGTTCATATTAACAGACATACATTCATATGAGGCTGATGCCAGCAGCATAGTTATATAGCGTTCATATTAACAGACATACATTCATATAATGCTAATGAAGAGATTACTGTCTGAACAATGGCGCCAGCACCCGGTTAATTTGGCTGGCTGATTAAAAAGCATCGGCACAGCCGTGTAACTTTGGTGAGCCGATTAATTCGCTGTATAATCACTGGTTAAATTATCAGAAATTGGCTGACTGATAAAACGTGAGCAAGAGAGTTTGCCACTAGAAGATGCCACTCCAACCCAGGGCGATGCTCCCATGCTTGCCCTCGAAATTGAGTCGGTGACTGAATGCGCCACTAAAATTGCCAGATCACTGCCTTTTTCTGTCATTGCTGCAACAAAACAGCCGGTGCAACTCTGCAGGACCACAACGGCACACAGACCTGGTTTAACGTCTTAGAAGCCACCGCCCCCCTCCGGCTACATCGGCGGGTAGGCCGGGGGACGGGGTGTTGTGGTCGCCGTTTCGTGTTCTTTCCCTGGAAGCCTTTTTGCTTTTCACGTGTCAACGCGTTAGAAAAACAACTGAAGGCACGTGTGGGCTAGAGAGGCCGACACAGTTGGGGGAAGGGTTTGATGGGACGCAGGGGAAAAAATCAATGGACGAGTGCATTGTTGCCTAATTCATTGACAGAACAGCAGCCACACAAGCATAATGCTTTTGCCGGGTTCACCCGCGGCCATCCAGTCACGTGAGGCTAATGTACGGTGTAATATTAATGGTCCAGGTGAATTATTTATTATGGTTATTTGTACACCAATTACACGCAAAAAACACGTGCACTGAAATCCTGACTGAAAACAAATGTTCCTGTAGTCCTATAGTCATTTTATTCTTGCTAGAGATTCAAATTTCCACTGAACCTCTTACATACCCATACGGTTGTCTCGAATTCACGGATCAATATTAGGTAGTTTAATAGCACAATATGTCCCGTGAGATCCATCCTTTTCCTTGTCTACAATGGTAAAGCTTTAGCTACTCATTTATTTGCGCTTGATTTATTGCGGTGCCACAGGGATTTTGATAGATGTGTAATATGGAATTCTTATCAGCCTTGCCCCATTCACTGGGGAACATAAACACAGACCGTAAATTGTTTTCCTTGTCTTTGCTTTTATTAATATGTCCGGCCAATTGAACCGCATCAAAATGGGCCTTATGAGTGTTGTGTGTGTGTGTGTGTGTGTGTGGAGGAGAGCGTTACTGTTAGCTCTGACAATAGATCTTTGTCTATGCTACAAAGACTCACTGAAAAATTTATACAAATCGTATGCATTTTAAATTCAAGTGGCCCTAATTTCCTATCTGAGAATTGGTGCATCACATACATGAAATTTGCTTTTGTTGTTAGACACAGTTATACGCCATCTGAAAATGGGGCTCGTGATACAGTGAATAGTTTATTTTTTAAACTGAATGTTTAGAAATATTCAACATGAATAACATGACACTAGATATTAACCTGCAACAAAATGTCCCCCCTTTGTTCAAGACTAAGAGACCCAAGGAGATAAAGGATCAATATGTTATACAGGTCAATATTTTCATTCGGTGCGGCAAGCCTAGCCACTGGTCCTACAAATATCTGCCTGCTTGGGCTTTAGGAGATGTAAAAACAACTATGCCCTTGACGACTCTGTGAATTGATTGATAGTGAAGCCCAAGCTCACTAGTGGGTGTGTAACGTTGGTGTATGCACTAGGGGTTAGGTTAGAGTAACATGTCCCAAATGGCACCCTAAACCCTGCAGCACATGGGGCCTGTCAAGGGACCCGAGGTATTTTGTCAAAAAAATAAAAAAAGAGCGAGAGAAATTCACTTCATGGAAAAGGGTTCAATTTGAATTTAAAATAGAGTAATAATTTATTCACAGAGCGATAATGGACCGGCACACTTTTGCTATGAATAAAGGCTAATGGGTGTAATGTCGATGTGGAGAGCCGTACAGTGAGTAGTTAATCATCCTTGTTTTTTTTCTTATTGAGTTTATATGACAATAACCGGTTTCTGTTCAACAGTTTTCCAATAGTTCACCAAGTGCTCGCGGTAATGTTCTATCCATTAGGCCTCATTATGCGATCCTCACATAATTCCTCATTTTCATGGAAAATTGACTGAAAGCGAGTTCTTGCATTCAGGAAAACGACTGCATTTCAGAGAGGATATGGACAGGCGGTTGCTTAAGGGTAGGCGATTATATTATTATTTGCAGGTACTGCATTGTTATTGCTACGTTATTGAATTTCTACCGTGGCCAAAACGATAGCACTACGGTGGTCAATTCAGTCATTGAGGTAGAGGGAGTGTAAAGGGTGTGTGATACGGCTGTATAATATTTATTTCATGGTGGTACTATCCCAATGCCTTTTTGGTGCCACCCGTGTCATTCCAAAAAACATGGTCTACGTTGAGACCACTCCATGCTCACAGGCCTCTGATGCCTCTAAGCTGCGAATGGAAAAACAGCAAGGCCATCCTTTAATCCCCCAGAGGAATTCCTGGCTGGGAGGTGATGAGTTTGTGAGGCTATGACACAACCTAAAGGAGAATAAATGCTTAGACCGTGTTTTTTGCGCTTGTTTATCCCTTGAAAAAATGAGCAGTTAAACTCTGAGAAATGCAACGGTAAGGGAATCAGAGTCCTCAGAGGATTAATTAAATCCTGCGTGTCAGATGGTTTGCTCTTGGCTACACGGCCCAGCCACCCGGCCATAACACAAAGGCAGATCATTGTGTACGTTTATTTATCATTTCCTAAACATACAACTTACAAAGTGTAAACTAACTAATGCTTCTTTGCTCATGGTTTGAAATACTTTTCAATGTATCTACATCAGTCCAAAGCATTAATCATATTCCTGCGGAAGTGATAGTGACATACTGTAAGTATGTGGCTTGATCCCTGAGCATGTTTGCCAATTATCGTGTGTTCCACAGTCCGATCAACAACTTCATGGACATAAAAACGTGCATGTTGAGTTTTGATAGTATTTGCAATACATTCATTAATCCTTTCCTTTTTCCTTAATCAGGAAAGTGTTGTCGTTCGGTGTTAGTTACCGAGGCAGACCCATTATCCCGCCCCCGATTCAGTCGAATAGGGTACTGAGGAAGCAAACGATGCAGCGTGTAGATTGGTCATTTTGGGGAGTTGTGCCGTTCGTTGCCCCGTCAACCACAGTCTCAGAGCCACATAGCTATGTGTCACAATGAGACACTGGACTGTCGCACTGGACTCTCAATGAGCTGGCCCCCAAACTGAAGCAGCCATTTCCCCCATATTCATGATGGACAATGCTTTCCAAATGGGAAGTCGTGCGTTGCAGGACAGGGAGGATGATGCACACCTACCTGGAAAACACCCATCCATTTTCAGTGACAAAAAGTAGAAATTCTCAGAATTTCAATAAAAGCAGACGGACACATTAGCCGATGCCCTTCAACCCTCTCCATTCTTGACAGATCAGCGTGGCCACGGACTAAAAGCAACCATGGGAAACCAAAACATGTTTTTGTGCTTTTTGTCAAATTGATCAGCACATCCCAGCCTGTTAACATATTCACATGAATAGAGGATAGGCATCGCTGCCGTTATGTTTGGGTATTGTGGGGATGGGCATTTTCTACACACCGTGGTCTAAAGGGGTGTAGCTGTGAAAAAAAGGCACATGTGTGTGATGAGGGAGCATTCGAGTCCAACCTAAACTACTCAGAAGATTATGCAGAGAAACTGTAGTGTGCAAAACAGTGGTAATGTACACCAGAATTCAGTGCATTTGATATTAGACTGAGAAGGCAATGAGAGATTGTGTGATGACAAGACAGAGTCCTCAGTGATGCCCTGAAAACAAACTAATCCAATGTCAGCATGAAAACTAATGAATTATGCAAAAAAAGAGAAAAAAAGTAAGGGAGTTCATTCTAGAAAACAGTGTTTGGCTTCAAGTTCACTTCCCACAGCAGCAACTATTATGTTTGGCAAAATCAAAAACTGAAAGTTGAGAGTCTCTTAGGTTGGAATCCAGCAGAGTGGTTCAAGGACATGAGGTGGAAAAAGAAGCAGGCTTCGGTGTTTAACTTGCGGGTTATGTTTTGAGAGGATATTTTTTTCCTTTCTCTTCATGGGGCTTAAGCATTGATACACAGGGCTGCATACACGCAAGCACAAACAAAAAAAAACACACACACACACACACACACACACACACACAAACCGCCACACTGTTTACCTCGCCGCCCTCAGAACATCAACCGACAATACTGTACTGTAGATACACAGGACCCTTTCCCTTTGGGGCTTGTGACAAGCTGGATTTTCACTCCCTAAACTCAATTTCGATGATCTACGTCTTTTATACGCTCCATGTCACACATCCTAGCACCTAATAAGGTTTCAGTGTACTCTAGTACACCATCCAACCCACACTGGGACCCCTTCAGGAGAATAAACAGTACTGTATGATGGGAGGTCTAGTTGAAAGAGCGCATTCTCAAGGACCTGTTAGAAATGTACTGGGTAGGGGGGCATGACTCCTTTGCTTACAAACCTTTTATTTATTTACATTATATATGTATAAGCCCAGCAAATTCACACAAGGCTCCCAGAAAGCAGTTTATCTTGACTGATGTGGAAAAAGCTGTTTCGGAATGTTGAAAGAACCGTCATCAGAATATGCAGTTATTAGGTTATCCGACTGTAAAATAAACCCAGTTGACAGTAATTAGGCACCCTGATTAATTCCGTGGATTTTACACTGATTTTACACAGCCATGTAAATTAGTTTGCAAAATTATGTTTTTAAAGAACAAAAATAGGGTTCTCAGCCTATAGAGGTGGCAGGGTACTCTAAGTAACAGTTGGAAAATCTGATAAGTGATTAGTAGGTTGGTAGGTCCAATCCCCAAGCCCACAAACGTGAATATATGTCATTCTGTCTATGAACAAGGCACTTAACTGGTCTCAGTATGTTGCTGAACAGGACATGTTCTCAGTCATACTTACCGGTTAAAATCATGGTAAAAAATTATTGACATTAACACTATGAGAAAACATTGAAAATGATGCAGGAAAAAGGGAGATTTAAGTTACTACTATAGTAGGAATATCACTGTAGAAGGGGTGCGCTAAACTCAAATACAACCTGACACACATATCACTGGAAGACTCACGGAGAATACATAATAATTTTATCAACCTTGAACATGGAGGCTAAAGCAGAGTTTTGCAAGTAAAATGTCCAGCCCATTATGTGGCCCGGGGTGACTCGGTGGTCAAAGCTGCTGCCTCCAGCGCACGTGTACTGCTGCTTCCAGTGCACGTGTACTGCTGCAGCACGGGTTCAAGTTAAGGTCAGCGCTCATTCAGCCCCAAAAATCCTAACCCACATTCATGTCCAGCAGAGCGTAAGACATGTCAAAACAGAAAATATCCAAAAACAAATATAAAAAGGAGTTAGATATGTGTACGGAAATACTGGGTGCTTGTGTTACACCAGATTCAGTGGCTGTGCTAGGAAATTGGATACACCACAGTGCTTATGTGAATTAGCCGTATCGTTAGCGCAGACAATATGGTTCACTGGAGGTAATTGCTGCCTTAATTAGGTCAGTCTAAACATTGTTATGACCGCCGGTAGCAAACATTCATCAACAACTACAGCCTCCCATATCAACATGGAGTTGCAGGCTGTTGTTGCGAAAACATTCTTTCATTAGAGAACACCAAATAACCGACGATTCGTATGAAGAGTGCGTGTTTAGGTTGGAACGAGAGAGAGTTGGTAGAACTTAAATAATTCACTATTATAGCCCATCGGGATTTTATATACACTGTATACACACTTTGGACTCAAACAAACAGCCAGTTACGAATGTAAACAAACCGTATGCTTTACAATTACCCATCACTGGAGGCTCTACGTTCTGTAGTTCTTAGCCCTCTAGGATTTGTAGTTCTAGCCAATAATGCTACAATTAGTAGGGAACAAGAGTACTGCATTGTGGGTCTGTAAATTTCATTTCCATCAAAGATCCCAACATGTCCAAGAGGCATTCATTAGCCGTGCAGGAGTTCTTCCCCACTCATTAGCAATTCCCTATCATCTGTGATCTCCACCCGCTGAGAAAATAAAACATGGCTGCCAAGTTGACGAGGAAGACGTTTTCGTTCATTGTCCCTTCAAACCTTGGCAAGGAGGAGTCCTTCATCTTATCAAGAGATGAGTAAACATCAGACATAGGCTTTGATCAGCCAAACCTGACAGAGGGAGAAGTTTTGGTGTTTGTTTGTGGAGGATTTGGGGGGGGTTGATAATCAACACTGCACTGTTTGAAGATGGAAGGACTGAGACAAGGACAGCAAGTCAGACACACTGTCCATCAGCACTCAGTGTTTTTGTTGTGATCTATAAACAACGAATTTAGAGGATGAATCGACAGGAAAATGAGAATGACTGTGTGTGGTGAATTCACTAATGTGATTCCAAGCTCTAATGACTGTTGAAGTAGGTCCTTCTCATCAAAGGCTGAGTAGCCGTAGCTGAGTAGCCGTAGCTAAACAGCACTCAAACACACAGCGTCAAATCTAGAACTCGAAAATGGCCCAGTGACAATTAATTGACTTAAAATCACTGGAAAAGGTAGACCTCAAAGATGGCAAGGCGTTGAACGCCAGGCCTGAAGATCTTAACTAATATCCAGGCAACCAGGTAAGGGAAGTTCTTATTAAACAAGCACAAGGTAGGAGAAAAAAACCAGCAGACGCTCTGCTCTCCATGGGATGATTAAGACAGCTGTGCTTATAAGTATTTCTTCAGCAGCACAGGTCCTGAAACAGAACACACACTCTTGGAGCAGTTAAAGTAGGAACAGGCACTTCGATTCTGGGCATTCGGGGGGGTTTGGGACAAGCCAGAATTTGGGAATACGTCCCATGTCTCCCTAAAGAGCTCTTGTAGTTGTGGGGAAAAAAAGCATTTGGGTTTTTCTGACTACCTCACCGGTTGTCAGGTTTAGGAAATTAAATATGTGTTTTACAGAATGAGCTTGGAAGATATTTTTATGGTCCTATTATGGTTTGAATGAATCTGGACAACTATTTTGAGATATGTAGGAGCACTTCGTTTGTAACTGTGCATGATTCAATAAAGAATGTATTTTATTTAGTTTAAACAACAAATTAAATTGATTTACTACCAGGGTGTGTGAGCAGGTCTTGGATTGTAGCTATGAATGTCACACATTCCGCCTCCCGTTATCTTGTTCTTTGTTCTGAAATAAGGTGTGCATTAATATTTGTGGATTGTTTGCGCGCACACACATACACACACACACACAAAAATGTTTTTACAACAATATTCCTTAATTTTCTTTTGTTAATGTAGATTTTGTACAACACAGCGAGTGCTTGACAAATAATGTCCGTTAAAGAAAGATTACTTAAGTTAATGAAGTCGTCTTTGGGAACTGCTTACATCCTGTGTATTAAAGGGATATTCTAATCAGGCAGAGCCTTCTGAAGTAATGTTTGTTGTGATTGGGAGCAGTGCGAGACTGGCTCCACTTTCTCTCACTCTTTCCGTGAGGTCTGACGCTGTAAACCCCACTGAGGCTTTGGGCATCACTGACAGTCTCTCGTTCCTCCAGTCCGACATCCTGTCTGCACCACCCACGCCGTCTCATGACAACCAGCAGGAACAAAGCAGTCCGCCATTGAAAATAATCTCCTTCCTCTATCATTCCCAATAGCCTCACCCAGCATGGGCCTATTTACAAAGAATAACTCTGCATGTATTAACGATGGTTACTTTCGTAACCCCAGTTCTATGAGTGGTTGGGATTCTGAACTAAACGGGTCACAGCTTTACGAAGTCGCAGAGGCTATTTCTTGAGGCTAAGTCTGGACACTTTTTAAAAATGACCACCAAACAAAAAGAAATCCAAGCCACTGGGAGTGTGACAGCACTGGTCATAGCAGCCGGCCTGGGGCAGATTGCAAATCGTCAAAGATTCAGATCAAGAAAATTAATTTCACGCCGCATTTATCACTTCACTGAAATGATACGTAGGTCATTAATAACCGCAATGAACGTATAAATAAATAAATGACATTTTTTCTACCCCAAACAAACCGTAATAAGGAACGTACCGCATTAACGCGGTCTCTCGGGTTGGGCTGGAGGTGAACGTATTGGCTTTGCTACATGCTGTAAACCGTGGCCTTACAGGACCAGAGGGAGATGACTTATTGGTTCCTCTGTTTGACTCCCCTGTCAGCCAATAAAGCAGTGCCCCTTGAATGTGAGGCTGCGGTGCCGCACCCAAACACCACAAGCACCCCTCCCCACCTCAACGTCCACATCTGAGGGCAAACCAATGGAACTCATTAGACTGCCAATTACTCACAATGACGGTTTTCACATGGGAAACACTGAGAGACCCCGTGACTGGCTCTGTGTGTGTGTGTGTGGTGGTGGCAGTGCGCTGGCTGTATACATGTGTGTGTGTGATGGCTGTGTGTGTGTGTGGGTGTGCGGTAGGGCGAGAGCTTGGGGTGCATATTTAAATCTGTGATCTTTCTTTACCGTTTCCTTTCATTTTACTCCCCCTTTCATTGTCCTGATCATGGCATACCATCCATTTACTGTAAGTCATGTTGGATAAGAACATTATTCATTGGTCACTGATCTGCTAGATTCTGTATTTGTTGTGTTCGGTTGACTTTACCAGCATTCAGCTCCGTTCGCAACTTTGCGTGTTGTGATGAAAGAGTGTTATTTCCATCTCTGGCAGCACAACCCCACCAACACTGTAAATGCTAACCTAATGAAAAATCTATATGTCAATTGACTGTTGTGCTTTTACAGTCAACTCTGTCAGGAATGTAAATATATGCTTTTGATCATGTGGATTTTAAAGAAGTTGACAGGGACACTTACAAGATCAAAGTGAGTTCATTTCTCAAGTTATGCGCTGCATGGGCCTACACTCAACCATCCAGATTAATTATTCGAAGCACACAAACATCTCACGGAAACTTTATGATTCAATGTTGCACCACAAAAGCAGTGGCCCCCACATTCTTGCTCTTGACACTTTTCACCGGTAGGATTTTCGGTGACATTAATCACTTCATTACGGCGCTTGTTGCTACTGATATCACACCAATGGCTTTTTCTCCTCCCGGCTTCATTATTCAAAACCCGAAAAGGTTACATTGATTTCTGGTGCCATTTCCCCAGCGCAGCGATGGAATCTTAATAAATCAAATCATTTTTGGCAGTTTGTGGGGCGCGCAGGCAGGGGTGCCCGCGTTCTAGAATATTGGATTCTGGGAGTGGTGCCATTGTGCATGCATTCTGTCGTCGCCGCGGAGAAAGTTGATATTTAGAGTTATGACCAGGTGACACGGGTAGAATGTCACGGGGTGGTGGTTACATGCACGGCCTCACTGGATGCGATGGGACTTAGATTTTCAATTTACTTGAAGTTGATGAATTTGGGGGGATAATTGACTGTGAGTCTTTGAACATTCTAACAACAATGTACACATTCACCGTTGTTTAAGGTTTCACCTAAACCTTTTAAAGAAAGGTCCACTACTTTAGGAACCTTGCAATGGTTCTGGCCAACATTTCCACACATTGTGCCCTCTGTGAATGGCGCAACATTAATGCCTGACTCAAGCAGTGTGTTGAAGAACATGGAATAATGGCTATTGTTCTCAGGTGAATTCATCCAACCCTGTCACACAGAGGGACGCAATTAGCGCATTAGTCTATGTCATTGTGTCATTGGACCCAGCGGCTCAAATCCCGGTCGCAACATACTGAGATGTCCAAGGGGTCAAGCTGATGGGAGGCAACGACTGGATGTTGTTCAGGGCTGCCTTGTCCTGTCGCGCTCTTGTGACTCCTTGTGGTTGATTGGGTGGTTATGAGCTTCGTCGTGGTTGTGGGCGATCGCATAAGTGCACATTCTAGAAACCCTCTCGGTAGAGTGGCCACTGTGAGGACGAGCAAAGATTGAAAATGTGTGTGAAAAAGTAATATATATATATATATATATAGTATATATGGATAAAAATAAAAACAGAAAGTTGTGCCTACTGTCTCAATCCAGACAAAAGGTTCTGGATTGATGGAGGCTGAGTCCTAACCTATAGATCTGTCTTTGAGTTAGTATATAAAGATGTATGTGCTGGAGAGATGGGACTTCCAGAATTCACTAACACTAGCAGGTGTCTTTGTTGACAGAGGAAGCTCCCTCTCTCCCTCTCTCTCTCCATGTCTGTGTATGTTTTTTTGAACCATTCTTGCCTCTCATCTCTCTCTCTCGCTTCCCCCTCCGATGATGATCAGAAAAGGCAAACACGCATACACAAAAACCAACTGAACAAAAACGATGTGATCCTGATGAAGAAGAAGGCTGAGATCCACACAACCAGAGGAACAAACAAACAGAGGGTTTTGGTAGTGTTTTCACAGGACTTTGAGGGATTGGATGATGTTTTGGAAAGTTTTCCTCCTCGATTATGTGATTTTTTTTGTGGGCAGCCAAATGTAGTTAACAAAGTGGAGAACATGCTTGCAAATGCGTATTCAGACTGAAACGTTGGACCTCCAAGGAACACAACTTTACATGTGCGTTCTGTTCTGTACAATAACTCATACTCTACATTAATCACTGTCATCCAATCAAACATCAAACAGTCATAGAATGGTAGGGCAATATTCATCATAATGCATCACAAATATCCATAAACCACAATATACATAATTGGGTGAGGTGTTTTAGCAAGTCACTTATTATGTAATTAGAAAATATGATTGCCACATTAACATATTCAACACAATCTTGGCTCCAGGTCATGGATTTACAGCAGGCAACGGTTCATATGACTTCCAATAACTTCTGATTTAATGAATAGATTTTCATAGGGGACTGAATCAAAGCCAACAACCACCTAAACCGTAATATGCGCTCTCTTGTTTTAATTCCTTTTATGAGATAAGTCATAAAAGCCTTAAACACAATCAATTTACTAAACCCCTGCCTTGGCCCTTAAAACTTTTTGTCTCATTAGGGTCCCAAAGGGCTGGTTTGACATAAAACACTCATCAATCATCTTAGGGGAGAATTCTTTTTTTAAAATTTAATAAAAGTGCAGATGAAATAAGCCCTATGTCCTTGCAGTTTTGGGAGGCAGTGCAAAGCAATTAAATTTAGTCATATAATGGTTTAATGGGCACTCCATCAACCGTTTCATAGGGCTGGGAGGCTGTTGCCCTGAAACAAGCGTGTGGGTCACATACCACATCCAACTTCAGTCTAACTTCCTGCTACATTACCCAAGCCATCAGAATGAAAACGGCTGTGAAATTTAGAACAGCTTAAATACAGATGTGACAGACCGACTTTGTGTGTGTGTATGTGTGTGTGTTTAAACAGCACGGTTTTCAGAGATATACAGTTGTCATGATACCAAAGTGCTGTTATGTACACTGTGAATCTTATACTGATAAAAAAAAAGCTATGGGTATACAGCATGCTAGACTTATTTCTTATTTTCCTGCATAAGCTCTCGCCTTTTAACTATTCAGTAGAGGCGTGTCAAAAACAACAAGTGTTGAAAAGCTATTAAAGTAATTGATAGATGAAACCGCAGCTGATTACCGGTTCCGATGACCTGCATTCAGTCAAATGCAGTTTCTTCTGTCAGTCATATTCACAGCAGGCCTTCTCCCTGTTAGGAGAGATAAGAGGGAGTGGTGGAAAGACCAATAAAAAGGTATTGAAAGAGAGAGAGAGAGAGAGAGAGAGAAAGGGCAGAGGGATAGAGCGGGAAAGAGCAGAGAAGAGGGAGTGAGATGGAGAAACAAAAGACAAAAGAAGTAAATTAGAGGCTGAATAATCTTGAAGGTAGAAAGAGATGTAGAGGCGAAGGGTCGAAATGCACTGCAGCATCAAATGTTCAAGTTGGTGTTAGAGGGCAGCGGGAGAATGGAGAGAAACAGTCAGTGCGTCATAGCCCCCACAAAGCCTGAAAGCAGTACTTTGTGCATTAAACCATGAATTTACCACATACAGTATGTGATTTTAGATTCACGTCACATTTACCACCCTGTACATATGGATACGGGATTTTCTGCATGCTGATTGGCTTGACCCTTAACTCCCTGACCCTTAACACTGGGGCCCACCAGGGGTGTGTCCTCAGTCCATCGCTCTACTCCCTGACTCATAACACTGGCACCCACCATGGGTGTGTCTTTAGTCCTCTACTTTACTCCCTGACTCTTAACAACATCAACGAATCCTACATTTATCAGGATTCGATGGCTTGCCTCATCGCAATCTAGTGACTGCTAGGTCACGTGCCTCCAAGCACAATCAAGGTTGTTGGCTGAAGAATGTGCTCTCTTCTAAATGTGTATGTACTGTTGATTACTATAGGTTGAGTGAGCAGGGTGATGAAAAATAGAAAGTCTTGGTGAGAAATGTGTTTTGATCTACTCACTCAAAGCTGGAAAGTTGCTATGATGAGGCAAAGACATAATAACAAATGGGATAACACAGAAGTGGGAAGGGAGAAACGCTGTTTGAAAACATTTTAATAAATAATAAATAAAATGATAGAATCAGTGATGGAAGCCATTAGTAAATGTTAATGGTTAGTAATATCAAGGTTCTTTTTCCACTGTCACTTTGACAGTTGGCAATGTCAAAGAGAAGGTGACATAGCTCATCCAAACCCTGAAGCTCTTGTTGAGATTTGCTGAAACCAACAGATAAGGGGCTTTACCTGAATTATCTATATGAGAATGTCTTTCCTCAGGTTGCCCAGTTACAAAATCAATAGTCAATCTGGTGCAGTGATGGAATGACATGATAAGGCCACACAGCACTGCCAAAGGTGAGGACAAGGGTTCGTCAAAGTGTCAAAGTTCAGAACAGAAGTTTAAAATGTAGGCTTGTATGTGGCAAATGTACCAGCAAACTCTTGGTGTAGGCTTGTAGGTGGCAAATGTACCAGCAAACTCTCAATGTAGGCTTGTAGGTGGCAAATGTACCAGCAAACCCTCGGCAAGTCTGCATTTCTTCCAAACAACCAATCAAAACTACAAAACCAATGGATAGTGCTGATTATTTGCATAAAACGAGTCAACTGATTGTGTTACGGATATCTCATCTGGCCTAATTTCACCCGAATTGGCTGAAATCAACTTGTTGTTATGAGTTGTGGATATCGGACCCAAATACAGACTCCGACATATTCGGTAGAAGGTGTGTTTATGATGTTTATTGTAATGGGTAGCGCGGAATGGAGCATGTGCAGGTGGAAATGACGCAGGCGGAGATGGAGTGAGAGAAACCAGGGCAGATCAGATGACGAAGGGAGACTGGCGAGGTTGGCCGGTGTGCGCCTGGCGTGGCTGGCAGAGAGTGAGCAGGGGGTTAGATGGGCGTGGTCCCAAAGCACAAGGAAAAGCAGAATTAGACACTCCAGAAGAACCACGGACATAAATGACCCAAAACTACGAGGGACCGCCTGAGCGTACAACCACGTGAGCGTGACGGAACAATCTGACGATGAGTGGCTGACGAATCTGGGAAGAAATACTGCCAGGCTGATGATTTGAGGAGAGGCAGGTGTGAGCAGTTGCAGGTAACAGAAGACCGGAGGGAGGGAAAACCCGGAGAGGACTGGAGTCTGGACCGGGACCGTGACACTTGTTTGGTTGCAAACCAGCTGAAAAGACACATTTTAGGGCACAGGTGTCAAACCGGTTCCACGGAGGGCCGAGTGTCTGCAGGTTTTCGCTCTCACCTTGTACCTGATTGATTAATGAGTTCACTAATTGGTTAATTTCTACCCCCACCTGGTTGTTCAGGTCTGACCTGGGAACCAATTTAAAGGAAAACCCAAAGACCTGCAGACACTCGGCCCTCCGTGGAACCGGTTTGACACCCCTGTTTTAGGGGAATACTCCCTTGATGGTGGCATAGCTGGAAGATCAGCGTTTTGTAAACCAAGAAGTTGTGAGTTTAAATAGGAAAAGAGGAAACATCAAATCGCAATTACCATTTATATTACAATGGACAGTCTAACTGCGTATGTTATTCTGTAAGTATGTTAAAGCCGCAGTTCCTCTGAAGATTTTTGCAGACATAATGTTCACTAACAAGAATAAACGGCTGCTGAAACATCACGGTAACATTACAGGCAACAGCACAAAAAAATATTTTACCCCTGGATTTGAAAGCTGGGAAAGTGTCCATAGCAGGAACACATTTGTGGCAAAGTGAATGGCGGCTGAGTGGATAACCACCCCTAATTTTCCTGGTGATTTTACTGAATAAAAAAGAAAAGTATTTCTTACCGAAGTCCCCACAGACCTGCTATTTGGGCTTTTTATCCGGTAGCCTGCACAACAGGGGAACAGATCTAGTATTGCATCGACAGTGTCGGACCAGCTGGCTCTCCGGCAAAAGCTTAGCGTGGTTCTCCTTTCCTCTTTCATACCTGCTCCCCCAGATGACTGCAGCTATCAGTGGGGCAAGCTTTACACACAACAAAAAACACAATCTTCAGAGGCAGAGGGAAAAGAATTCATGTGATTCCTGGATCAAAAAATGCAGTCCCTCACTTTTGCGGCTCACTATTTCGCAAAGGCACCCTGCCAGCACGAGGGCCTGTGTGGTAGCGGCTCTGCTCACTATTTCGCAAGGCACCCTGCCAGCACGAGGGCCTGTGTGGTAGCGGCTCTGCTCACTGTTTTCGCAAAGGCACCCTGCCAGCCTGCCAGTGTATGGCACAAGACTTAGCTTAATTTATGAACAAAATCAACGAGAACAAGTTTCAAAACATTCCACTAATTATAAAGTATCCTTACTGTCACTTCAAGCTGTTCACTGAAATAAGTAACTGTCAACATGACAGACAAGGCAAGAAACCAAAGACTCCTGCTATGAGGCTATATCAGCCCACTGGGTGAAAGCTTGTGTTTTTCCCAGTCACAGACAAAAACAGCTATCCCACAAACACTAATTTACTGGGCCACATCCGTGACACTAGGAACCAACCAGCCACCCAGCAGACTGCCTTGACCACATCCTGCTTGACCACATCATCCAGCCATGTGAAGTAGTGGGCAAAAGCCCATTGCCCTGTATTTACTGTTATTTTTACAGGTAAGAATCCTAAGAACACAGTCTTATTTACACCAACGACCTGGGAGAAATTATTGTTCACTGTCTAACTCAGGGACAGAACAACAGGTATACATTTTTTAAAAAGGGCCCAGTAGGGATGAATGTGTGTTTACTGGGCCAAAACTCTTGACCACTAGGATACCCTACTAGCTTCTAGTAGTAGTGGTGACCTGCTCCGTGCTGCCCCACTCTGACCTGCTCTGTACAGAGATTTCCCTTCACCTCACAGTAAAACGAATTGTGCGGCAGTAATAACGGGATTTGGATGCCTTGTCAGAGCGGTGCGCACGGCGGCCGCCGGTGAGATCCTCCGGGGACAAATCCCCACCAGAGCCCCGGTTCTGCGGCACCTGCCGAGGACACATCCACTCCTCGTGTCCCTCGGAGCCTCGGGGCTCACATCAGGCTCCACAGCTAATCAATATCACACATCGGCGGGGCGGGCGGCGAGGGCGGCGGAGCATGTAGGCGTTCGTGTGATCTAAGTCTAACAAAACAGGATAGTAAAAATCAGGCAAAGCAGCGACCACAAGGCTTTTTAGCCAGTCCCCACTAGGAAAAAGCCTTCTGGCATGTGGGTTAAGATTTCATCTGGGGGTTATTTTTAATGTCCAGGCATTAGGTGTTAGGTAATGGGTTAGTTAGGCGTTATGGTTATGTTTAGTTTAGTCACAAAAGTTTGGTTATGGAGCTAAAGGTTAGGGTTAAATCTCAACACTTTATGCTGTTGTCTGTGACAAAAAAGTATTCCAAATGGCCCTGCTTGGGAATAATCTGTCTTTGACAACTCACATTTAATATTCACCTGATACACTGCCTTTATATTTCTGGCACTCCACAGTGCTCCTTCTCATCTGTTCCATTCATGACATGTCACTGAGATAAACACAAATGGTCTCCCAGATGGTATAACACAGCAATGGCAATACGTCACTTTGGTCTCCAGAACAACTTTTAATCAATACAGATGGTTAAGGTAAGTAGCTCATCAAATGAGGAGATACTTCTAGATATAAATGGAATTAGGTGCAAAGTTGCTCACCATCTGAAGTGACATAACAGTTGTATATGGTGCATTGATCTGCCAGCAGCTCAGACAGTTTGATTTTGAATGGATTAGGGGCGATGAGAGTGTGACGTTTGAGAATATGAATCACGTAATAATCATATAAATGTGTGTGTGTGGGTGTGTGTGTGTGTATGCATGAGAACATTAGAACAGGTGTTACCATAATCATGGGGACAAACATTACCGCAAACTGTGATTAAACCACAAACATTTAACTAGCCGGGTAACTTTTAGTGTTAGGTCATAGAGGTTAGGTCATAGAGGCCAGGGCTAGGCTGAGGTTAGGGTTATGATCTGCAGAAAATGTACACTTCAATAGGGGAAGTTTTGATGTCCCAATTTAGATAGCCGAGTAAGACGTGTGTGTTTATTTTCCATCTAGGGGTGATACTGAAACAAAGCCTCTCTAGTCTTTAATGCAGCAGCCTTTTTCTGTTATTGGTGCTCTGAACTGAATTTAATTATAATGGCACCAGATACTCCACTCTGGTAATAATGTGGATTCACATTCAGCAGCATTGTGGGAACTCAACTAGGAGTGGAAATGAAGTTTTCATATTTTCTAATCCCCACTGAGACTGAGCCACTGCTCTGCGATCATTCTTTTCCCCCCTCAATAGGCATGAGACATCTTCACTTTTTCAGATTGTAATAATCCATGACCTTTACAGAGCAAGTTACAGCTGGGTGAGAGCATAGCTGAGCACAGTTAATCAAAAAGTTAACTTTGTTAACCGTTAATCCGTTTTCACCAAAAAAAAGTACTTTCATAATCGTTAATCAGCTAAATCCTTAAAAATGTAGCAGATGTTAGCGATGAATGTTAACATTAAGTGTTTTTTTCACACTTGACCACAATCCTACTGCAGAGAAATAGGCTACATTTTTGGCTTTGAAAATAGCATCTAGATATTCAGCACAGCAAGCACTGGATTTGATCTCGACTTAGACTCTAGAGGGTTTTGAAAGTAGGCTATATGTATGAAGTTTTTGGGTTAGCGTACTTGAGTTAACGGAAGTTAAATTAAACGGAAGTTGATCAGTTGTGTACTGATTTTCATAGTAAACTTAAACGTTCAATACGAAAATGTTAACTTCCTTAATTACCGATTACCGGTTTGGTGCCCAGCTCTGGGTGAGAGTTACCTCTCAATGTACAAAGGACAGTTAAAGCAGTTCAAACCAGAAGATACTGATCTGATGGGATAATAATTACGAAATGTAAGGGTTATATTAAACACAATACCAAGAGTCTGTCTAAACAGGCTACACTAACTTTTCGTACAGAAACGTCTTATGAGCACCATGGATATGATGCAGAAACCTAAACAATGCTTGTCCCAACATAGGCTTATTATTAAAACTTAAAGTCACTCCAACTTAAAACCAAAGAGTAGTAGGCAACGAAGAACGAAAACACTCATTAAGGGTCAGTGTAGCGAACTGGATTATCCCAAGGTCGGAAAGACGGGGGGATCAAATAGGTATGATTGGCAGTGACTTTACTTATGGATTACACGGTAGTTTTATTCACAGACCTGCATGCATGGTGTTTATGAGGCAGCTAATATAGCTGGAATATATGAGCATCTCAAGGTTTCACTTCACAAGACCGTTTTCCCCCCCTCTGTACTGGCAGCTCCGGTTTCTAGCCAGTCCGTCACGCTGTGAGAGAAAGGTATGTGAGCAAGCAAAGCAAAGGTTAACGTAATAGGAATTGATATAAGGGATTTAAGTCTGTCATCACGAGGATGCCTGAAAACTTAAGAAGTACATGTAGACTACACATGGGTGAATAGTAGTAAACACGTTTTTAATTCATAAGGCACTTTAATTACAACGCTAATTATATTACTTGTCCAATCTATGATAACGTACGTTTTAGTAGTCTTCAGCCAATAGGACTATATGTATTACTCAATTCATGAAGTATTTCCCAGTGTTTCTCAAGTCTCTCCTGGGGATCCCGCAACCATCTCAGTTTAGGTGTAGCCCAAAACAATCAAAAACATCGTACAAACCACTAATTCTTCAGTAAAATCTAGGGAGTATAGTGTCGTTTGCTACACCGTGTCGGGTTACGTTGGACTTGTTGGGGTTGGATAAGTTGGGCAGATGAAAGATTTACTTTGTGGGAAAGATCATCAAAAATTATTGTACTGTACCTGTTTGTTCCGTTTGTAATGCATGACGAACAATGTGGTCTCTGATGTAGGCCTATATTTTTTGAGCAGAGGCCATGGTGACAGAATAGAATCTGATTGGGAGATAAGCTCAGTGTTTTATTCACTTGGATGGCATCAACGTATACTAGTAAGTATCAAGTTTGATACAGAGCATTTGTTTCAATGGGTTATGATCAGGTTACAATCTTTGAGTTTTCTGGTTTGACAGAGAATGCTAAATTACTAATCAAGTAAAAACATATAGTCGGAAAAGGAGAATGTAGACAGCGCTAGTCCCAATTAATGGCCAAGTGAAATAGTCTACATCCTTATTTAGCACCAAATACGGCGATTGCATTGGCTAAACGAATTCAGGTGCAAGTTAGCTCTCAAAGTCATTTTTTTGTATCACAAGATCTGTGTGTGTGATGTGTCTTGCCCGCTGTTTGGCCCATTTGCATTCTCTAACGTCGTAGCCTACCGAGTCCTCGAGATAGATACCGTTATTCCTTCTTAAAAACCTGTCTGAAATACGCTATGACTATGCAGGTTTATAGTACACACACACTATATGCCATAGCTGTTTATATGCCAAAGTATTTCTGTCGTTTGTTTAATAGCTGGGTTTCATTTTATTCAACAGCACCCAGTCCCTACAGCAATAGGCTACCGGAAAGCGAAGAGGTGAAATGTAGAAGCCCTGGGCGAGTATTTCCTTAAATTAGACTTAATCCTGTGTTTCTCAGTTTCGGATATTGTTTTGTTTACATGCTTAGTGGTATTTCAATGCTAAAGTTTCAATTGCAACTGCAAGCAAAGCACTAGTCGGATTCAAGCCAGGAAGTGACAGCTACACTCTGCTACAGAGGCAAGCGCTCTGTCTCCGTTACCATGGAAACCTTCTTGCCGTTACACACATCTGAAATTAGAAATGTGTGTGTTTTAGCCTCAGTCACAAAAGTTTAACGACATTTTGTAATGTACGACGTTACTATTAACTGGAAATACATTTCTTATTTGAGAAATATTACGCAGCATATTCAAGCATTATATTTTTACGTGTGAAAATCTGTTTGGTCTGGTAAGATAACGGATAGATTTCTTTTTTTCGTGCGACTTGCCACAGTGGCTGGTAGACCAAAATGTTAGTTTGAGGCACCATGGTTTTTATTTATGTTATATTACAAAGGCCGATTTGCCCACGCAAATTAAACACCCCCATTAGGTCAAATGGCCTTATTCCTAAAATCACTAAATTACCTTCCTGATCATGGGGAGAAAACAGTTATATAAATTGCTCCAAAATTGTTATAATAGTTTACCTGGATTCGATTTGAAATAGAGAAAGATGCACAGCTTGTTATTGCAGACACATAAGTCATTCAAAATCCTAGAGAAGTTTCTGCTATTGGACAAGTAACAAATCTTGCCCATTAATGTGCCAAAGAAGTCAATATCAAGCCCAGCTGTCAGCACTAAAAGCCCCTAACAATGTATTGTAGATGCGAGACAGGATATGTTGTCTTTTCTTTATGCATTGAACCATATGCATTAAACAACTTTTCAAATGTGCATTGAAGACCTCTTTATTCATGTTGTCATCATTCATTTCTTGGGGGTACTTTTACAGTATCCCTGCATATTACGCTCAACATTTCAAAATACACTCACCGCCTATATTATGCTCATCCCTTAATATTACACTCATCCGTTCCCATTACACACATACGTCTTTATTATACATATCCCTCTATATCCCTCTATATCATGGTCATCCCTCCATATTAAAGTACACTCATCCACCACTAACACCATGCAGTATCACACCTCTCCACACTACTGATTCTATTGGCTCTAAAGCCTCTGTAACAGGGATCCAAGGCACCAAAGACAGTCATTGTCAGATACAGTATTATACTATCTGTGCTGTAACTTAGCCAGTTTAAGAAATTATTACATTTTTGATCCCAGCCACCTAGATATACACACAGCAGCTATGGAGAATAGTATACTCCCAGTCAGACAATACACGGTTTCAGCCAGTGGGTCAGTTTTTTATTTAGACCAATTCTATTTCAGGTCGGAAACATTTTAAATCAATATGCAGTGGGGAGAACAAGTATTTGATACACTGCCGATTTTGCAGGTTTTTGTTATAGATTCTGTCACTCTCAGTTGAAGAGTACCTATGATAAAAATTACAGACTTCTACATGCTTTGTAAGTGGGAAAACCTTCAAAATCGGCAGTGTATCAAATACTTGTTCTCCCCACAGTAGCTGATTGCAAAATTACACACACTTTTTTGCTCGTCTTTGCCCAGGTTCTCTGCTGCACTGCGGTTGTGTACAAGTCAGTAGGAAATAGGAAGCCTGCTGGTTCATTTGAGTTGCCTAGAAACTAGAATACATAGTACTGTCCTATAGATTGCTTTATTAATGGTAAGATTGGTAACATGGTTTAACCATTTAATGGTGTGATTGATAACATGATGTACACCTTACAATGGTGTGAATGGTAACATCCTCCATCATTTAATGGCGTGACTAGTTTTATCCAGGGGCGGATCGTGTCTTGGCCCTTGTCAATAGTTTGAACCAATCAAACATAAGAGAGAAAAACTATGGTTAATGGCAGATGAGGAAGTGTTTACCTGTATGAGGACATGATTTATCTTTGTCTCATTCTTTTACATCACAAAAACCTGGCATTTTAACAGGGGTGTGTAGACTTTTTATATCCAGTGTATATCAGAATGCTTCTCTGAATAACTCTTCAGTACAATACAGGCTAATGGCATAAAATAAATATATATGCTTTGAATCAACCCATGAACCCACTGATCCACAATACTCACTAAATAAATGTTCATTGATCGCTTCATAAGCTCATCTTTTAATCCCCTTTTTAATTGCTGAGATACCGTGGACACGTTCATTGAAATTATTTAGCGATGAAGCTGGAGTCGCAACCTATTCCAGATTTTGTTCAAATGATTAAGACCCAAATGCATCCTCAGTGAATGCAGTTGGATTCATTAATGCGTCTAAGATATTATATTTACACAAATCCCTGTTTTTCAAGTGATTTAACTTCAGATCTCCTAATTAAAGACAAACACGTGTGATTCATTAAAAAGGTTCTCTACTACTTAAACAAAAAATATTTGCATGGGATTAGCACATTCAGATGGGAGTTCTATTTTCTGTCAAATTCAACTGGATTTCCAAACGACTTGGTATCAATCAATCAATCAAATGTATTTATAAAGCCCTTTTTTACTTCAGCAGTGGTCACAAAGTGCTTTTACACAACAAATATCATCACAATAAAACCCCACAAGCAATTAGTTATAGCAGGCAGGGTCTAGGCTCAGCCGGACCAGTGGTTGGGTCGGTTGCAGGGAATATTCTGTCGCAATGTCAGCCTGGTCTCCAAATTAGTAGGGCAAGTCGCGTGAATGTGGCCCCTAGAAGCAGGCCTCCGCCGCGACACACACACCGTCCCCACCGACTTCTCCGCTGTCAGAAAAACCCACGGTGTATCCGCCAGGTCAGGGAAGCCATGACCCAGTTCGGCTCAGAGGCCGGCTAACTCAACACATACCACCACCGTGGATGGGGCCCTATTGTCTGATAATACACTGTCCGTGTTTCTTTCAACTCGCCCAGGAGCCAAAAGACTGACAAGCATATGCTAGAAGCACATCTTTATTTTATTTTTTACCTCAGAAGCAGTTTGGCAATGGGATTTAGTGGACACGCTTGCGTTTGACGTTTGGATTTGGACACATATCAAGGAAGACAACACGTGGCAGGCAGACGGTTATTTAGTGGAGGATTTGATGCTTCTGACAGATGTGCAAATGTGACATCTTTCAAAAGAAGGTGCCAGGCAGGCGAAAACTAGTTTGTCATTCCCGTGCGGGGAGAACAGGCTGAATCCAAGCAGCTGGTTGTTAGCTAAGCCATTAGGAGTTCTCTTGATGTGTGCGGAGATTAACTGGAAATGTACACTTAAAAGTAGTTTGTCTGGGTTAGGGAAAACAATTCGAGCGACAGCATATCACTAAGTCTGTGTCTGAAATGGCATGGAACTTTGACATCACTTTCCATTATAGTGATTACAGTGCAAGCCCACTTCACCATATAGTGAATAGAGGGGGCATTTCAGATGGTAATATGTAGCTCACAGGAGATAACATGTAACATATTTCAAAATGGGGCCAGTCTGGGACTCACAGACGTGGGGTAACAGACGTGGTTATCCGTCTGTCCACGTACCCCGTCACTCTTGTCCACTTGGGAGGAGCCTGAGGAGAATAGACCGTGACCTGAGCTGTTTGATGGACTATCACGAGTCCAGCCCACTAACATCCAACTTCGACACACTAGGAACCACCTCCGGCCCCCTAGCAACCGCCTGACACTAGTCACCCATGAGTGGCATAACCTACAGTGGTCCCCGTGAATTTGGCAAGCAATCTAATCTTTTTCAAATTAAAAGTTCACCATGGAGATTTCTGTACCTTTTCGACATGTTAAAGCTGGCAGGCTGACAAGCAGGTATGCTGTCTTTTATTGAAATAATCAAAATTGGAATGCATCGTTTACAGTGCACCTTGTATTTGGATGTATTTAATGCATGGATAGAATTTGGAAGAAGAGGAATTATAAAACAAGGCTCTTTAGTAGTAAATGTCATCCTCCGCAAATTATGCATTATCAATCTGAACATGCTGGATCTTTATGATTGGCATCATTCACCAAAGGTAAAAGTAACAAACGTCAAAATCTCGTCCGTGGGGTCAGATATTTCGCGTGGTTAAGAGAGACTCAACACTGTGTATGTAATCAGAGGCAAAGGCTGGCTACTTTGAAGAATCTAAAATATAAATGGATTTTAACTTGTTAAACACATTTCTGGTTACCGCATGATTCCATGTGTGTTATTTTATAGTTTTGAAGTCTTCACTATTATGTTGAATATTAATGTGGAAAATATTAAAAGCTGTACATACAGCCTGCGGGTATTAAAGGTCTCCTGCAAGTAACCGAAGTGATTTTGGTACAGTTATGGAGTAAAATGTAAGTTACTCTAATAAAAGCACAAGCTCAGCCCAAAAAGAGTAGCTAAAAAAAATAAAAAAATTCCTCCAATAATTTCCTTAAGTACATGCCAAACATTAGTTGTAGTGAGTTAGCACCCACATGACATTGGAGATAAGCTATCTAAATGTGGCGCGTTGGCCTCTGAATGGCGTGTGGGCAGGCCCATTAAATGTAAATAGCACTCATTAACCTCTGCAATGACACTAACCTCGCTAATTACAATGGATGCTTCGGTCCCATGGGTTCACATGCAGCACAAAGTGTTCGTGTCTCAAATAGCACCCTAAGCCCAGCAGACCCCACGGTCCAGAGTAGTGCATCACCAAGGGGAACAGGTTGACATTTGGGACGCACTCCCCGGGCCACGGAGCGGCGCCGGGCCCCGAAAAATTAATTAGCCGGGAAGTCTTCCGAAGAATGTATTTATTTACTGCGTTGTTTAGAGACATCAGTTCTTCCACTTTACTTGGGATGAAGAGGGTAGGAGCAGAACGGATAGGCCACGGCCTTTACTTGAAAAGTGAGGTCCAACAGAATGTCACACTGCAATGTCAACCCGTCCCAGCTGGGCCTCCGGAGTCATATTGTAGCCGGGCTCATTCAGCCTCACAGATGAAAAAACGCGCGCAGTCATGCTTCCATCTCAACACTTCGCCAAAAAAAAGAAAAGAAACAACAACAACCGCCACTGTCAGCGGACAGATCAAGGAAATTTTTTATCCAATTCATTGTTCACCGTGGAGCCACTCAGCCCTAGCACAAGGCGTTCACTTTTGTACGTCCACACACGGACTGATAAGTTAACACTTAATTTGATCACTGTTACTTTTGCGGCCTATCCCCCCATTTCTCACTTAAAATAAAATTAGCTGTTTAAAGCTGAAGAGACCAGCAGATGGTGTTATGATATGGATTATTCCTTCATACATTTCTCCTCTGAACACATCTGGGGTGTTTTTAGCCATATGCGAGGATTCAGGACTTAATTTTTCTACATTTCACATAATAAGATGTAAAATGTAGAAAAAACATGCACCTTTAGTTCTGTCTTTGCACTTGTCTGTAGACATCCTGCAGTGGGAAAGAGAATCCTAAACATGACCCATGTTTTGCTGGTGTATCATTCAAAGACGGCATGGGAATTAGCCCGTGAGGTGACCGTTGAGAAATGTCTTGTTTTTGTGTTGAATTTCAGCAGGGATCACATACACCTACTAACACTGTGCGCACAGAGAGTGAGTTTGCTTAGTGGCCTATGACAAAAACACCGCTCTGGGAATATATACAAAACATGCTGTAATTTCTGAAGGGTTTATTGACAGGAATAGCATCACATTATAGCTGACAGTCTGCACTCCCACCCCATTGTCATTTTGTAAATTAAAGTGCTGAAATACATCAGCCCCTGAATACCCCCTGTCTTTTTTTTTTTTTTTTTAAAGATGAAGAGTGTTGAACTTACAGCGAGATATTATTTACCATTTGTATATCATATTAATGGTACCATTAATGACACTAGTGATTGAATCTACATGGCTTAATAGGATGTTCTCAAAAGACTTAGCATTGTCTCAAAGGCGTTTAATTGTCCTCCCTAAGGAGATGAGCCTGTGAAACATTTGAATCAGTTCAACAGTAGCAGAGCTGTCAGTCTGTCGGCCTCTTAGTCTGTTAGAGTCAGTCTATAGAAGCTCTCAAATTTGTCCTAAACGAAAAATCTGGAGCTACAAGACCTCCAGGGAAATGACAGACCTCCACTCTGCACACCAGAGTCAATTGATTAAATAATGTCATGTTCAGCGTCTGATGTCTCCGGCTCCATTGAAGGGATTGGTAGGTGGCTTTCTTTTATGTTCTCCTGCCCTATTCCATAACCTCTCTCCCTTTCTGACTCTTCTCTGCCTGTCTCTGTTCTTGTCTCTTCCTCTTCTTTCTTTGGCTGTCTCAATCTCCATTACTGTCTCTGTTCCTATCAATTTAAAATCTCAGTCTCATGTCTGAGTGTCTAAGTCTCTATTGCTGTCACTGTTCCCATCCGTCTCGGTTACCTATCAATTTCAATTCTCAGTCTCTTCTGTTGCTGCCTCAGTCGCCATTCTCTCTCTGTCTGTCTCACTCTCTCTCTTTCCCCCCTAACCATCTCAGTGTCTCCATGTTAAAATATCAATTTGGTTTCCATTAGCATGGGATGTTGTTGAAGCAAATACCTCTTGCTTTAGCAGATTAAACAACACAGAGAAAAGAATCAAAGACCGTAACTCACACCCAGCAACACCTCACATTAATGAGGGCAATTTATCAACAAGATATACACTCACCTAAAGGATTATTAGGAACACCATACTAATACTGTGTTTGACCCCCTTTCGCCTTCAGAACTGCCTTAATTCTACGTGGCAATGATTCAACAAGGTGCTGAAAGCATTCTTTAGAAATGTTGGCCCATATTGATAGGATAGCATCTTGCAGTTGATGGAGATTTGTGGGATGCACATCCAGGGCACGAAGCTCCCGTTCCACCACATCCCAAAGATGCTCTATTGGGTTGAGATCTGGTGACTGGGGGGGCCATTTCAGAACAGTGAACTCATTGTCATGTTCAAGAAACCAATTTGAAATGATTTGAGCTTTGTGACATGGTGCATTATCCTGCTGGAAGTAGCCATCAGAGGATGGGTACATGGTGGTCATAAAGGGATGGACATGGTCAGAAACAATGCTCAGGTAGGCCGTGGCATTTAAACGATGCCCAATTGGCACTAAGTGTGCCAAGAAAACTACCAGCCTGCACAGTGGTAACAAGGCATGATGGATCCATGTTCTCATTCTGTTTACGCCAAATTCTGACTCTACCATCTGAACATCTCAACAGAAATCGAGACTCATCAGACCAGGCAACATTCTTCCAGTCTTCAACTGTCCAATTTTGGTGAGCTTGTGCAAATTGTAGCCTCTTTTTCCTATTTGTAGTGGAGATGAGTGGTACCCGGTGGGGTCTTCTGCTGTTGTAGCCCATCCGCCTCAAGGTTGTGCGTGTTGTGGCTTCACAAATGCTTTGCTGCATACTTCGGTTGTAACGAGAAGTTATTTCAGTCAAAGTTGCTCTTCTATCAGCTTGAATCAGTCGGCCCATTCTCCTCTGACCTCTAGCATCAAGGCATTTTCGCCCACAGGACTGCCGCATACTGGATGTTTTTCCCTTTTCACACCATTCTTTGTAAACCCTAGAAATGGTTGTGTGTGAAAATCCCAGTAACTGAGCAGATTGTGAAATACTCAGACCGGCCCGTCTGGCACCAACAACCATGCCACGCTCAAAATTGCTTAAATCACCTTACTTTCCCATTCTGACATTCTGTTTGGAGTTCAGGAGATTGTCTTGACCAGGACCACACCCCTAAATGCATTGAAGCAACTGCCATGTGATTGGTTGATTAGATAATTGCATTCATGAGAAATTGAACAGGTGTTCCTAATAATCCTTTAGGTGAGTGTATACCATGGCTACATACACATTATATAATAGAAGACAAAAAAAGATGCCTGGCAGATGTAAATTAAAGAAACATCCTTACAAGCAGAAAGTTTGAATAAGAGGAAACAATCTTCATTTTCCCCATATCTGATGCAGCTGCACTGATGATTTTGTCATAAATAATGTTTAAATTGCAGGTAGATAAAAAATGCTACTGAATTTAGCCTAGATGTTAGATGTTATATTTTATAGGGGTTAAGGGAACAGCCTGTAGGAAATAGTCAGTGACAGGTCTTGTTTTGGTCATCAGTTTTTAACAGGTTTTAATTAATATTTCTTGTTATAGAAAATATTTTTCAATCCAATTTAGTGAAATGAATCCCTACATTATTTAATAAATATTTTCTTACATAATTTTTTATTAGTGAAACCTGCAACAGTTTTGGCAACAAAAGGATTCCCTAAGTTAAAATTGTGTTCTCATTTTTATATACAGCACTGTGCAAAAGACCATAGGTCAAATATTGATTGATAGATTTGTTTTTGTGTGTGTGTGTTATTTTTAAATGCATCTTCAGTGTACAGAATTGTTGCACATGGGCCTAAGGTTTTCGCAGTATCAGTACTGCATGTATATATTTTTATACACATTTTACTCCACTCCCCTTTTCGGGATGTCCAACTGGCGATTATGACCTTGCCTCATCAAGACTCCATAGCAAGTATGAGAGAGTCAAAACTCAACTGCTTGACACGACTCAACAGATCTGCTTCAGAGTCAACTCCTCTGAAGCGGATTTTACCAAGCCACTCTGCTTCTTATCACTGAACCAGAAGGTTTTGGCCACTACACACGTACTGGACAAGGATGCATTTCCCAGCCAACGCGCCACAACTGAGCTTGCAGGACGTCGACCTACCACAAGGAGTCACTAGAGTATGACAAGCCGAGGAGACCAGTCATCCAACAGTCCAACCTGGTCAGCACTCAACCAGTTTGAGCTACCCAACTCTGGGCCGCCAGGTGTCTTGGCTATGCTGCGAGCTGGTCCTCCTGGATCAATGAAACAGCTATAAGCGTTCGTGTTTTGACGATGTCGGCGGACAAATCAACAGTCGGTTGCAAGTCGTGGATAAGTCATAGTGTGAAACGCAATCGTTCCCCTATTTCTGTAGGTACATTATGAACATTTCAGAAATAACCATTTAAAAAAATCCCATATGAAGCACATTGAGATTTCTCCAGGCGGCTCAGATATTTCCCTCCAGATTTTGGAAAAATAGATGTGAAATGTTGAAGTCCCTCTCTCCCTCTATCATTCTCTCCCTTTTCTAATGTCCCCCCCCCAAACCTGTCCAGAAATGTTGTTTACAAAGCATACCACCTGAAAGAGTTTCTCCATTACCCTCCCCCATTACCTCCTCGCTCCCGAGATCCTGCCATCCTTTCGGCTGAAGTACTGAAAGTGCACTTTACTGATACTGCTTACTGTACGGCAACTACTGGGAACAATAGAGGAAGTCATGCAGAATGCATGACTTTGACTTTGTCATTCTCCGAGAATGTGAAACCTGATAACCATGAGTAAATCTAGTTAGCATATTTCTGTGAAGTAAAAGACGGCCCTACTCTCATGGGGACTGTGTTTTACATTGTGATACCATCCTCCCCATATCTCTCTCACACGCACGCACATGCACATACACACACACACACACCAATCTATTCTCCATTGCTGTCTGTATGAGCTGTGTTGCCTCTCTGCTCTCCCCAGTCAGGGCTTTAAAGCAGAGGCTTTCTCAAACCCCACCTTGGCGAACCCCAGCCATTCTGTGTATTTTTTTTTCTATTCCAGAAGCGGCACGCCCAACTCACCAACTCATCATCAAGCCCTCTGATTAGCTGAATTCGATGACCTAGTTCCGTTCCAACAACGCAAGTGTGAAACTTCCGGGGCTCCTCGGGGAGAAGTTAGAGAACTCCTGATATATTTAATCTGTCTCTGTGGCCCTCAGGAGCGGATCCGTTTAAACCATAGAGATCAGCGATCGCTCACACTCCAAAGGGCACATGTAGCCTACATGTTGGCTTGGTGTTAAAACCCTATTATGTAGCAGAGTACTTTTGACCAGGGAACGGGGGCAATAATTCCTCTCTGGCTTATGAAAACCAAAAAGGCGAGAGATAACACAGAGACCCATGCCTTGTTATGGTATCAATCGCATGTCTTCAACGACTGCGCCATTAAAAACCAAATCGACTAATGCGCCGAACCGTTCTCTCAGCCCGCGGCGCCGACGGGAACCGTGTCCCATAAACGCAAGGACCGTATTAACGGTGCATATTGCCGATTGAACTTAGTACGTGTGCACGCGAGGGCCGAATCGCAAAGCGAACCGTGGGAGTACTTCCAAGTACACCTCGTGCATGCGCTTTCACACGTCGATCCCATCAATCTCATAGGCTGGTTGTCGAGTCATCAACCCCTTCAGTGAGCCTTTCAGAAGCTTCAAAATCAAGTGAGGATTCTATGCAGACTTAGTGCCCAGAGCAGAAACTTCTTCCCATGAATCATAGCGTGTTACCTAGCAACAACCTAGTGAAAACTAGTATGCCACGAAAAACAATAGTCAGACTCAGGCAACATACAGTATATCAAGACGTCTCTAATGTATTGGTTTAAATTTTTTTGCATCTGGCAAAGTTGTATAGTGCTAAAAGGGGCAGTCGGCACTGCTGCTCCTTTTCCATGTAGAACTTTCTCCTAGAATTTCTCTGTTTCACCCTTCATCAAGTTCAGGTGAACAAGGTTCGGAGGAACTGTGAAAATAACTGTTGACCATTAGAAATCAAATGGGCTTGATGATCTGGACCATTTCTTTCTAGTCTATTATTGCTACATCTAATATTGTCACATCTATCAAAAGTTTTAGAATTCCTGGTAAACAAACTGATAACCTGCCATGTTGAATCACACCCTATCATGCCTGCGGTACAGGCAAGCTTCAGAACTGGCCATGATTGGCCCTCTGCCACAATTAACTTCTTAAATGACATCATATCTTCTATGGACAAGAGGGAGTACAGTACGTCTGTTGTTATAGACCTGGCTAAAGCCTTTGACTCTGTCCATAATCGCGTCCTTGCAAAGAGACTCAACAACCTCGGATTCTCAAAGAACTGACTAGCCGGGTTGCATTACTACCTCTCAGACGTACAGTCTGTAATGTTGAGTACCGTCTAAATGCTCCTTTTGGTCAGAACATTTTGCAGACTTAAATGTTCGCTTTTTGAACTCATCAGCAAGTGGCCACTTGATAAAGAGCTTAGGGGCCAAGTGTTAGATTTGAGAGTCAGCCAAAACAGTACAGCCAAAACTGTCTCAGCACTCCTAAAGCCATGCATGTCAAAGCTAAATCTATTCTATCTGCCGGTAAGCAAAGTCATTTTCTTATATTCTGACCGACGTCTTAAGAGGTCTCTCAGAGCTGCAGAGGTGCCCCTGTCATTGGAAAAACCTAAATTCAGCGTTGTCCTTGTCAAAGTGCTGCGCTTAAAAAGGCGCCGATCTCACCCTAAAACGTCGCTGTCATATTTTACGTCTCAGGGCTTTAATGAGGCCTTTAATGAGGCAGTGTCCATTCGACGTCAGACAAACGGACGGACAGCCCACATGGATACGCGCGTGTGCGCGCGTTGACCGCAAGCCCACATCCCACAAACATTTTGCTTGCCGCCTACAGGGGGGCAGTGTTGACACGACCAGGGGGTGGGCAATATTCTTCACTGGGGGGCCACATTGAAAATGCCAGAGAGCATCGCGGTCCAGATTACTTTTTTAACCAACATGTTTTAAAAGACACACAGCACAGCTAACTCTGTTAACTTGCATATTAAATGTATGCATATTTCTTTTCCATGCAACACCATTTTCATAATCTAACTTAATTTACTTTAACAATGTTTTTTGTATAATACTCTGTTAAGAGCTGTTAACAAAATTATGGCAGACAAAGGCCTAAGAAATCAATTTTCATGGTTATTACTGAACAGAAAAGTTGCAAAACATATTTGCCTTAAAATTTTAATTTCAGCTTAACAGAGTAGGCTATATTACATGAGGTATATTCTTAACAACGGTTATTAAGGCAGCCGTAAGTCTATGAAATTCCTTTTTAAGATGTTCACTCAATGCAATATAATTGTATAATTGCCGTTATCTAACTTCATACAGTCTATTTTTGTACTACATTGTTTTTAACAGCAGCCCAGACCCAAGAAATCTACTTTTTGGGCCACTCCCTCAAAACGAACAGGAGAGCCTCGTATTGGCGTTGACAAGTGAGGTCAGGAGTCATTTCTGTTGAAGCTGTGTGCGGTACTGCTGCAAGATGTTGGTCAATGAGGCTGGATCTGTGCTTGGACTTGCTGAATTTTAGCATCGGGTGATACAGTTTTTGGGATTTGGCTGCATGCTTGCTCTGGAAGTGCCTCCGCAGTTTGTACTGTTTAAAAACTTAGCTTTACATATTAAGCAAGTTGCTTTACCTGCGACATCTGCAAATAAATATTTTTCTGTCCATTCTTTTTAAATACCCTGCTTTCGTTATCAACTTTTCTTTGACAGGCTCATTTTCAGAGATCGCTAGCCATCAATTGCTTATATGAACAAATAATAACCTACACACATGGATTGTGGTACTGGTCCATAGCTACGTATCATAGCAACGCAAATAGCTTGTTTCAACTTAAAAGTATTTAAAATAGACAGTATGATACTACTGTACTTATTACTGGAAGTGCCACGGGACTTTTAATTTGAAATAAAATAAATAGCAGCAGTAAATAAAGTAAAGTAATCTGCAGAGCTCGTCAAGTATTTTTTATTTTATATTATTTTTAACGTTTTGGATGTATCGCGGGCCGGATAGAATGACTCAATGGGCCGGATCCGGCCCGGGGGCCTTATCTTGCCCAGGTCTGTTCTAACCCCTTCCTCCACACCCTCATCCCCTAGCATCTCAATTCTCTCCTCCCTCATCCCCTTCTCTACCTCTTCCCCTGAACTCAGCCCCTCCCTCCCTCCCTCCCTCCTCTCCTCCCTCCCTCCCTCCTCTCCTCCCTCCATGCCCTTCATCCAGTTCGTCATTTCTCCCGTTCTTTATATATTCAGTCAGATACTCATCATGAATGCAGCTGGTACTCTCCCTTTCCCCTCCTCCTTCCCTTTCCCTTCCCCTCCTCGCTCCTCGCTCCTGCTCCCCTCCTCGCTCCTGCTCCCCTCCTCGCTCCCGCTCCCCTTCCCCTCCTTCTCTGCTTCCATCAGCTCTCTCTCTTCGTCAGGAGGGCAGCTCAAGCCCATTAGAAGTGTTGGGAGAAATAACCTTAGCCATGAAATGGAAGTTCTGCTTCTCAACAAAAATAAATCGCAATGCAAGAGAAGGGAAATAGTTGGTGACTGAACAACCAGCTTGTCGAGGTGGAGGACCAATCAAATGTGTGATTTCCGCGAGGCAAGCGACCATTTATAATGATCACTAGCGCTGTCACTACTGCTGGCATGCTGGATCTGTGTGAAACGGCGTACGGTAGGTCATTCATTCTGTGTCACAAAAATCAGACTGGAAACCCAGTTTTTCTGGTGTTACTGTAGCAAAAGAAATTGCCGCCGCTTTTTTCGACCATAAGTCATTCCCTAAAATGGTCCACACCATGCCTGCATGGGTAAGTCAGTCCTCTACACTGTTAATTACGGCTCCTCCACAGGTCGTTGACAATAGCCTGCCGCTTTGAGAGTGGCTAGTCGTGAAAAAGAAACAAGCGACTGAAAATGGCTGCACAACGAGCACCTCCTGGAATCAGGAGTGGTCCCTTGATTAGATCTCGCGCACAGTCAAGACGGATAACTGTGGAAGAGCAGGACATGGAACGGACCGACGTTCCGGCCACATGGCAAATATGAAACCTTATACCTCGTTGGGCCCGTTTCCTTTATATTTCCACACTGAAATGTATTTTCTGATTATGATGAATGTAAATGATGATTCCATTTCAGATTAGAGGTGTTTCAAATGGGTATGTTGAATGCGAGTCTATTCAGAAGGGTTGGGACATTTGAAATACCAGGTGACATCATCAGAAAATTTAATTAAGAGACTAATAAGAGTTCACCTGTCCCCCCTCCCACCCCCGCATTCTTGTTCGGGAAATTGTTCTTTGCCAAGAAATTATTTTTGTTTCCCTCTGACCACTTTAATTCAAAACACTCCCAGGGAGATATTCAATTGTTACACAGAAATGATTTGATATTGAAATAAAAAAAAGCAGCACTGGGGCTTTAAAGTACAGCTATAATAGTAAATTCCCAACTCTGAGCTCAGCATTCAAATACTAAACAAAAGAATATCAATGTGTATTATGAGCACTGATATTATACATCAATGCATACATTTAGGATTCGTCACTGACAGTACATATGTTTCCACCCAACCACAACTGCTTTTCATGTATGTTTTTGAAAATATGCATAAAGAATATGCAATTTTTATAACCAGACTGTTGTTTTCAACCAGATATCTTGTAGATGAAAATGTGATGAACTAGTACACAAAAAATAATGCAGTATCTATTTTGCATACATTACTTTGTACCTACTGTACGTATTTCCATTGCATTTTGAACTCTGTTTTCAACTCTATATGGGCCTCTAGCCCTTAGCTGAACGTTTGCAAATACAATGCAGTTATGACACCCAGGACTAAAATACTATCATCAATATGATGAGGTTATTTTAAATTGGTAAATAACAAACATTCATCAACGTGTCACTACGATAAGTCCTTTGAAAGCCAAATAAATGGACAACTTCAATAATATTTTTGCAACACGTCCTGTATGCACCAAACTTTAGTTCATTTTAAATCACATCACTTTGCTCTGATAAAAACAGTAGATAAGTCACAGATCATCCTCACATGCACCATAATATACCCGTACAGGGTTATGGCTTCCATTTTGGATTTGATTCAAGATACAGGGTGGCAAACTGGACCTAATGTGCCACAAAATATATTAATCACATCAGGAACATTTGACTGGGCCTGGCACAGTCCTTCGAAAGAATAATCCTAACCGTGTCCTGTCTATATCGTAGTAGCTCAATGACTTCATCCAACATTAATAACCATCCCTAAAATGTACAGTGTCCCCTGGAAGGTGTCCTTGTTTTTCTTTCGGGGATGACACAACCACACACACAGATATCCATCAAATCATCGAAAAAACCTGCTGCTTAGCTGAGAGCTCAGTCACCCCGACGCCACGGACGGCCAGGCCAATCAATCGCATGGACCTGTCGACGCGTTGAGATGACCCTGTGCGATCCCCAGTGGGCAGCAACGATATTGATCTTGGACAGAACCTGGGTCAGTTGGTCAGGCACCTCACGGCGCGCAACAGGGCCGTTTGGGACGTCAGGGCCATCGATCCGGTACGGAACAACGCAACCTTGGATCAGGTCAGTCAAACAGACTGAGAGAGACCGTTGTCCTCAAGGCGGAAAAGACGTCGGACGGCGTGGGGTTTTCCAAATGTGACAAGGGGCCCCTGCTGGCTGCTAATCAACATGCATCACTCCATCTGGCTTCTGTCATCGTTAGGTCATACCGAACAACGGCCACCTGTTAACAACAGTAACGGCACAGCTACCGTGTGTCAACCCCTGTTAAATATAACTTTTTGCCGGATCTTGTCCATTCCAATTTGTACCTATTTCCTGGTGTGTGTCAGACTCCCAGAATCCCCTGGGATTCGCAAGTGTGACGCGCTTCCCTGACTACAACAGTCAGTGACAGCGGTCAGCCGTCCGTGAAGACCTCAGCAGGCTCCCAGATTTACACCCAACGTCTCCGGGGGCAACGGCATTATGCGAGACATCAGCAGGGAAAGGTCTGATCTACACGAATCACGGCCTCCACGATGCAGCGGGCCGAAACCGTCGAGGCGCCGCGAGCAACGCGCCGAAACAACTGCACGTCGGCCGGGTTACTTTTGACCACCACAGGCGGAGCCCGCAGCGTGTGGGCGTGTGAAATAATTCACACCGACAGCTCGAACTTTGAGGAGTGCATCAAGCACAACGTCTTACCTTAAATGGCACCGCGCATCCGCGCCGGGGTCTCGCGAAACGTACTGCATAATGCATTTAAGTGGGAAGGCCCGTGTGGCTTCGGCTTGCTCTGGTGTGCCGATGCGCTGCGGCGGCGTTGGGGGTTTGAACGCGGCCCGCGGCTCCTTCGGCAGAAACTCTCAGCGCTGTGTTAAACCCCACTGTCTCTCAATAAAGCATGAATGCCCGAAAACGTAACTTAAAAAATGAAAAAGCAGTGAGACCCAAGGTGGAATCTGTCCGACATGCCGCAGGTAAAGGCTGTTCATAGGTAAGATGGAGTGTAAAGAATACAGCGCTTAGCTGTGGTATTTTGGGCATAAACCCCTGAGGGGCCATGGTGGGGTCAAACCTCTAGTATACAGCTTCTTATAAACTGGATTATTTAAGCCCTAAATGCCGAGTTGCTAACAGCTGTGGTATAGATTAGCACCTCAGCTATATTTCAACCAACCCCCCCCCCCCCTCAGAGTCACTTTCATGCATTTTGAAATGTATTTCCTGTAAGAAATGTGCTGTGAAAGTTTGATTTTATTAAATTTTTATGAACTGGTTTCTAAATTATTATGTAGTATAAAACTACAACCCTGTTTCCAAAAAGTTGGGACGCTGTGTAAAAAGAAATAAAAACAGAATGCAAAGATGTTTAACCGATCATTTAAACCCTATATTCAATAGAAAATAGAACAAAGACCACATATCAAATGTTGAAACTGAATTTTTTTATTGTTCCTTGAAAAATATAAGCCCACTTTGAATTTGATGCCAGCAACACGTTTCAACAAAGCTGGGACAGGGGCAACAAATGACTGAAAAAAGTTGTGTAATACAAAAAGATTACCTGGTGCAACATCTCACAACTAATTAGGTTAATTGGCAACAGGTCAGTAACATGATTGGGTATAAAAAGGGCATCCCAGAGAGTATGAGTCTTTCAGAAGTGAGGATGGGGAGGGGTTCAGGATGGGGAGGGGTTCAGGATGGGGAGGAGTTCACCACATAATATCATTAAGAAATTCAGAGAATCTGGAGAAATCTCTGTATGCAAGGGACAAGGCCAAAAACCAATATTGGATGGCCGTGATCTTCGGGCCCTCAGGTGGCACTGCGTTAAAAACAGATACGATTCTGTAGCGGACATCACTGCATGGGCTCAGGAACACTTCGGGAACCCATTGTCTGTGAACATAGTTGGTCACTGCATTCACAAATGCAAGTTAAAACTCTACCACGCAAAGAAGAAACCGGAAATAAACAAGATCCAGAAAGCATCCCAACCTTTATGGAAACGGAGTTGTGTACTTTTTGTGTTTTACTTACGGTATAGTATGGTCTCATGGGTTTGTGGATCATTCCCAATTTACTATGTCCAAGAGCTGTATTCAGGCACTCCAAGGTGTGTGATACATGAGCCCTTTGAAATACGTTTTATGTAAGGAATATTCCGTATGAATGAAGTCTGGTTATAATGAACAGGAAATCAATGTAATTGGACCAGATATATTTTTTTGTCATACCCAGGGGTTTGTGGTTTACTGCGCTGAACTACATAACATGGCCAGGTTTTGTGTCCAGGCACTGGTTAGTCATGGTTTATTAGCCATAAACCACATCCTCTCATGTCTTACAATAATGTCAAGGTCCCTCGTCATGAAATCCATTAGGATCGTTATTTACAATTCTCATTTCCTATGAAAATCCTGCAGGGAAGTTCAGAAGAAACCTTATTTTGGTTCCAATAAAAAATCCTATGAGAAAAGCCCCAAAATAATCCTATAGGATTCTATCCTATAGACATGTCATGAGTAGGAATCCAATAAGAAACCACTAAGAAACCTGCCTCCGAATCATGATAAAGAAATCCTTTCTCGCGGGTTTGCTCTCTAGGGATTAAAGCAACCTTTTCAGCGTCAGGCAGGCCTGCAGAACATCGCAATCAAACAACGGGAAGATAAAGGTGTGTGAACTTTAATAAAAGAGCACTGATTGCATGCATCTATCATGGCATTTGTTTGGTTGCATGGAGTTGTTTCCTCCAGGATTGACATGCTACTCAGGCTGCATTTACACACTCAGTCACATTCTGATCTTTTTCCCAATTATTGACAGACAGCTATGAATGGGACAAAAAAATATGCCTTATTTTGTGCACTGGGAGGAAGATATTTGTGTACAGAGTATGGTTTCTTTACATTTTCAGAGAAATTAATGTAAAAGCACAACTATTCTTGGCTATGCCCTGAAGGGAAAAAATATTAAATAGTTGTTTGATATGGGGTACGGTGAGGGTTTTTTAATGGTTAGGATTTGAATTTGAGAATAGGTACTAATGCTCTTGCTAGCCGTCCGGGTTTAAATGTAAGTTCAGTCAACCAATCACATTTTTTCCAACACCTGAACAAAATACTGTGCTGCACATAACAAAAGGCCTTTTTCGTGTGCATGTAACAGATGTCTAAATCAGCAATTTGTGTCTATTTCATGAAAACTGTAATACAGTGCAAACAATAGGCTAATGCCTGACCTGCGACTATGCCAATAGCTGTAGTTTTCAAGGTACGACTGTGTGTTTTCAAATAACACAAACATACACACAGACACAAACACAGACACTCACAGTAATTAATCCAGCTTGATCTAATACAACAGTGAATTGTGAATCATGTTTCTAATTACCCACAACACAGAAATGTGGTAATATAACCCGCTATTCTTCCAAATAAATGTTTCTATCGTGTTTCCATGGCAACTGTAAAATCCTTAATTATACTAATAAACAATGAGATTGAATTTCAGTTCCTCGCACAGCGCACACTTTCCACTCAGTGAACCCATTTAAGAAAACCAGTCAGTCTTAATTTCAATTTCCGGGAAAGGCTAATGTAGGCAGATAGTTAAGTGGTAAACATTAATCACCATTGTGCAAAGAAATGTACAAAAGCATTGTAAATGAATGATTGAAGTGTCAAAATTATGTAAGAAATGATATCCTACCACATTAATATGCCCATTAATGCCAGTTGTACTCCAAATGCATTTGAGATTTTTACACAAGAGGGATTTTTGATTAGCTGCAGATCGGTTGAGTAGTAACGAGCAGGTCTCCAAACAGAAGTTCGGGGGAAAGTTCACACTCAATTGGTTTTAAATGCCGTGAAAAAATATGTTTGCTTTAGTCATTCATTTTTACCATGGATGCTTTTTAAATAGAGCAGAACTTCTAGAACTGTAAGGCAACAAATACAAGACCCCAACATGTCATGTTCCACTAGAGAGGGTGTCATCCCTCTTTGTCTTTTAGGTGCAATAAACTTTGTGCTTTTACTTGAACAGTGGTGATAGCTGCTGCACTCACCAAATGCCACTTCCACACTGCTGCTGCGTTTGAACATTAAATGTTGTATATTTATAGTTTCCAAAATGTGTTACAACGTCTTTTGCTGAGAGACATGCATTTCTCCTGTCTTGTGTTGCAATCTCCCACATTTTGTGTTTTGACCAGTCTCCGTCATCTACCTCTGTTGTCCTTCTAAAGGTAGCGGTCAGTCGATAAAGCAACAAGTTAGCCGTGATTTTAACAAATGTTGAACAATAAACTAGTCATTACTTGCCAATGTGTAATCATAGTTAGGCTAAATGGCTAGCAATCCTCTCCTGATGTTAGCTGTACATGCTAAAATTACCCAGCTACTACGGTCAGCACAAACTTTTTTCTAATGTTGGTATAATCTTTAACATAAACTGACTTATGCTGTGTTGTCAATGCTGTGGTTTAGCCAAGCTCATCTTGTAGATTGAAGAGCCCTCAGTGCAGTCTTACTTCCTGTCCAAAGAACCGTAGAAATTCCATTTTACGGACGGGACCTCATTTTCCACCACAATTTGCTGATGATATTTGAAATAAAGCCCAACTGAAGTAAAAGGCTGGTATGAAACTTTTAACATGCTCTGCCGCTAATGTGAACTGTCACGAGCGCTGTCTGCCATTAAATACGACAGGACCCTCTGTAGCTCTGCCACGTGGCCCAGTTTAATGCCATATGGCATCAAGCTGTATTAGTAACGCCACATTAAACTAGGTAGGATATTAATCTTTCACAGCTGCAGGTGTACTGGAGAAACCGCAGTTCTGGTCTGGTATGGCCTTTTACACTTTGCAACAAATCCACTCCGCACATTTTAATTAGCTGCCATCTTCTAATGGCCCAATGCTCGTCCTGCTGCCCACATCCAGTTCATAACCCAGGAAGAGTGGACTTTCGATAGGCAGTCTGGATGTAGAGGAGACATTTGTTGGTCCCTCCCAGACTGTACGCTTGAGGCAACGTGGTTCACACTCACCAAGGCTCTGGATGAGAAAAAACATGTGTATTTCCGATCCAGTGTGCATCCGATTTCCGAGGCGAGGTATTAACAGGGACAGGAGCTGAGGAGTTTTGACTCGCCATTCTAGACAGGAGGTGAAGAGTTTTGACTCAGAGGTTTAGACAGGAGGTGAAGAGTTTTGACTCGCCGGTCTAGACAGGAGGTGAAGAGTTTTGACTCGCCGGTCTAGACAGGAGGTGAAGAGTTTTGACTCAGAGGTCTAGACAGGAGGTGAAGAGTTTTGACTCAGAGGTCTAGACAGGAGGTGAAGAGTTTTGACTCAGAGGTCTAGACAGGAGGTGAAGAGTTTTGACTCAGAGGTCTAGACAGGAGGTGAAGAGTTTTGACTCAGAGGTCTAGACAGGAGGTGAAGAGTTTTGACTCAGAGGTCTAGACAGGAGGTGAAGAGTTTTGACTCAGAGGTCTAGACAGGAGGTGAAGAGTTTTGACTCAGAGGTCTAGACAGGAGGTGAAGAGTTTTGACTCAGAGGTCTAGACAGGAGGTGAAGAGTTTTGACTCAGAGGTCTAGACAGGAGGTGAAGAGTTTTGACTCAGAGGTCTAGACAGGAGGTGAAGAGTTTTGACTCAGCGGTCTAGACAGGAGGTGAAGAGTTTTGACTCAGAGGTCTAGACAGGAGGTGAAGAGTTTTGACTCAGAGGTCTAGACAGGAGGTGAAGAGTTTTGACTCAGAGGTCTAGACAGGAGGCCGTGTGAAGTTCTACATTAACATTTTAGCAAACATTTTTATGGGTTAATTTGCATGAGAACCTTCCTCTGCAAACTCATTCTTGTATGTAGTGCCGTTGCTCGGTATCTAAGAAAACTGAGGAGATGACTGTTGACGTTAGAAAGCAGAGGAACTCGCGCCAAACGATCAAAGAGGTGTGAACGCACAAATCAGACCTGGCATTGTTCAAGGTCAAAAAGTGCTCTGCTTAGACTGCTGTCCCCGCGACCCGGCCCCGGATGAAGCGGAAGAAGATGTATGTATGTATGACACAAAAAGTCTTTTTAAATACATATTTATTATCCATTTTGGTTCTGACCTCAGTCTTGATGAGAAGCCATTGTGTTTCTTCAAAATGCTTCAAGTTTGTTAGCCAGCCTAGCTGGGATAAAAACATTGTATTTTTATTTGCCGACTCAGGAGAGGTTATGCTACACTTGCGTATTTAAACTCTACGCCCCGCGAGATCGTACAGGCTATGTTATATTTAGTTTCAGCCACCAAAACAATTATATGGGAAGGAAGAAAATGGCACTTTCACAAGACATCCTATTCCGGCTTTTTAGGTTCTGAATTTTTAGCCGGATGTCTGGCTAGATGAATCGCAGGATATCTTCCTCAATATTTGAAAGAAAACATTCTGCTACTCAGTTTGTCTGGTACTGTAAAAGACAGACTAGGTAAAATGTTAGACCACTATCATTCCTGCCCCTTGACAATGAGGAAGCAATGTTAATCTCTGTGAAGAGCTGGGGATCCACAACACAGGGGGTCTGTACCCGGACAAACATTGTTGCGGAAGTTTCTAGTTAAAATAAATAAATGTGAGTGTCTTTGAGTCAACAGTTCTTTTTTCTTCTGAGCTCAGGAGGAAAACAAAGTTACACAGCCGAATGAAACCACACTGAATCCCCCTTGTCTGAGGCATATGGCTGATATGTGTACACTCCTCTAAGACAGCGTGACAAGCAAAGATGAAGAAAAATTGAATGCACTCAACATAGGATGCATAAATCACCTGCCAGCACGTAACATTCCTGTACAGACCTTAAGAATAACAGGATTTATGTACAGACCACGGGGATAACAGGACACATCTGTTCCTTTCCCCGCACATATAAGAAATAACTGCATGCGTTTCTTTTCTCCAAATGATGACTTAAAAGGCAGTTCAAAGAAAACATTCATACAGCATAGATTCTGATCACATTCTAGATTTTTAGAATTTAAGTTAACTGAAGAAGGGCTATGAGGTTTCTCTTTTCGGGCATCCGCAGGTTAGAAGACTGTGTGTAAGCACCTTCCCGCATTCAAAAGTGCTAAACCCTTCATGTTTGACAGGCGATTTCCCGACGTCAAGCAAACATACTCTATCCACGTGACACATTTCATTTTGTCAGCTGGCCCTCCCACATAATCTTTTGAAACTTCTTTTTTGAAGAGTTTTGTGTATCTATGCTTTTTTTATGTCTTTTTGTCCGTTTCTGTCCTTTTTGTTTTCCTATATTTTTAAACGTCTTGGCGCCCAGCCTCTACACATTGGAATTGCACTGTATATTTGTTTTGGTGACGTAGCTGCGACTGGGAGACAAATATAGAGAGGGTGAGAGAACAGCACAGATCCTACTGTCTCACTTTAATGAGACAAAGGGAACGTTTTAAGCCTGTAAAGTCTTTAAGGTCCTGCCTCTCCTCTGCTCTGATCTCTCTGCTCTCTGGTCCAGCTACTCTGCCCCCATTAGAGCCATTCCTCTCTGGCAGGTGTCAGGCTGCACCAGATGCATGGGTCCTCTCCCAAAGCCCTTCCTGTCCCATCATTAGGCCATCAGCGCTGCATCGCCATGGACAGAGAGAAAACAGGCGGCGGCAGGAGTTATCCCACTGCTAACCTGTCCGAATGAATAATACATTGTCCTGCCAGACCAATGTTAAACAAAGCAGGGGCCCACCGACAGACCTCCGCAGCACGAGAGAGAGACTGACACCATCTCATCAGCCTTAGTAAGCAGAAAGGTGCTCTCTCTCTCTCTCTCTCTCTCTCTTTCCACTTTGTGCTGAGCTCAACCTTGTTTGGAGTGGTGGGTCCTCTGGGGCCGACTCCTCCCATCTGTTTGAGTCGTGCAGGATGGATTTTATCCTTCTCAATCAGCTCCTTGGCTGTTTTTCCTCTCGACTGTTGCTAATGCTCCATGAGTCAGACGAATAGTGTCATGACCACAGGCCTCTTGCCCAGGCGTGTGTTATTTCTGTGTACGTTTTGTTGGTTTCTGATTTAGCAAACTGTGTTGTGGTATCCTCGCTTTTTAAATATGTACTATGCCACTGGCATTTTGAAACATTCCTGCGTGCAATCTTTTGAGGAATGCCAGAAGGCAACGTTCATTCATATTTTGTTTTGATGGCTACATTTAAAAAGTGAATCATCAGCAGAGTGCGGCTTTGACGATCTGGGCATGAAAAGCACAGAGAAGCATTCAAAACTAATTTACCACCACAAACAGTACAATTAAATACAATGAACTGCAATGTCGACAACAAAGGAACACAGCCTTTAGCTGGATACCTTGATGATGGCTCTATCTATGAGAAGCCAAGCTAGGCAACACACTGGGTTGAGCGGCAGGGTTCCTCCTTTCAATCCAGTTCAAACAGTAAAAGGATGAAATCAACAAACTTCCCACACAACCTCTTGCTATACAACAGGCAGCGTCTGATTTGGAAAGCAACCCCCCCCCCCCCCCAAAAAAAAAAAGGAAAAATATTTCTTGCTGTATATCTGTGCGAGAACAGATGTGGTTTGGAAACACTGTGACAAACGTTGGTAAGCAATCGCTGGTGGATCATCAGTCCACTAACCCATCTGACTTATGTACCCTTAGCAAGGTTAAATAAACAATAAACCACAAAATGGGCAAGACTGGCAAGCTTGTTTCGGCCGTTGCTGGCCTCATTGGTCCGTTGTTATCCAGGCCCGAGCGGACGACAACAGCGCTCTCTCTCCGGCCTCATCCGCTCTGTTGTGTTGAAATGCGTTGCTCTTCTGCCTGCCAGGACTGGCATTAGCGGCTGGACTGGATTTACCACAGAAAGAACCCCTGCTGTTTGTAATTAGCTCGGCATTACACAATTACACTCAATTAATGTCACTCTGAATGTGCTGCTGATGAGTTGTTGCTGCAAATGAGGGAACGCAATCACAATAGAGGGGCAGTGATGTATGTGTGTGTGTATGTGTGTGGGTTTGTGTGTAAAATAGCAAAACAAAAACTGTAATTACTAATGTTTTCTTTCATGACGAGGGGCAGTGCCAACATGAATTCATTGGCGGGAGAAAAACAGCGCTGATGAATAAAACTGATATGCAAACGAAAGGAGTAATGAATGTCTATAGGACATAGCTTTTTCTCTCTCTCTCGCTAACATCGCTAACGTCGCTAAACATGGAAAAAGCCGCTGTGCGGTTTCAGTTTCATGCGGAAACAAAAGTTGCCTGCGTGTGCTCCTTCTCATCGGATATCTGCGAGTCATATTCCTAGAGGACATTCATCATATTTGTCTCAACCCGTATTCGCCGTAATACGGCTTTTCTTGAGAAATGATATGATGTTCTGTTTTCAAGGGGCCAATAATGGGCTTCCTATGATGCAGCTGTAGCAATTTTCTGCAAATTGAGAATAATTTCCTTTCCTCGTGTCTTTTCAACAGTACAAGGTGAATGATAAAATATGGGTCCTTTTGTTGTTGGGGCCGATCCAAACTAAATCGATCCACGGCGGAGATATAATGATTGTAAAGGCTGACTGCTCTCATAGAGATAAAACATCCTAATTTATAGAGCGAAAGAGCCGGCGCAATCCTGTTAGGATGAAAGTGGGAGGACGGGGCGGGGGAGGGAAAGGGGTGTGGGGGGGGCAAGGAAGGAAGGAGAAAAGACGCTGTGGATGGAAGGTAAAAGGATGAGAGCGGGTGGGGGGGCCTGTTTAAAATCAAGCTGATAAAAGTGAGCTACAAGATAGGGGTCTGCTCCTTGGGTTATCAGGCCTGCTGGGATATCTGGGCCTAATTTCCCAGAGCTTTCGTATCTTTAAGTTAATAGTGTAACTGTTCTACTAATCTTGTGATTTATGTTTAGGACCGCTTTAGAAACATGACTACTATAAACCTTTGCTGATCTACGACTGAGAAAGACCAGTTATCAAGCAGTTATTTGTTTTCTGCCTTACTTTTTAAGATATCCTTCAATGTTTGTTTTTTTGTGTGAATGATCACGCAATGATTAATGTTGAATTTGGGCAATGGTTAAGAACTATTCAGAATATTTGTGGAGTTCAATTTTATCATCCGCCCACTGAATGTTAATTGGTACAAATTTGAAACAACTAGAATGGAACTATAAATGCCAAACCATTGCCAGAGGTCAGCGGAACAACAATATTATCACAAGGTTGTTATTCGGCTAATTAAACCGTGTCTCTCCAACAGAACCGGCTCTGCTTAATGAACGTAACCTCCGCAGTGTCCTGAAACACAGCGAGGGGGAAAACACACAGGCTCTCCCATGAAAAACACATGGGCTCTCCCATGAAAAACACACGGGCTCTCCCATGAAAAACACACAGGCTCTCCCATGAAAAACACACGGGCTCTCCCATGAAAAACACACGGGCTCTACCATGAAAAACACATGGGCTCTCCCATGAAAAACACATGGGCTCTCCCATGAAAAACACATGGGCTCTCCCATGAAAAACATACGGGACGGGCACCCTTCACCACAGTCTTTCTCTTCACCCGTCCCCCTGTGATTTTCACATCACATAATCGGGTTCACCTAGATTTAGCTCAATGTAATAACAAGCTTTTAAATGGCAATGGTGGTTGTCAAAAGGATGCGAAAGGCTTTTATTTTGTGGAATAGCCCGTTACACAGAGCACAGTGCTATCACAGTCCTTATTGGATTTCCTTTGTGATGGATGAGAGGTTTGCTATTGGACATTACAGAGAGTATAATAGGGAAGTGAGGCCAATTTTGCAACAACTGGATGTCTGCTGGCTCTTATTGATTCAAGCCATCCTTTGTGATTTTCTTGGTTGACTGTCTCAACAAAACACCATAAAGCCAGTGCCATTTTCAGTGGCCGAATACCTAGGCTCTTCAAACTCCACCAACCAGCGGAGAAAGCACGACACGGACAGTAAATCCCCGTCAGTGAATCGCCTACGCACATATGGATTCATTTGTTCTGCACATGAACCGCCTAGAGTGAACCCGCGGACAGAAATCCCGATATACAGTAATAAACTGAAGCTCCCCGGTCCCGTGTATAATCCATAGCTCATCACAAGTCTAGAGTGCATCTTACCAGCTGGCTTCCAGCGTAAGTAATCAGCTGCCTCTCAGGTCCCCTTCATTACCGGCCAGTCTTTAAGCCAGACGGATTGAGCTGCGGTGGAGTTGCGTGGTTTAATTATTCCAATCATCTCTATAAGGAGCCTGCCGCGCGCGCACTTTAAAACACGAGGGATCTCACTCCGGAGCGGGAAAGGGGGCGTTGATAATGCTGTCCAACACGTAGCTATACCTGCACTATAGCTGCCCCAATTGAAACGACAGCGTTCGCTGCGTCCGCAGCAATTAAAACCAAAGGCCGGTAAAATGGCTCGTACAGACACATATTGGCTGTGGTTTCACCGCGGACGATAAATGGAGGATGACGCGACGTAGGCCGTTCCTCGTGATGTTCACTTTAGGAGGCGATGTGATCGCCCGGTCGACAGATTGACTATTAATCAGTGGAGGGGTTGTGTGCCGCCTCTGTAGCTGAATTGGAAGCCACGCAGACAGGTGAAGTCCTGGGGCCGATCCATACCTGTCTTCTCTGGTGTGTCCAGGCGATAGATTACTCATCCGGCTTCAGTGGGATCTATCAATAGGACTTTAAGAAAGGCCAAACCAGATCAGGCACACTGCTGTGAGGCCGCATAGGGATTTCTCATCAGGATGTCATTCAGATTCCTCGTACAGCGCGTGCTGGGTGAGAAGTGTACACATGCATAATCATGAAACAAACAGACACACACATGGCCAGAGCCATGCTCCCATTCTGTGTGTGTGTGTGTGTGTGTGAACACCATAAAGTATGCTAGTTGCAGTAAATACCGGACATTACACCGTTAGGCGACGTTCATTCTTGCAACCTGATGCGTTGTTTTTTGCCCGCGCGTGCGTATAAACTCTCGACCTGTAATAACTACCGCTGCTTCAGCTGTCCTGACGAGGGAAACACTAACTTGCTGTACCGTTAAGAACATCTCAGGGGTGCGGACAGTCTCTTTAAACAATTTGCACTGTCATTAAAAACTCTTTAAAAGAAATCACCTTTAATTGCTAAGTGAATTCAAACCTACTCAAAATTGCACCGGCACCACCAATGTTTGGACAACAGCGATTCTTAAATATATATTGGGAAAATTAGCCTTAATGGGGATAGCAAACACACCTGAATAGAGATTAACTTAATTAAAGCCAGGGGTAAAATTGTCTGCCACTTTGTATAGTTGCCAAGCAGCTATCTCTTGGTAGGGCTTTGAGACTTCTAGGGTGAGCAGAAAGAATATCTCATACATTTACATTTTAGTTATTTAGGGGGGCTGTGATTTAAGTTACTTTTTTAAAAGGTAGTCTGAAAATGGACAGGCAATCTGACGTCCTAGCTTCAAAAGGCAAGCTGGTCGCACCACTGGGGGGCCAGGATGAAAAAGAGTTGTGACAGGGCTGAGTGGGATCTTCTCTTCACTGGGGGAGGGGAGGCCAAGAGACTGGAGGTAGGAAACTTAAAAGCTTGGTCAGGATTGCAAGGTTTGAGAAATGCCTGAAGGTAGGCAGGGACAGGCAGATAGAGACATGAGCTTCTTCTGTTGAGGCCAACCGTGAAGATCGCCTGGCCCCACCAATATAGATGAAAGACACAGCTTTGACATTTTTTTGTATAGTTTTCCTTTCAGGTGTGTTTTACATGGTCGGGGTACAGTATAGCTTACATTTAATATTTTAGTAACTTAGCAGACAATTTAATACAGAGCGATTTACAGGACCAATAAGTGTTAAGTGTCTTGCTCAAGGCCACAACGACAGATTGATTACAACTCATTGTCATTTTCTAACCAGTTATTTTGCTAGATAATGTGAGCAATTCATAAATATCATAAAAATCTATTACTATAATGACATGAGGAAACACACACGCACAAAGCTTTAGATTTTGCTCCCAGTAATTGATTGTTAATATGCTTCACTAAAGTGGATCTTAAACGGGATAAGCTCAGATACAAATGAGAGGCCTCCTACCATGCAATAAGCTGTCAGATAATACATTTATCTTTCACCTTGATTATACTCTAGTTATTGCGTCAACTATCTCATGGTCTTAAGGAGATTTAGCGCTGCACTTGCAATCCCCTCCCAGCCCACCCCCCGGATACCCACATAACCCACCGCCCAGTCCTATTCCCCACTCTCCCCATCTCGTCCGTGAACGCATATTTTTAAACTGATCTGTTAAAATGTATGCCGGCCACATGGGTAACCCTGCTACCTCATAGTAATTGAGCTAGAGTAACTGATAGCAACGGAGCTAAATTGAGCTTGGGAGTAATTGCTGTTTTTTTAAAGCCCGTTAAGCCACCTCCAAAGGCAAACATTCGAGTGATCCGTTTCCCTATGTGTGTGTACTGAATGCACACATGCCTGCATGTGTGTGTCCTTGTTCACGGGTGCATACATGCCCAGGCTGAGCAGTGCAACCAACCGAATCCCAGGCCAAGTGTGACTACCCACACAAAAGTATTATATATTGACGTATATTTCAATGGGCCTATATTTGCGAATTTGCAAATAATCGCATCAACTGTTGTCGCCTTCTCACCAAGCTGCTTGGCGATGGTCTTGTAGCCCATTCCAGCCTTGTGTAGGTCTACAATCTTGTCCCTGACATCTTTGGACAGCTCTTTGGTCTTGGCCATGGTAGAGAGTTTGGAATCTGATTGATTGATTGCTTCTGTGGACAGGTGTCTTTTATACAGGTAACAAGTTGAGATTAGGAGCACTCCCTTTAAGAGTGTGCTCCTAATCTCAGCTCGTTACCTGTATAAAAGACATCTGGGAGCCAGAAATCTTTTTGATTGAGAGGGGATCAAATAATTATTTCACTCATTAAAATGCAAATCAATTCATAACATTTTTGACATGCATTTCTCTGGATTATGTTGTTGTTATTCTGTCTCTCACTGTTCAAATAAACCTACCATTAAAATTATAGACTGATAATTTCTTTGTCAGTGGGCAAACAAACAAAATCAGCAGTGGATCAAATACTTATTTCCCTCACTGTATGTAAATATATATTGAGAAATCCTCTACATATATGTACATATATGTTTTGCATGAGTTTCCCGTGTGGGTGTGAAGAATAAGAACCCAAAATGAAGCCACTCTCCGTCCATCACTCCCTCTGCAACCAGTCATAAGAGCTGTTTGACCACTCCAACAGGATGGACATGTCTTCCTGTCAACACTTCCCATTGAGAAAGGTCAGATTTCCAGAGTGGCTGTCGCAGGGTGTCTTGAGGATAAGGGAAATGTTCCAAGGAAGACTCCACGGCTGTGTCATGGTTCGTGTTCGAACATTTTGAGGGGTGTGGGGTGAAAGTGTGTGTGTGTGGGGGCGGGGTGCAAACAGAAACAAAGTGGGACTGGTGGTAAATAAACGAGACGTAACCCGATGGTTAATATTAATCGTTTTTTTTGTCCTGCAATGTCCTTCAAAAACAGGAACCAAATCACTGGAGCCTTTATGCCAGGCAAACAATACTTTAGGAAACAAAGAAATAAAGGCTTCACAGCATTAACTGACAACATAAGATAACTACCAAACATGACAGTCTATTAGGTTTCAGGAAGAATAATTCCAAAACAAAGGGCACCAGCCTTCATAGTAACTCAGGAGCACAAAAAAACACGGAAATGAGGACTAGTTGCTTGCTTATGACTGGCCTTGCATCTCAGCTAGGAACAGAAGCCGCTCTTTCCTTTATACGGGCAGATACACAAGCTCCGACACTCACCACAGGTGCAGTCCATTGTGCCGCGCTCGTGCTCATTGTCCCGGCCGGGGTCGTCCGCAGTGTCCCTTTGGGCCCATGGCTACCCAAACACTCACGGCTGGTAACAGCTGCCGTGAAATGGTTAAGATGTCCGTGAGTCAAATGAATGTCAAAATCCACATTGTGCAAAAACAGATTTCATGCGAATTCTCTGGATAAAATCACTGGGGTGGGGGTCTGTTGGCTCACGTTGCGACCTGTTCAAGCCTCTCCCTCGTGCGTTTTCCAGATGTCCAGTGGCCCGCCTCCCACTCTGTGGCTGTAGCTGAGCAACAGAGGACGAACTCAGATTGCGTGTTTTCACCCCAGTGACAGGATAGACACTGAAGATTTCAACGAATGGAAAGGGGTTCTATGAGGGGAGGGGGGGGGGGTGGGTGTAGGGCAACTCCTTGTGGTGGGCCGGGGGCCTGCAAGCTTGGTTGCGTTCAGTGGCTGGTCTGTCGTGAGGTTTCGGCAGAAACTTTTGGACTGAGCGAGTGTTGTGATAAGAAGCAGAGCGGTTTGATGTCCTTAGGTGGGAACTCTAACTCTAACCATGACCTTGACCCTAGCTTCATGTCCACACTGGCTCAACCCTAAACCTAACTCTAACACTATCTCTAACCCTGTCCACATCTTGCTGCAACCGTGTCTGTATGTGTGCCTGTGAGTGGATATTCTTGCCTGCCTAATTACCTCATGAACTTTCTTGCCATGAATGCAATATGCTGTATTGACTTACGCATCAATGCCCTTTACGCATATCTAGGTATGCATCAATATCCTGCGTGTGGAGGTGGGAATGATGAGGGAGAGTGTAGGTGGAAGACAGGAGGGAGAGCGAGAGACGGGATAAGACGAGATGAGAGGGGCCGGAGGGAAAAGAGGAGAGGATAGAGAGAAAGAGAGAGAGAGAGAGAGGTTAAAGAAGGGAGGGATGGGTGAAAAAGGAGAGAGAAGTAGTGAGTAAAAGGATAGATGAGGGAGGGAGACACAGGAGGGATGTAAAGCAGGAGATAAAAGAGAACAGGGTTGAAAGAAGAGAGGAAGAGTAGAGAAAGAAGGGGAAGATGAAGAAGGGGAGCGGGGATTAAGGAGTGAGAGGGAGAGTGAAGAGCAGAGATTTAGAGCTGGAAAATAGGGAGAGAAAGCAGAGAGTGGCGAAGGGGGGGTGGGATCAGATAATTAAATAACATAGTGTGAGGGCCCCTGAATGGCCAGCGGTTAAGTCACTGTCTCACAGTTAAATAACATAGAGTGAGGGCCCCTGAATGGCCAGCGGTTAAGTCACTGTCTCACAGTTAAATAACATAGAGTGAGGGCCCCTGAATGTCCAGCGGTTAAGTCGCTGTCTCACAGTTAAATAACATAGTGTGAGGGCCCCTGAATGGCCAGCGGTTAAGTCACTGTCTCACAGTTAAATAACATAGTGTGAGGGCCCCTGAATGGCCAGCGGTTAAGTCACTGTCTCTGTCACAGGTGTTGATCGAGGTGCGTGTGTCGAAATAAGGAGCCAAACGCAGGGAGGTAGTTTCACTATCTGTTTCTTATTTTATTTGAAAAATGGCACGCGTAAAGAACAAGATCACACAGGCGCAAAATAAACGTACAATAGTAACACCAAACATAGAACAATACCACACAAAGACAGCCGGAAACACAGGAACTTATATATGCGATCTAATGAGGGAATGGACACCAGGTGCGTGCAATAACAAAACATGACAGTGCCGTGGGAGGAGGAGCGGCGTGGCTAGAAGGCCGGCGATGACGTGCGCCAAACACCACGTTGGGAGGGGTGGGGCGCGTCCTCGTTACAGTCTCACAGTTAGCTGCGTCATGCAAATGCAAGGTCCCAATCCTACTTGCTGATTGGCCCGGCACAGTCACGTGGAGTGTTATGCAATTAGCCAGCACCATCTGGGTCTGGGGAGTTAATAATCGAATATGGTTGTCATGCCTTACCGCACTCTAGGGTGCCTGTGAGTTCAATCAAGAGAATAATGTAATTACAGTAGGCTTATGCGATGTCAACTAGGCCTACTTCAGTGTAAAAAAAAGCATCAACCAAAGGTGAACTGAGCTACATTGGGTGAAAGGTGATATTATGGGTGATTATTAGTTGCGGAAAATAAATCCTCAAAAATAAACGATTGCAGTCAGAAAATGTATAACAATCATTCCCATGTGCATCCGAGATTCTGGTATGTGGTCTTGGCCAATGTACAAAAATAAAGGTAAACACAGTACCCTTGTTGGAAAATGGAAACAGATGATAAAAAAAAAAAAGAATGTATTGATTATCTATGTACATTTATATATTTGTTTGGGATACAAAATCTTTTTTGAATATATTTTGGGAAGCCTGTTTTTTGCACACTTTTTAGGGTATGCTGTATTTTGTACATCCTCATGTTACCTTGGACATCTTGTTGTTATAACCTCTGATGACGTTTTTATAACCTCTGATGACATTGTTATAACCTCTGATGACATTGTTATAACCTCTCATGACGTTTTTATAACCTCTGATGATGTTGTTATAACCTCTGATGACGTTGTTATAACCTCTGATGATGTTATTATAACCTCTGATGACATTGTTATAACCTCTGATGACGTTATTATAACCTCGGATGACATTGTAATAACCTCTGATGACATTGTTATAACCTCTGATGACATTGTTATAATCTCTAATGATGTTTTTTTTACCTCTGATTATGTTTTTATAACCTCTGATGACATTGTTATAACCTCTGATGATGTCCTAAGCACGTTGGACAAAAATCTTTTTGTCCGATGTGCTTGATTAACATCAGAGGTTTGAAACTGCCGAGGGGGGCTGAAGGAAGCATTTAGCTCCCGTCAGTTCCCTAAACCTACTCCAAAGTCCACTACATCTCCATGGAGAATTAGTATAATGTGGTATGCTAAATTCGAGCTCTGCACCTTTCTGCCATTTTGATGGGTGGTGTGGGGGGGGGGGGGGGGGGGGGGGGGTTCTCCCTTGATTGGGCGCACACACGCAGAACTCTCTGATTGAGTTGAACTGTAATGAAGACAAATGGTGCTGGCAGAGTCATCTGTTTAATGGGAGGTAGACATGCTGAGTGCAGAAGGCAGGGCCAGCCACCACCCTGACAGAGGTAATGTAGAACTACTGTTTTAGAAATGAAAGGGAAGGGTCCGGTACCAAATGGCGCCCCATTGCCCATTCAGTGGGACCGATTCGACCAGGCGCGGTGTGAGCTGAGCTGAAACCGCTGCATTACGTACGAGAACTGGTTAGGGCGCCGTTTGGGATACGACGCCAGTCTGAAAGGCGGCGCGGAGCGTGTCTGGGTCCACCGCTCCTCAGCGCTTGTGTAATGAATCCGAGTGCTCTAATCAGGTATATTACTTCTAAAGCCCCCATGCGGTCTTTAATTATATTTTTAAATCATCAGGGCGTGGGGAAAAGAAAAAGCTGCGTGCGTGTGTCAGCTTTGTATCATTTCTTTCCCTGAGCCTCATTCGGTCCTTGAAATGTCTGACCCTGTGGCGGTTGAAAACAGGCTGGGAGTGATTGGGTTGTGGGTTAGTCCTGGAACACTGTCAGCCATGTCCTTTTCTAGTCAGCGAGCATATGAAAGTAACTTAAAAGCAATTTTGACCTTTTCTGGGGTTAACATGTTTTTAACCACAAAAATAAAGTTTGACTGTACGGGCCCTTACTTTGTATTGTAGCGACGCTCACATTATGCGGCACTTCATGAGTCAGTCATGAGGCAAGCCGTTTTATATAGCTTAGATCTCATTGTTCCCCTGACAAATTTCACTGGATTTCAGTCTGTTTTCACACCCATCTGTGCCGTTTGTGTGTGTGCATGTGCGTGTGTGTGTGTGTGTGTGTGTGTTTCTGCGTTTTTTTTATAGGTGCACTGTGCAGAATGTAAAGTCTGTTCTTTCCCTCCACTGTATGAATTAACTGGCGCACTTCACAGGGCAGAAAGGGAGAAAATAAAAATATATTTTTGTTTTCTTTTCCCCCCAGTTCTTGATTGAACATCGGGGCCTTGTTAACCAGCAGCCGAAAAGAAAAGGCACATCTCTTCTATATCCACAGTGGTTCACTTCATCCTGGGATGAAAAGAGAGAGAGATGAAGGTGTCTTGGAGGAGGTAGAGGAGGTGTAGGGGGACTGCGGAACAGCGAGTACACCCCCCCCCCTCACCTTGTCGCTCCCTGCATCTTTCTCTCTCTCTCTCCCCTTCTCACTCTCCTTTTCACTCCCCTCTGGCTGTCTGTGAGTCATCAAAGCCGAGTGAAGCGGCCTCACCTTGCTAGAGGCCAGCCTCCCCTGCTAGCCTCGCTCCACCGCCGCCGCTCCACCGCCCGCCGTCCCCACAGGGACCCGAACCTGCTCCGACCTGCCTCCTGGAGTGGTGACACACATCTGTCCACCTGTTTCCAACAATCTGCCCATTTCACAGGATCCCAGGCGCACCACTGTGGGGCAAAATGCTTCATGTTGTAGGGTTCTGAGTTTCAGAGTCTATGAAGGTAAGGGAATGAAGGTAGAAAAACCCTTGAATCGATAAAGCTACATTCGGCTTAGGACCTTAAAAAGAGTGCAGAATGTTAAGAACATTCCTATTTGTAGCATAGTGTGCCGAATGGAATTCGTAACATGTTGGTTAGAAATACATTACATTTGTTTGCGGGACATAGCGTATCTTACGAATATGTTTCTCCACCCCCCAATGACGTCCACTTTGCGACCAAGATCCTGTCGCAACAGCAGGGTCCGAAAAGTCAAAAACCGAGATCTGTCCTCTGATCTTGCCAAAGCTATTCCAATTCTTATCAGGCCGCTCGCTTAACCAGGATGTGTTCACTGGCACACATGCAATGGTGGGGAATGCAATTTGCTGAGCCGACAACCACAAATGACCTCGCTGGGACCCAACCTACCACAAGGAGACAAGACAGACGGCCCTGCCCTACAAAACACCTGTCCACACCAGGTGGCACTGAGCCACCTTCTGTGTGACCCTGGACGACACCTGGTCATGAAGCGATCCTGGAAGGCGCCACTTTCAGCTAGCAGTATATACTGCGAGTAATATACATTAAAATACTTCCTCTCTCACAGGACTTGGTGATTATTACACACTTATATCGTCTCAAATTGATTATTGCAGTTCTTTGTACTGGAATTTGTCCCTCATTCTGATCACGGTTGCAGCTCATCCAGAATGCAGCTGATAGATTGTTGACCGGTACCAGGAAGAGGGACCATATTGGCCTCTGTTCACTGGTTACCAGACAAATGCAGAATGGATTTTAAGGTGGTGTTACTTGTTTTTAAATTGTCTCCATTGTAAATGAGTTCCTTTTAGCGATTCCACAGTCTCGGATGAAAACAGACGGTGATGGTGCCCTTTTGGTTGTGGCCCCTAGACAGTGGAATAAACTGCCCGTTATTATCTGTTGTTTCTGTTTATTGTTGTATGTTTTGATAGACTGCATGACTTTGTACAGCACTTAGTTTCTGCATTGGTTGTTTCTAAATGTTCTTTATAAATAAACTGACTTGACCTGACTTGACTACCAACATGAGTAGCCCACAACTATATTAAAGATGGTTATAACTCGGTTTTATTATTATTATTATTGTATAGTGTATATCTGTGAGGTTCTGTTTTCTTAGGTTTTGGTTTTGCGTTTGTTCTTGAATGTAGTCGGTCCTTTTGTTCTGATTGTTTTCACCAGTTTCTTATTAGCCCTTGTCAGCACCCTATTTAGTTTGTCCAGTTCTGTCAGCCCTAAGAGTCACTGAGTCTTTTTGTCTATGTGTCTTGCTTGCTATCAGTCTGTGGTTTTGCCTGCTTGCCTTGTTCCTGCTGTTTTCTTGTTTTTACCTGCCTCAGTTTCCTTATTAAACACTTTTTGTTGTCCCTTAACTCCATGCCTGGAGTCCTGCTTAACCAAAACGTGATAATATCATTATTGATGAATAGATGTCATCAGGCCTGGCCCACTTTTAAATCTGGTAGGTGTAGGAAAAGTCATGGATCCCAGACCAAATGTTTTGGATGTGAATACGGTCAAGCTACCAGTGGAAGCAGACATTTTTTGTGATTCACATGTCCCGAAATCACAAACACAGCCAGCAACAACAAATGGTTCTCAGAGATGGGGCGGGTCTTTGTCAGCAGTGCAGATTGGAAAGTTGGCACTGCAGAGTAGATTAACATTTTGGGCATCTAGGGCAATGTGGGAAATATCATTCAACACCCTGATGAACACAGGTCTTTTCAGATGCAAAATGTTTCTTCAGGGAAAAGCTGCTTAGCAGTTGGCATTTGATAAAAAACTAAAGTATATTTTGCCAGGATCAACAAGATCAAGGAGGATTAAACTGTATTAAGTGGTAAAAAAATAAATAATAATCCTGCGGCCTTCAACGTCCATTTTGAGCTGCTGGTTGTTACTTTTATACAGTATACTGCAAATACTGGTAGCTACTGACATTAGTACTACTGGTAGCTACCTGTTTTGTATCTACTATCAGTTACGGGTATTGTATCGACTGGCAGGCACTGGTAATGGATCTACCGGTAGTTACTGGTATTGGATCTACTGGTAGCTACTGGTATCATATCTACACATAGCTACTGGTATCAGATCTACTCATATCTACTGATAATGGATCTACCGGTAGTTACTGGTATTGGATCTACTGGTAGTAACTGCTATCGGAATTACTGGTAGTTACTGGTATTGGAACTACTGGTAGCTACTGTTTTCAATACTACGTGTAGCTTGTGAAACAATTTCAGGTAAATGCAGTTTCAACGCAAACTGTCATAAAGAAATTACAGACAATGCAGGCTCCCAGTTACCATCTAAACAACACCACCTTGCCATTACTGCACCTCTGTTTAGACCTTATTTGCTTTAAAAGCCAAACTTAACACAGTTTCAGGCATTTAACTGATTGCGTGGTGGTCGCATTTGATCTTTTCAATGCTAACAATAATGATCATGTCTCGTGGGTTAGAAAAAATAAGTGTAACTTTCCCCAGCATCTTCTAAAAAGTAAATGTACCTGGGAGTAGTAAGTCATGAGTGAGGGCATGCCTTGTATCTATTTTTCATACAAAATAGCAGCAGCAGAAGCTACAGAGTAATCAAAGACAGGCACATTCATCTTTTCCTGGAAGTGTATTTAAAGGGCCAGTTGTGCTATTAAAGGGGAATTTATGATCTAAAACATGTTTACGCTGAAGTGATTTTCATCGCTGACACAGACTCAGAACATCCAATTAAAATGTTCATTTATGAATAATTGTGTTCAAAGAAAAAAAAAATCTAAATTCGAAATACCACATTTTAAACTGAATTCCAATTGGCTCATTCATCTGTGATCCCCCAAAGAAACAGAACATACTATGGGAACTAAATAATATATGTATGTAAGTTTCTCTGGATACATGGCTAAAATGTGAAACCTGAATAAATAACAGCATACAGTGCACCAACTTTCACCGCCTCCCTGTGTGTGTCTGTGTGGGATTTTATGTGTGTGTCTGTGAGGGATTTTATGTGTGTGTCTGTGTGTGATTTTGTGTGTGTGTATGTGCGTTCTTATGTGTGTGTCTGTGTGTGATTTTATGTGTGTGTCTGTGTGTGATTTTATGTCTGTGTAGGTGTGTGTTCTTATGTGTGTGTCTGTGTGTGATTTTATGTGTGTGTCTGTGTGTGATTTTGTGTTTGTCTGTGTGTTATCTTATGTGTGTGTATGTGTGTGATTTTATGTGCGTGTCTGTGTGTGATTTTATGTGTGTGATCTACGTGTACATATTGGACACCCAATTTGTGAGACCTGATAAAATGGCCCCCACAGGGGTCCGCACACATTTCAGTTAAACCGGAATTTCGTAACGGGTTGTTGATCTTCTTTTAAAACAAGAGTTATCGTTGTGTATGGCTTACATTTCAGATGACCTTTTTAAGTACATTTCAACAACAGGACTAATCTAGAATAAATATTAACTGAAATGTCAAGCCGAAAATATCTGAACACTATTTGGGAACATTATATTAATTAGACACAGGTGGTAAACGGCAAAATGTCTTAAGGGCCCCGACGGCCAGTCATTTTAGCCTTGCACCATGAGTACAGCTGGACTAAATAATTGATGCAACAGAAAAACGGCATTAGCCAGGGTACAGATGTGTGTCAGTGGTAACTCTGCTCCGTGCCGACAGGCCCCAGGTTGGTAGAGGCTCCGCTCTAAAGCAGGTTTCTGCCCAGGTCCAGATGGCACAACATCAGTGCTCTCACATACAAACAAACACACACACCGAGAGAGAGACAGAGAGAGAGAGAGAGAGAGAGAGAGAGGCAGAGAGAGAGAGAGGCAGGACAGACAAGGTCTCCCTCTCTTTCTCCACCTCTCTCACTCACTGACACTGCTTTTCAAGGCCGCTGCCAGGGGTGTGGGTGCGTGCGTGTGCGTGCGTGCGTGTGTGTGTGTGTGTGTGGTGAGGCCTGTTTCCCAGGGAGCCCGGGCCAGCCGCTACACCTCAGGCCACAGAATCCTACAGTGGAGATAAGAGCAGCCAAGAGCCTAGCAGCCTGGGTTCTGCAGTACATCTGGAGGGACGTCACACAGCCACCTGAGAGGGGGAGTGAAAAAGAGGAGGGCAGGACAAAAAAAGAATACAGGGGAAAGGATGAGAGAGAGAAGAAAGAGAGCAACGGAGTGCAGTTCAGAGCATGGACTGGTGGCAGAGAAGAGGGAAAGGCAGGAGACGAAAGACGAAAGAGAAATGGCGGAGTGTAGAAGGAATCCCCGGACCATGTGCGGGGGGGTGGGGGGGTGGGGGGTACACGGTTATCGTGTGTCCGGGGAACAGCTGGAAAGCAAGAATAGGAAGTCAGGAGGGTGTGTGGAGGGCGGGTGGAGGGCGGGTGGAGGGCGGGATTTCAAAGAAGAGGATGTAAGGAAAGGAGATGGGACAGGACAATGGATGGAGGAAACCACAGCACCTCCAAAGGATGGGCATTAAAGCACTATAGCTGGAGCCCCTGCGCACACACACACACACACACACACACGCACACACACACACACACAAACAGAGACGCACAGGGACACATACCCAGACACATACACACCCACAAATACACAGACACACACACACACACACACACACACAGTAACTGCATTTACACAGGAAGCGCTTTTCTGAAATGTTTTCAGCTAATTGTTCTTTTCGGCGATCACACCTGCTGTCTTGTTTTTTCAACGTGCTCACATTCTTTACCTCACTCTGGGGTGTGGTTTGGAGATAGCTAGGTGGAACACAGCATTTGGGTTTCTGAAATGGGTCACAGGCAACTTACAGTTTCCTTGAATTACAGCAACGCTGCTTCTGGGTGCACGTGAATGAGCTCAAGCTCTCCACCCAGTTAACACCTAATTCAAGTAATTAGCCCAATTCGGTATGTAAATGTTACGGAAGCCACAGGAAACAACAACGTCGTGACCGAGGAGAAGAACAGGAAGAAAAATAAATGTTCACAGAATGCTCCATGTATTATATTATACTATTTCAGTGGTGGATGCTGGGTCAAGAAATGTATGGTGTTCATAGGATGGCCGGCATCCGGAAAAAAGCAAACACAAATATGACACATGGCAAGAAGTCACTGAAGCTGTAAATGCAGTCACGCCACCTCAGACAGGAGCTGTAGCAGAAGTGAAGACGCAGCGGTCTGACGTCAGGGGGAGGGAAAATGACCCATCGTGTCCCGCCAAACCAGCGTCAAACCCACAGGAAGGGATAACACATTAGCCTCCGTTACCGGCGAACCTCATGGAGCACTACAGGACATTCACAGTCACAGTTCTGGTCCAGGCAACACAGATGGAAGGCCCCTGAGACCGACTCGAATAGACAGGACGGACAATGTGAATGGGGGCTTCAGAACAAGTGTGAAATAATTGAGTAGAGTTGCTTTGTGCCCACTGAACATTATGTGAAGATTCTAGAGCAGACGAACATTTCATTTGAGTGATTGTGGGCTTTCTTCATTTCTATGTGTCGGTGTATTGAGGGGGTGTTGAACTGTTTTGAACACTGACCCTCCTGTTTCTGTTGTACCTCATCGTTAATTGCATCCTCCTGGTGTAAGAGATCAGATCTGTCCCTGATTAGAAGTAAAGAAAGAAAGAAAGAAAGAAAAGAACTTCAACTGACTTCAAGGTCCCGATTTGAATGTGAGTCCTATAGACTACGGTGGGGAGAACAAGTATTTGATACACTGCCGATTTTGCAGGTTTTCCCACTTACGAAGCACGTTGAGGTCTGTAATTTTTATCATAGGTACACTTCAACTGTGAGAGACGGAATCACATTGTAAATAATTAATTTGCATTTTATTGCATGACATAAGTATTTGATCACCAACCAACCAGTAAGAATTCCAGCTCTCACAGACTCTGTTAGTTTTTCTTTAAGAAGCCCTCCTGTTCTCCACTCATTACCTGTATTAACTGCACCTGTTTGAACTCGTTATCTGTATAAAAGACACCTGTCCACACACTCAATCAAACAGACTCCAACCTCTCCACAATGGCCAAGACCAGAGAGCTGTGTAAGGACATCAGGGATAAAATTGCAGACCTGCACAAGGCTGGGATGGGCTACAGGACAATAGGCAAGCAGCTTGGTGAGAAGGCAACAACTGCTGGCGCAATTATTAGAAAATGGAAGAAGTTCAAGATGACGGTCAATCTCCCTCGGACTGGGGCTCCATGCAAGTTCTCACCTCGTGGGGCATCAATGATCATGAGGAAGGTGAGGGATCAGCCCAGAACTACACGGCAGGACCTGGTCAATGACCTGAAGAGAGCTGGGACCACAGTAAAACCATTAGTAACACATTACGCCGTCATAGATTAAAATCTGCAAGTCCCCCTGCTCAAGCAAGCGCATGTCCAGGCCCGTCTGAAGTTTGCCAATGACCATCTGGATGATCCAGAGGAGGAATGGGAGAAGGTCATGTGGTCTGATGAGACAAAAATAGAGCTTTTTGGTCTAAACTCCACTCGCCGTGTTTGGAGGAAGAAGAAGGATGAGTACAAGAACACCATCCTAACCGAGAAGCATGGAGGTGGAAACATCATTCTTTGGGGATGCTTTTCTGCAAAGGGGACAGGACGACTGCACCGTATTGAGGGGAGGATGGATGGGGCCATGTATCGCGAGATCTTGGCCAACAACCTCCTTCCCTCAGTAAGAGCATTGAAGATGGGTCGTGGCTGGGTCTTCCAGCATGACAATGACCCGAAAAACACAGCCAGGGCAACTAAGGAGTGGCTCTGTAAGAAGCATCTCAAGGTCCTGGAGTGGCCTAGCCCGTCTCCAGACCTGAGCCCAATAGAAAATCTTTGGAGGGAGCTGTAAGTCCGTATTGCCCAGCAATAGCCCTGAAACCTGAAGGATCTGGAGAAGGTCTCTATGGAGGAGTGGGCCAAAATCCCTGCTGCAGTGTGTGCAAACCTTGTCAAGAACTACAGGAAACATATGATCTCTGTAATTGCAAACAAAGGCTTCTGTACCAAATATTAAGTTCTGCTTTTCTGATTCATCAAATAAAATCCATATTAATTACATAAAAATCATACAATATGATTTTCTGGATTTTTGTTTTAGATTCCGTCACTCACAGTTGAAGAGTACCTATGATAAAAATGATACAGACTTCTACATGCTTTGTAAGTGGGAAAGCCTGCAAAATTGGCAGTGTATCAAATACTTGTTCTCCCCACTGTATTTCAAGCAAAAGTCTAATAAAGTAACATTTAATTTGACTCATAAGGCAAAAGTAAAAAGGTCTAATAAACCTTTTCTAACTCTATGATGCAACAGAAAGACATGAGAGATCCGAGAAAGCAAAATAAATTGTGGCGCGAATAGGACTAAGGATTGGTTCATACAGGCAAATACTGCCGATTTACTAGCTACTGTAATAAAGAAAATTAATGATTACATAAAAAACCATAGAGCTTGCATTAAAAGGCGCATAAAGAAAATGAGGACATAAAAAAAACGAGTCACAAGACAAAGCGTGTATGAAGAGACTCCTCACCAGACCAACGGACGCAGAGTCCTACATAAGAATCACACAGGACCAGGCGGTGGAGATGAGGGCAGGACAAAAGAAGCAGGCATGCGTGGCAAATTGGGAGCAGCCAATTGCGCTGATGACTACAACCGCCAGGGGTTAGACCGGCAAACGGCAAATTGCCTCTTGACGGAGATCTGCTCGGCAACTGTGTAAGCGGGACCATTTTGGGGGGCCGGGGGCTCGAGCAAAAACCTCAGCTACCCCGAACATATATCTGTACACTTGCCTGGGCTTAGGGTAACCACATTTTTCCGGCGGTCAACCGGCTCACTAAGGGCTGAGATTTACCCAACCGTTGTGCAATTTTATGCTGGAATGTTACAGTAGCCAAAAAGGCAACAACCGACAGAACTTGGATAGGAAATGGAATGGAAATGGATATGATAAAAATGTTGGCCTGTACTGCTGGATAGTGAATTAGTCCATTCACACACACCCACACGCATGCACGCACACGCACACACACACCTGCTCCTCCACCTGCAGATGCTAGGCTACAGTAGAATCCTCCTGTCAGTGTTAGAAGGGCCCAGGGACTGTGATGACACTGGCTGACTGGGCCCTGAGACAGGCAGCGTTAATGGCACACTCGAGCTGCGGGTTCACGGCAAGTTCACCGCAACCTCTATGGACTTCGGCGCAAAACGTACCTGTCTACAGCGTGGGCCGGGTGACAGGCAAACACAGACTCGAGCCCATCTGAATCATCCCCCCTGGTGACATGCTCCGTGGTGAATCCACGAATGAATGAAGAAAAACAAAAATGGAGGATCCTGCTTGGGCTTTTGTTGAGCGTGATCTTTCCTCAGTTTGCAGGTGGGCGAGCCAAATGTATTTTTGGCTCGCTCCCTCTTACTTCTCCACATATACATGCACGTGCACAGACTCAAACACACACACACACGCTCATACTGCTTGCGTCCTAATGGCTTTGGGTGATTAAGTTGCAATGTGATCTACAGTGGAGGAGGGCCTTGACCTCTGCACATAAAGGCAACGTTAGACTGCTCGCCTGCAGCGTGTTTCACCGGGCGAAACGATCATAGAGAGAGTGTACAGCACGATCGATGTCACTAATAGCCTATTTGCTTAATCATCGCCTCCCGTGCGTTATACATCATACAGGGGCCTAATCGGATTGACAGGTACACCCATTGTTGAAACCGTCTTGACCTGATTATTTCAATAGGCTAGGACCAGTAATTAGGACCAGTAATTAGGACCGGTAATTACTGGACCAGTACCAGTAATTGTGTTTCATTCCAGATGTTTAGTGACTGACTCCATGAAGCGTCGATAATGAAGCCCCGCGATCTCCCTACAGCTGTGGCATGAAACATACATTACAGTTTATGTTTTAAGTGAGGGTTTCATTCCCCCATTTAAACATCCTCGACACTCCGACACATTTAGGGGGGGCACTAGTTAGTCTCGTGCGTGGTCCTGTGTTCGGTATAGGAGTCGTTTAGCTTGACTGCGATCCGAGGCCGATGACTTGCCATTAATAAGTCCCACGTACGGAAGAATTTACTTCTTTTTTTTTTATTGGTGTGGCATTGTTGTTTTAGCCCAGCATGAGAGAGTAGGTATTATAATTTCATTACGGAAACATTTCCCTTAATCATGAAAGGGACTGCAAGTTACCATTGTGATTAAACCATTGTTCGTTTACCAAAGGCAGCATAATACATTAATCAGTGTTTGTATGAAAACCCTGACAGGTCTGAACAAAGGATGTGTAGATGGGGCCTGATAAGTTGGAGACTGGATTCAATCAATCCTGCTATTATTTCAAGCCGCTTAAAAGCAGCCATTCATAAAAGTCTAAATTAGATGAGCTTTGTTTCCCCACAGTCAGTCACTGTGCTTATTGTTCTTAAGGAGGAAGAATAGTGTTATTGTGCTGCCTCACTGTAGATTTCCCGCAGCGAGGGAGGTTGAGAGGAAGAAATGAAATAATTCACAGAAAGAGCAGAAGAGAGGCAGAGATATGAAACAATGACAGTGAGTGACACAAGATTTGACAGGAAGTGATCCCCTTCAGTCCTGGCAGGTGACAGATCAAAGATCCCTTTAATTGCAGTTGTCAAGATTCGGAGGCAGATAAAGAAAGTGTTACTTCTCCTCCCTGGATTTACTCTAATTCCGGAAATTAGAGAGAGACAATGCAAAAAGAGAGAGAGAGAAACAAATGTTGAGAATGAATGAGAGAGAGAGAGTGAGAGAGGGAGAGAGAGAGAGGGTGACAGACAGACAGAGAATGAGCAAGGGAGAGAGAGAGAACAAATAGTCAAACCCACACTAGTGGAATTCCTCTTCCACCCAGATAGCCTGATCCCCGGAAAGCTAGCTGCAGGTCGTTGTACCACAGCAAACTATAATTCCCCGCTGAGCTGTCCCAGACTGATGGAGGAAAAGAAACCGCTGGCACAGAACAGGAGTGAACAGAGGCATTAACCACCGCAGCACGGCCTCCCCGATATACCTACATCATGTTCTCGCAAGTCCCAGGGAGCAGTCACCTGTTATCTTTCATTTTTCATAAAATCACACTCCTCTCCCAGCCACGCCCCCCTCCGGGCGATTACTCCGGGAACCCACGTATGCCGCGTTGTCATGACATGCATGCATGCACACACACGCGCACACACACACACACACACACATCCACACGCACGCAAACACACACGCCAGTGGTAGCCGTGGCCGCATCACAATCACACCTCCCCCTTTCACTCTCAGGACATTTTCACCTCGCCGTTTACGTGGTCCCAGCGCGAATTCCATGCCCGCACTCCGCAGATAGTTCTTTTAAGCAGGAATGATCCAGAGTTCTTAAGTATGAACATTCTACTGTAATTTTAGTTTGTCTTCCTCAAACAAACAACATGTGTAAGGATTAGGATGCTAGCTGAACAGTTCAAACTCCTAACTAGCTATCTGGCTGGCTAATGCACTGACCAAGGGCAAAGGCAGATATCGCCGTGACGTTGGTGCAGCAGTATGTTCAAAGAGCCCATTCTAAAATCTTTACGTAGCATCTATTCCATTGTAATAAAGGTGCCCTGGATAAAACCTGACCTACAATGTTATTAACTTCCTTCCCCAATCTTTTCATTTGTCATTGAGCCAAACATCCCCAAACATTTCATTACAATAAAGCATTGTAAATCATTTCATAGGGACTCCTGTGATGACTAGTTACACTTTTTCCAACTGTGTGAATCAGTTAGTGGCAACAGAGTCACCAGTAAAATGTCTGGAGCCCTGGTTTCTTAATTGGTTCATTTGGCCTCCCTCGGCTTATCCACTGAGTGCTCATTGGCTATTGACCGTGATTGTTGCCCAACCACCTCACAGACCCGCCTCACAATAAAAACCTGTCAGACAATGAATCTGTGTCTCCGATGAGGGTCAGCAGACATCTTTCGACTGCACGTCTTTGACCTGCCCAGACTATGAGTCCCTGAGTGCTGATCCTATGTCCTTAGAGTTTTACTCCAATCATGAAGATGTGCCTGGGACAGTAACGGCATGTCTTGTCCACCTGACATTAGGCCTACTGTATGACGGTGATTTCCAGTGACAGTTAACAGGGGGGTAAATTACCAGAGGTTCATAATCAATTAACAGTGTCTCCCCGGGTTTAATGAGTGGTGGTAAATTTCAGGCTCAATCTCCCTGGTACATTTTAATTAGCTGTAATTACAAAGTGCTCTGACCTTTGGAGGTTCCTGTCCCGTTGATTTACAAGTTGAGAGATGCTGATTTGCCCACAGAGATGGAGAGATGGAGAGATGGAGGGATGGAGAGAGGGAAGAGTAGAGCGAGAGGCTCGACCGAGGCATGGTACAGTGAAACACGTCTCAGACAGAATGAGGCCAGGGTGACATAAATATGAATGTGTTCCGTACATGAATCATGTAATTGTTACATGTCGCATTTTAGAGGTCAACTGTTGGTTAAGACTGGATTAGATAAACAGCGTTTGTGACTCGTTGTATCATATTGTGTTAATCTCATACATTATCACTCAGGTTTTACACACCGGCAGAGGTAGCTGGGATTACAGCAATCTTTCAGTCGCTGAAGTATGATATTGTAAAGAGCCAGAAAAAAACTGCAAGTCACGCACTGTATTCATGGTTTAGCATTTAAATAAGTACATAATTAAAGCAGGACAAACTTGAAATGCTAACATTGGCGCTAACCTGTCTTGCTTAATTAAATTCAAAGTGCTCAACGGCTGCGCAAGAGGTGAGTGATTAGGTCGCACCGGTGTGACTGAGACAAAGGACTTCAGCAAAACTAGCCGCTGTGAAATGCAGGGGAGGAGAACCCTCCGCAGACAGGAATGCCAACGAGTCCTGAAGAAGGACTGGGGGAGAGGGACGGACGAGGAGAAAGGAAGAAAGGGAAAAGGGGAGTGACGAGACCCGAAAGAAGGATGGAGGAAAGAAATCAAGGCGGAGGCCAAGACCTGCTTCCTAGTCATGTGGTGCTGCCAGTCTTTCCTCCGGAGCTGCAGCTTCCCCTGGAGCTGAGAGGGAGATGAGTGGTACGACCTATTTGACCTCAGCCTGCCCTGGTGAGAGGCCCCGCGACTGGCTTTCATTATCGCGCCTGGACAGGAAAGCGCCGGAACTAATTAGCAGTGATCCAGCCGTCCGCCCGCTGATCTCCCAGGGTGCAACACTCCACTCAGGGACGCGGGCATCTATAATGAAGAGTAATGAGCGGGGCCGCTCGGCTTTCACCTGGAGCAGACAGCAAAGGGAGCGAACGGCTACATGACAGCTCATCACCAGGACACAGGCCTCGCCGCTACAGAGCACCGCCCCAACTATTTCGGGTTGCTACGGGTTTGACCTGGAGGAAGAACACTTAAGCAGTCGTCACACACATACACACACCCACACGCATTACCCTGATATCACAGCGTGCCGTCAAAGACTAAAAACAAGTCCGGTCTATGGTATCTGCTCACGGTTTGAATGGGATGTTTAATAGTTTTTCTCCCCTTTATACAGTGGGCACTCAGAGACGTGGAATTACCTCAGCCCTCGCCTGATTTCCCAGATCCGAATATAGATGTCGTTTTATTTATGCGTATGTGATATATTTTACCTCTGGGGTGTCTTACCCTGAAAGAAGAAGAAATTGAAATTCAATAGATTTGCCACCATATAAAAAGGTGGAACTTAGCATGTAACGCTAAAAATGCCCAGGGGGGCCATTGTCACTGAGAGAGAGATGGCGGCAGACATTTTAGTTATTCATTCCAGCCCATTTTCGCCATACAAAATTTGAAGGACCTGGCCAAACAATGCCAGTTTCCCTCTGACTGGAAGCCACATTTCCCTGGCTAACCTGCTGCTGTGCCATTTTAGTTTCCTCATGATGCAGGTTCGGTGTCATGGTGCCTGTGCTTGAAAATACACACTCAAAGAATGCAAATCTAATAGCAATTCATCATATAAAAGGAAATTACTTTAAGCTCAGTCACGAAGGCCCTGTGGGCTGTTTAGCTAATTTATAGAACATGACTGCTAGTCAACACTCTTGCAGTCCTCTCGTGATATAGGCCACAACTCTACTTCACCTTCACGATGCAACATAAAAGGGTATTATACAATCCTGCCGCAAAAATCTCCCTGTCCTGAATCCATAATAAATGTTAAGATCGAGCAATGAGGTTTGGATTTATGGGTACCATTTTGTTCTGAATAAAGATATCTTCGGCTACAACAGCAAAGTCAATATCTCATTACTCGAGTGTCCTGTAATCGTCCAAAGCAGGCAGACTGTGGTAATTTGTCATATTAAACATTTGTCGTAAAAAGCAGTTTTCTCGAATGACAATCTGTGCTATTAACACGGCTGGAAAAAAAGGACGCCCCCTTATTTATTGGGTTGTTAAAAGCAAGCGATATTGCCTTGGTTTTTCTAATAGAATGCAAAGGACCCTGGGGTGTTAACGATGCAGTCTCTCTGCACACTGAACGCCTTACTAGGAATTTGCAACGCACTGTGTCAGTGTCCGAGGGTGGGAAAATGACCTTAAACTGACGGAGATGCACTGTGTCAGTGTCCGAGGGTGGGAAAATGACCTTAAACTGACGGAGATGCACTGTGGACAGTGGCAGGGAAAGACATGGTTGAATCTGTGGTAAAAAAAAAAACAGCTGACTTAGTGAGTAGTAACTTATCTGAATAATCCCCCTGCCTGTCTGGACTACACACTTGAGGCCTTCACTGCGCTCTGAACAATTCTGCGAGATACGAAAACAAAGCAGCCCCGTCATTGGTGGAGGGTGTAAACCCCTTACCGTTTCAATTGTGCCTGTATATTAGCAGGCTGTGTGTGTACATTGAGATTCAGTAAACCACTTATGGCGTGGGGAATCCCGTTGATTTTGTTTCTATTTCTGTCTGGATCGTAGACTGCCAGCATACCCTTGAGCCCACGATGAATATACATATAGGCTGTATCACCTATGTGTTTCTTATAGGCTGCGGGCATAACGAGAATCCACTAAGGGCCCCAGTGAGTTGAGTAGTTGAATACTTTGTATTGTACAAAGAGCTTTTTGGCACTCTTTGTAAAGACAAGCAAAAAAAGAGGCGATACAAAAACACTGAGCTGTGCTGCATGCTCCAAGAAAGAAAATGATATTCTTGTTTGTGGATACAATTGCTCAAAGGAAGACATTTCGTTCAACTGGTAATACTTCTCTCAAAAAGAATGGTTTTCAATGCCCTGGGCTCCCTTTCTGGCAAAGATAACGGCACTAAGCCTCTTTCTGTCATTTTAGGTTTATGAGATTGGAGAACACAGGTATTTTAGACCATTCCACCACACAGAATATTCCCTTGTCCTTGACACACTCAGTCTTTGCTTACAGAATGCTGTCTAAAATTCAGACCACTGCAGAGGAGCGCAGGTCTATAGACTCAGACCACCACAGCAAAATGTTGATTTTGAGGTCGAAAGATTTTCCTTGCGGATTTGAATACGTGTTTGGGCTTATTGTCTTCCCGAGAAGACTCGTCTGTGGCCAGGTTTTAGTCTTCCGGTAAAGGCAACCACGTTCACGGCTAAAATGTCTCTAGCACTCAAATTTCAATCAAGCAAATCGTTAAGTCCTTTCTACATCAACAGTTGTCACACAGTGCTTTTACTGATTGTTTCCCTGTACTTGATAAATGGAATGATGACACTGACTTTGACAGTGGTTCCTGGACAAGTAGAAGCCAAGAATACCCACAATGTAAAAACTCCACCAGCATATTTGACTGTAGGTCTGTGATTATTTTCGTATGTTTATGTATTTCGATACAGTATCTTCCTTTGATTTGCATGGCCAAAGACCTCTGCAAAGCTTAGACCCTATTTAGCAAGCTCCTGGCATTTTTATGGGTTTGTGGCTCTTACTAAAGCCTTTTTGTCTGGCAACAATTCCAAAGAGCTTTTTGGCTCAGGGGTACCATGTAATTGCAGATTAACACACTTGGTGACCAAGATGAGACCCAGTCCCGAAATTCTCCAAATGTGGCCCTTGGTCCTATCTTTGACTCTGGATGAATTTGTCTGACCGGGGGACAAGACACGCACACCCTCTGCCCGACATGTTTGCACAGGATCCAAACATCAGGAACTTAGATCATCAATAGCACTCTCCTGTGTCTATTATGAGGGACTTTGTGCCACAAGAAAAAATATCTAACACACGAAAACAAGTATGAAAGCAAAGCTTACATTTATAGAATGACATAAATGAGTAGTTCCTACGTTTTACCTTGTATGTGGCGCAAATCAGGTAATTGCGAGAGCACCTCTGAGAGTATGACTTAGGCTTTTGCAGAGGATTTGAATTCTAAGCAACCTACCCACACATCGTTTGATGTTCAAGTCGTTTTCGGCTTCAGACAAATCCATACTTCTCACTGAAAACATCCAGTTTTTTTGTTTTGTTTTATACCACAAAGCAATGGTTTAATTTGTTTTATAACCAGCTTCATAACACATACGTGGGGAGGAGATGATGTCAGCACCTCTTGTTTAAACAACACCCTGCACCCTTCATAGTTGACCAACACCACATGGGCTATGTGCACTACATAGCGTCTAGGGCGCCAATCGGACACACCCTACACCGACATTGATTACGCACTGCGGCTGGCAGGCAGCTCTCAGGCTGGGATTGCTTTTTATCGCGACGTATAACGCTTCTGATCAAACCGGTGAGTGATTTTCACCAGGCTCCGCGGGGCAGCACGGTTTGCTCTCCCTTATCGCGGCGCACGCAGACGGCTGCAGCATCGATTGAAGACAGCAAACACTGGGCATGTCCGCAGCTTTTATCGCTGATGGTCAACTCGACACCACAAAGGATTTGAATAATTATCATTAAAGCCTGCAAAATGTCCACTCGATTTAAAAACTATTGCAAGGCTATGCTTTAAAAACATATTTCATTCCAACGGCTTGAAAGGGAACTTGAAGGATTCCCTTTATTTTGAATGAGTACAGGTTTGCTAGCGTAGGCTGAACACTTAAAGTATCTAATCACATAAATTGCTAATTGGTTTTCTTATCTGATAAGGTGTCTATGTACAATCCATACTATGTTCAAGTTTCCCCTGGCATTGTTTACAAATGCTGAAGTGTTGTTGCACAAATTCCACCTAGCTACTAGTACCATGTCAGAATTTCTAGCAAATTATGAGTTTGTTAGGCACCAATGTGCAATTTGGTAATTAGGATGAACTATCCCTTTAATGTCTTCACTGCATGACTCCATCCATTTGAAAACCAACAATATCACTAGTTTGGCTTAATCTGTGCATCAAATCGGCAATGTTAAAAAATACAGCAACAAAAAAGACACTTTTGTAGCTGAATAGCATTCATTCCAGTTATTCCCAGCATACTGTATATAATCCACAACATGGTTAGTCACTGTACATCAGCACAACAAACTTGACTGAAAACCTGGTATAAAAACAACTTTACTCTGTAACTACATCATAGCTAGGTCACACTGAGGCATACCTATTGAAATATTATTTTAATATTATTTAGCGTACTAAAGTACAACATAAATGGTTCCAAAATAATACACTTTGAGTATGTTTTTTTGGGGGGGCAGCTAGGGTAACTTCATAGCTAGATCCCAAATCCAAACAGAGTCATGTTCATGGCTGGTGCTCTCTGATGCCATGGCCATGTAAACCTGTTTGTTGTATAGAGGTTTGTTGTGTTGTGGTGTATTGGTATCAGGTTAACAACCACGACAGTAAATCCGTGTTACCAGTCAAGAGGGATTAAGGATGCTCTCCTCTCCCGTCTGTGCACGCTTGAATGTGTGTGTCACCCCTCGAGTGCTGTAGCAAACAGCCTAAACCAGCCCAGGCCTACCCATACTTGACGCTTGCATTGCGATGTGCCCTGAAAGGATGCCCGGAATAAAATACTGATGACAAATCCCCTGTTTAATTATAGCAGACTTACAGAGAGAAAAATATAAAACTTGAGTCATAACCTGTGGTCTCACTCTGGGTTCTGAGGTAATTTGTCCATATTAGTTGTTCTGTGTGTGTGTGTGTGTGTGTGTGTGTGTGTGTGTGTGTCAGACAGCTCATAAATTACAATTTATTTCAGGTTGATGTAGAAAAGTCAATATCTCATCTAATACACCGCCCTATTAAAAATGACCTTCCATTTTCCATTTGGGTTGGATAATGTTAAGGAATGGATTTGATCGCCTTAGAGATACGTTATGTATTCAGATTATATAGCTCCGTGAATTTCCACTTCAAAGAATGGAGAAACGAACCAAGTTGATGTTTGTTCATGGGTCTTTCGACGGTGGTGATTTGAAGATAAAAATCAAACGGGGCCGTCCCAAACGGCACCCTATTCCCTTCTTAGTGGACTAACGTGACCACAAATCATAGGAAATAGGGTGTTATTTCACACACAGTGAACATTTCATGCCCATTTTCCCACACAGTTTAACTTATCATGGTTTTCTAAAGTGGGCTACTATGAAATCATTATAATGACCATGCAGATCAGATTTAGATTAATGAAACTTTCATCCCCAGCCCTTTGTGTTGATTTAAAGTTGTTGTGATATCTACAGGGCGTGATATGATGTCAGATAATAAAGCCAGGGGTAAATCACAGGAAAGACGGCGGTATTTATGTAACTGAAGATGGAGACGCCCGTGTCTTTTAACGACAAACCATTCAGCCTCACCCACGCCACTTACTCATCAGGTTGATCAACAGCACACGCGCTGCCAAATGTGTCAACGCACTCCGAGAAAGCAGGAGTTTAAGTGCCGAGGACCAAAAAGGCGTTTGCGAAATCATAATCTTGACACACGCACGTACCCCGAGGCAGACAATTTATCTTAATATTTTCAGATGAACGCCCACTTGTCAGATTCCATAATTAGCCCCAGGCTTGGCATTTAGCTTATTGCAAAATTCTAATTAAAATAACTCATTGTGCATGTCTGCTTGCCCCATGATAAACATTAACTTTCCTTAAACAGCCAGACAGACAGTCCGCTCATCTGTCAGGCTCGAACACAGCCACCATTGTCTCCAACTCAAATAGCAGCCAATTCCTTATATAGTGACTACCGTACTAGAACAGTTGGGCGCTAGAATGGAAATGATGTGCTGTAATTCCGGACGAAACTAGTGTCTCAATTGTTCATCTGTCCTTAAATCTCTAAAGTATCACCCACCTCGTGTCATTCATAAACTGTATATATGTAGTCAGGCTACACAGTTTTATAATTCAGTCAAACAATTGGTATTTTGGTCAATTACATCAAAGATCTCTTTAAAAAGCTGGTCTCATTGGTCGAAAGTACCAATTAGTGAAATAACAAAATATGAGAATTGGGTTGCCTGTTTAACGTAGCCTCGGTACCATGGCAACAGTTCACTGTAGGCCATCACAGAAAGAGGGAAAGTTTGGATGATGAAATACACAATTCAGCATTTTATTTTCCTTTCCTGTACACACGCACAGTCGGATCCATGCTAAATTTGGAGGCATGGCATCTCATTAAGATTGAGAACATTTTGTGCGTTCATCTAGTTTACTCCACGATGTTTCACACTTCGGTCTGAAAAATGCGTGACAGCAGTATGTGTGACATTTGCCTTCACTGCACGTCTATACTGTACATTCCACTTGTAATATACATATACTTAATACTTGTAAATACTTGTAAATTGCCTGCCCACTTCTATTTGCACTTCTAGTTGATGCTAATTGCATTTGCTAACTGCGTTTCGTTGTACTGTACTTGTACTTACTCAATAACTAAAAAGTTGAATCTAATCTAATTATGAGTGGTCACTCTTTCAGGTTCTGAAGGATAACACATATAAATGCAAACTGTCTGGATTTCCTTAACATGCTGCTTTTCCAGGAATCATTACAACTTAGCTCTCAATGCTTTGGTGAAATTGATCGAACGCAACCAACGATTGATGTCACAAATTTCCTTGGTGTCAATGGTTGACAAACTTAGCTCGCGCAAATGAGAGATGGTGTACCTTCTAGCTATTAACATTTACATTGCAGACACTTTTGGTACGCACATTACCGTGATATTTCAATAGATCAAATTTTTTCTCCTTCTGCACCCAGTTTTCGTTCATGTTTTAAAAATCAGCAAAGTGAGATAATTGCTTTTTTGGTTGCGCTGCAGTATATCAAAGTGACACTATAAAGCAATCAAGCAGATATACACCTTGCAAATGATATCATGTCACTTCTATTCTCTGATTGTACTCAAATGTTTAATTTGTTCCCTTAAAATGCCTTTAGATTAAGACTGCTTCCTCCAGCCTGGCACATCAAATATGCTGTCGTCAGTTGGTTTGAACGATTTGCCACACTTTGGTAATTACAATGAGAAAAGAGCCATCACAAGACATGAGACTAAAATATTTCTCAAAGTAACTTGGTTGCAAGTACTGTATAACTGTGTGTGTGTGTTTGTGTGTGTGTGGTTAAAAATGGAGGTGTGAGGGATTGCATCAATAGCATCAACAGCAGGCTTCTACCATGGCTTTTTATGGCAGCGGTTGTGGCAGATGTTTGGATGTGTAGGTCAGCGAATGCAGCTCACCTCGTAGCCAGATTGTACCAGGCCATACAGCCATTGTGGGCTGCTCCTTCGGGTACTCTGCTTAGCCCCACAGCTACCGAAACCCGGGTGGGAACTGATCCAGGACAGGGAGGATGCAAGGAGGTCTCTGATGAAGAGGAGCGGCAGGCCTGTCTGTTGGAGGGATAAGTCACAACTCTGTTTTATTGATGCTCACACTGCCTTCCTGAACTGCCTCAACACTCAGCTAGCAGTATCAACACTATCTCTATCAACACTATCACTGTCGATACTATCACTTCGCTATCACTATCAATACTATCACTGCGCTATCACTATCAACACTATCACTTAGTTATCACTATTAACTCTATCACTCAGCTATCACTACCAACACTATCATGCAGCTATCACTATCAACACTACCACTCAGCTATCTCTACCAACACTATCACTCAGCTATCACTATCAACACTACCACTCAGCTATCACTATCAACACTATCACTCAGCTATCACTATCAACACTACCACTCAGCTATCACTACCAACACTATCATTCAGCTATTACTACCAACACTATCACTCAGCTATCACTACCAACACTACCACTCAGCTATCACTACCAACACTATCACTCAGCTATCACTACCAACACTACCACTCAGCTATCACTACCAACACTATCACTCAGCTATCACTACCAACACTACCACTCAGCTATCACTACCAACACTACCACTCAGCTATCACTACCAACACTACCACTCAGCTATCACTATCAACACTATCACTCAGCTATCACTATCAACACTACCACTCAGCTATCACTACCAACACTATCACTCAGCTATCACTACCAACACTACCACTCAGCTATCACTACCAACACTACCACTCAGCTATCACTACCAACACTACCACTCAGCTATCACTACCAACACTATCCGTTGTGGAAGAGCATCGGCAAGTCAAGACCGGTTATTTTAAGCATTTTTTAGATTAACATTGTAATGAAAAGCATTTCATATTTATGTAAAATAAATAAATGTATTATTATATAAAGAATATGCATGCAGCTTTGTGTGTTTATGTGGTTAGAGCATGTGTGTTTGGCCAGTGAGTCATTAAAGGAGGGTTTGTTCTCTCCTTAGACAGATGGTGCTCTCATTCGAAAATCCTGTGGAGTTCTAGAAATTACAATACTTCATCTCCAAACTAACAATTCTCTGTGGCTCAGAGTCATTCACGTCATATTAGAATCGTCTGGAAACACTTAAATATTGTTTACGTAGACATAATCACATTTGAATGACAATTTAAACCGGTGCCCATTATATGAAGAGTAAACATTTAAATATTGGTCACTTCCAACTATAACCGCCATGAAAAAGGTATTACCACAGTTAGATGTAGGTTGAAAACACTTCATGTCCTAAATAGCACCCACTTCCCTACAGTTTGCATTGCATTTAACCAGAGCCCCTATGCTGACCTCATTGCCTGGACAAAAGTAGTGAACGGGAAAAAAGAGACATCTCAAACCCACCAAGGTCTCTCATTTGGCCACGTACAATCTGTGACTTACGAGACAGCAAGAGTGTTTCCTTTATATCGTCCCCTGGCTTTTCCGTGCCATAGGGGTCCAGAACTATAACACCCAGGCAATAGGCAAGACAGATATCACCACCACCTGGGGAGTCTTTTACCTCGCGATTACATGCTTCACCCACTATGCCCCTTGATCTTACGGGTGTAATGAAAACCATTACCTTGATAATTGGATATCTTACCTGAGCTCTCTGTTTGAAATCACTATAGCGAATTGAAAGGGAATTGTAACAAGCAGGGGTTAAGGAGTTTGCTGTGTTATTCAGTAGTTGCTTAGTGTTACATGTGTGCAGTTGCGCATTGCAGGCAAATAAAAAAAAAAATAAAGCCATGGGGATAAAGACGTGACAAATTTAAAATGTTATTTTAAAACACTTTAAAAACGCTCGTAATCAATTATTGTACTGTGATATTGGTTTTATGTCGGGAATAGTTTGCTTGCATAATTATGCAACCCACAGACATTACCATCTGGTCGAGTAAACTTTTGCTTCAACAACAGCATTGCCTTTTGCTAATAAAGAACAAGGTTTGCAAATTAATGCGAGAGTGATTTTGGCCAATATTTCTTGACAGATTTGCTCCAGATTATTTGGGTTGGTTTAGATGACGCGTATGGGCCACCAATTTAAAATAGTGTCACAGATACTTAATGGGACTGAGATCAGGACATTGACTGAGCCACTATAGAACATTAACCTTTTGCATTTTGTGCCACTCTAATGTAGATTTGGCCTTGTGCTTGGAGTCATTGTCCTGCTGAAAGGTGAATTTCTTCCAAAGCTTCACTTTTTTAAGTGGACTGAAGCAAGTTGTCTTGCAGTATTTCCCTGTGCAGTATGTTGCTCCATCCATTCTTCCATAAATATTAATAAGATGCCTAGTCCCTAATGACGAGAAGCACCCACATAGCATGATGCTGCCACCACTTGTAGAGTGTGTCTTGAGGCATGGAAAAAGTTAAGTGTTCATACATACAGTAGAGATTTGAGTTTTGAACAAAAAGCTTCATCTAGGTCTCATCTGAACAAAAACCTCTTCCCACATCGCAGCTTGTTTGTTCTCATTCTTTCAGGTACTTTTTGAGGCTTCTTTCTTGCCACCTCCAATACAGGACAGCTTTATTCAGAGATTCTCTCGGTATGGTTGACCGATGCACCACCACTCCACCCCCAGAGACTGAAATCTGAAACTTCAAAGTGATTGTTGGCCTCTGTGCAGCTTCTCTCACAAGTCTCCTTTTAGCTTTGTGTTTTGAGGGACAGACTTATCAGTGCCTGGGTGGTGTGATGCAGCTTTCACTTCCTCGTTATTGATCCGACTGTGCTCACTGAGATATCCAAATACACACACACATTTATATATATATTGCACCCTTTTCCTCGTCAGGGCAATTGCTTTCATCTGTGTAAGCTTGGAGCTTCAACAGCACAGGGACTGAATACATACGCAACACTGCAGACAAGACTTGAGGATTCCAAAATCTTGTCTTGATTCTTGCTGTCATTTGACAAAGAGCTGCGTAAAAGTGTCTCTGAGCCCCTGGAGCAGGATTTTTGTTATGGGGTCATAAAAAAAAAGATAGACAGGCATACTGTAACCCCTTGTCCCCAACATGGAATCCATCACAGTGAACTTGCAGATGAAATAACATGTATCTGCGGTCAATTTTGTTTTCGCCAAATCCAGGTTAATATGCCTTGTTGGTCACAGGTTTTAGGCATATTGCTGTAAATGAACAGGAGTTGGGCATTGAATAGGATTAATGGGAGTCTATATAGACGGCCCATTGGGGAGTCTTTGAATTAGCTGTGTAACTATACACCCACAGGACACACGACCGGCTGAAATTCCTTGTACAGCGTTGACTCTGAAGATCAGGGATTCATGTACTGTACAGAGTCAGGCCACTAGGCTTCCATGATGGTCACGAGGCTCTCGGATTCACTGACCATCTGACAATTTAACAACAAAAGATTATTATGTTTAATTTCTTCTTTCTGAACAAAATTAGGTTTGGTGTAGGCTACAGTATTCAGTGCAAGCTACCTGCACCACAATGCTGTGAGAAGATTAGGTTTGGTGTAGACTACAGTATTCAGTGCAAGCTACCTGCACCACAATGCTGTGAAATGATTTTCCTCCTTCTTTTGATCCAAATGGTTTTTGAATGTGAATGTTTCCCATCTTTAGCACCAGTGACATTGGGAAAGCCTGTGGGATGAGTTAGGATATTTGTCATTTTTATCATGTTGCCTAGGATTATTCGTTGGAGATTAGTGAGGCATTTCTGGCAGTCAACTGATCGCTGCCTATTATACCTGCAATTCTATAATAGTCCTCCTTGATTAAATGAATGGCTTGACGGCAAGGGAACGCAATAAAGACAAAATATCTGTAATGGTAGGCTGACTTGTCTTATGGATCGACGCATAGTTCCTTTGCCAAATTATTCAGCACTGCCCACATTTGACCAGAAACATAATATTAATGATAATAGACTGTAAATATTGCTAAATAATACTAAGGTTATATAGTAGCAGAGACACATTGGGTAGCATTGGATGTTACAGTTTGGCCAAAATGTATGACACAGTGCAAATGTTTTTATTAACTAATGTTAAAGAAATACTGTAATTGAAGTGGTTCTGAAATAGGTCTGTCTTTGGATTGACATTGAACAAGGTTGCCTCAGTTGCTACCCAATAATTGCACCTCGATTATTTTTGGACCAGAACATTATAAATTGCTAAATAATTCCTTATTACTCATGTTCACTTGTTTAACACCACACTATTTAATATCACACAACTACAAACAATACATAAAGCGTAACTTCATATTGGAAATACTGCTATATTGAAAATTATAAAATGATGTAGAAGTATAAATAAAAGGTTGTAATCTATTCTACACATGTTCTACTTGACAGTTGTATATACTTTTCATTTTACTTCTAAAACATTTGCAACCCAAACCGGTTGAGGACCATCTAGCTGTAAGTGGTCTTCACCAATAAGTGCAATTGGTGCTGAGGTGAAGTGTTTTCCTGGCGGCTTTGTTATTTTGTTGAGGCTGTCCTCGGTACTGGAATGTTGAAATGAGCCACTAGTCTATGGGCTGCTAGAGCTTTATTATAGAGTGCTGTCCATGGTCCTGAAGGAAATGTGTTCTGGGTCGAGGGTTTCTCTGCTTTGATAGCATACTGAACCTCTCCTTTTGAATGGAAAGCATTGAGAGACAGAGAGAGAGAGAGAGAGAGAGAGAGAGAGAGACAGAGAGAGAGACAATGGGAGTAAGGAGAAACAGGACAAAGATCCAACTATGTATTTATTGCCTATAGGATCTCCTGTGGTTTAGTTCACTTTTAATGTATCAGTTCCTATCTCTTCTATAGAACTCCGCTGTCCCTATAGTCTCAGATATTTATTCTGTAATCCCTCATCAAGTCAGTACTGACAGTGTATGTCCTCAGACAAGGCCACGATATGTACCACAGTGCCCTCTATCGGTGGCCTCAGACACAGAACAATCTGCTTGACATCTGGTGCAATGCTACATGGGAATAATAACTGCATATGCAATTAGTTATAACCTCATTGCACACCCACACACAAAACAAACAAACACACAAAACACACCTTGTTCTCCATCTTTTCCAATGGAAGTTAACTTTCTTCATCTCCTTTACCCTGCTGTCACGGGTGAAGGCATTCAATAGCAAATAAATATTTCACCTAATTCGAAGGACCTCTTTTCTCTCTCAGTTCACTGCACAAAGACAAAATTCATGGACATTTTGCATTGATTCTATTGTTTTGAGGTTGATTTCAATAGACGTTTTGTATTCGACGTTAAAGAATTTTATAAAAAGAGAAGCCACATTGACTATCTTTCAAGGTGAGCCACACACAGCAACAATTTACAGAGTTTCCAGCAGATTTGAGCAATAATGTGCCACCCATCCATTGTATATTTGGCTTTCTAATCTAGGTTATTGTCCCACTGAAAGGCGTATTCCTTTCCCAGTCCCTGGTGAAAACCAAAATGAAATAGTATTTGTCACATCTTCGTAAACAAGTCTAGAGTAAAAAAAAAAAGTGATAGAGATGGGGGTAAAAAATATACAAGCAAAGTAATATAAATTACAATAACAAACCACCAGGACTAAATACACAATAATATAAATAACAACAACATGAATGTTTACTGCAATAAACAGTGATAAATAGTAATGTGCAGGTGCACAAGGTAATTTAGGTGTTGTACAATGTGGACAGATACTGGAGTGGTTAGGTAAAACAGTGTGTGTATACTGTATATGCGTGTTGTAATGTATGTATTGGTGAGAGCGTGGGGGACAAAATAGGCACAATTACGAATAACCATTTAATAATCGTAAGACTTCAATATAGGCGTTAGTCCATTTATTTGACTGGTTGATTGTTTGGTCACTGGGTTCTCGGTCGACCAGGATTTATAGCTGAGCAGTAGAATTATGTTTTCTATATCAGACAGGAAAGAAGGTCTGTGTGTTTGTGTGTACTGGTGTGTGTGTGTGTGTGCACTTTTCTCCACCTGACCCTGAATCCACTTCTGCGTATTTACAGGTAGGCAATATGATTCTTCAGGTTCTGGACTCAGGCAAAGTGTTGAAATCCAGATCGTTGGCTTGTCCACAGTTTTCTCCTGTCACAGACACAGAACCGTAGCTGTTTTAAAATTACCAAATGGCCTTAGGGTGACAGACCAACAGTTTCCTTCGTATCCTGCAGCTCAGTTCAGAAGGGCAACTGGCACTTTAAAGTGTCGGCGTGGTGTAAAACACCAGTCATGGAAAGAATAAAGAAGAACTTGACAGTGCCTCAAAAGATATTCAGTGTCTGATTGGTTTTAGTTACCAATCGACCAAACACCAACCTTCTCAGAGGCCTCCCTGGTCTTTGTAGTTTAATCTGTCCTTGAAATTCAATACTTGACCAAGGGACCTTACAGATGGTATTAGAAGGGGAGGTCATTTCCAAATTTTACCAATCATTATTTTACCTAGTCCATGTAAGGTATTATGTGATGTTTAGGCGCATTTTTCTCCAAAACTCATTTAGTTATTTGTCTTGTGCTGTTTTTGTAATTGCACTTTCTGAATTACTTAACAAACAATGAAACTCCAATTGACCTGCTTTGTTCACAATTCCATTAGTTGCTAAATAACGTCAGATAAGTAAGTATGTCTACTGGGCTTAGCCTACCTAACCATGAACTGACATGACCACCCGCAATAGAACATTCCTTGTAGAGTGATCACATAATTACCTGTTTTGCCTCTTTTCAATATTCATTATGAATTCGGCTTTGAATCTTGTCAAGACGTCCATTTGAATGTAAGACTGCAAAATTGCAAAGTGCATTAACCCTGCGAACCAAGACATCACTGCGCTTTGCGCCCCCGTCGCTGTGGTTAGTGCCAAAGTGCTGTCCGATCCTTGCTAGCCCATCTGAATCCCGCACATCGCTCTTGCCTTTGCAAGCGGTGGGAATGTTACCACGTTAAACGCGCACTGCACATGGTTCAAAAAGGCAATAACTAAACCCCGGTACTGAGGAAAGAAACCGCAAAAGGAGGGGGAGAACATCATTTATCCCTCGACGTGGGAGAAATGCATCTCGTGAAAAAGGCTTTTTTGGTTTCAGAGTGCGAGACGGAATCGAAATTCTCTCACGTGCGCGAAGCGGGAGATAAGCTGTTCGGGGGCTTCGTTTTTTGTCATGATTTATAACCAAAATGCGGGCGAAAATTACCTTAACAATCACCGTAAAATGAGGCAACATGCAAATACTCAACGACAGTAAGTCAGTATTTAATGTGTCCTGCCTGTTCAGTTTACCGTTATAGGCTGTAGATGCTACCTTCATTTAATTGAATCTGAAAGATGTCAGTGTCGTTATCATTTCTGGGTAAAATGCTTTGTTTTAGTTTACTGTCTTTAGTTGTTACTATGTAGCCTAAATCGCGGTGTCGTGATGGCAGATTATGGGCGCATAGGCTACAAGGGTGGTATTGTTTCGTATAAGCAAAGTGTTTACGTTAGTGAAATGGCAGACTTCTCAGTCCTCTGCATTTGCTACTAGGCTGAATGTCAACAAGAGATTTAATGCCTAGCCTAAAATATAGGCTATTGTTTTATTTGTTTCTTTAGGTGAAAGTTTGTCAACTGCTCCCGCCGAAGGTGGTTTGCCTAACCGACCAACCAACAATAATTCATCCGGAGTGGCACGTGCCAGCAAAAACGGACACCGTCGTTTTTTGATTTTGGGATTGAATCTTTTTACTTAGGTGGTCACAATGAAGAGGAGACAGAAGAGAGTGTTGCAAATGGCCTTCGTATTCATGGTGGCTTTGATATTTCTGCCGAACGTCGGGCTGTGGTCGTTATACCGGGAAAAACACCTGATGAAGTCGCATGAGGGAGGCGGGCAGGTAAGGTCAAATATCGTTTTCACTGAAACTTTGATACCGCTGGTGCGCTAAATTCTGCGCATGTCCGGAACTGTCATGGTTTTGTGTCTGGTGCTACAAAGTTGATAACAATAGTTTTCAAGTGCATGGAAAGTAAAGTAATTGTTTGATGGATAATTAATTAAGGTATATGATGCACAGTCATGTTTTGAAAAACTGAGGGTTATTAAGAAGGCTCATCAATAGGGTTATGAAGGCTTATCAATCATCATTATCCCATCGTAAGTTAGGCATCATCAACTTCACCTAGCAGCCAGACTGACAGATGGGAAGCCACTCGAGCGCGATTAATTATAATTATTGGCTGAAGCTGCATTCTAGTGATGTGTATATTCACAATATTATTGTATTAGGTAATCAATTACTGTTTCACATAAATTGATTTTAGCTCGTGTGGCTTGGTGATCTCATTCAACACTCCAAGCTCTCTGCCAGCTCAGAGACCTAATGTCCTGCCCAGTGTTCTGTCTTGACTTGCCCATATTTCATTTTTGGAGAATTTATTTTCTGCTGGGGAGTGAAGGTATAACAGCTTGAGTCCGTGTTTATTGTTGCATCTTGCAATTGCATCTTTCTCATTTCCCTGTGATCGCAGTTGGCTTTTCCCGCATGGCTTGCCTTTGCCCTTTGGCATCGCAAGGTCCCGACTGTGTCAGGAACCCTCGTCACTTCATTGCCATTGTGTTTACACGGCCTGGTGTCCCCTGGCTTCCTCTCCGGGTTGAAAGGGACAGAAATATCAGGCCATGGTCATCGTGCGGGACCACATTAACCGTCCTCTCCTTTCCACTGACCTCTAACGTGATACTGAGTCATACTGCAGAGATCGTCTTAAGCTCAGTTTAGAGGTCTTATGAAAGTGGATGGAGTAGATTCAACGCTTCATGGTCTCGTTCTATTTCTGAGGCTTGTTTATCAAATGGGAATGTATTTTTGACTCATTTGGCAGTCATTTTTCTTGACAAAGTGAAACCCTTTGGTTTGTGTCAGTTCCATTTGATGTTTAAAGTGGTTAACTACCTAATGAAAATCTCACTTTTAAAAGTTACCTTTTTTACTTATACCCAAATAATGTTTTGCAATCCTATTATAATTATATGTCTGGCTAAGTGAGTGAACTGGAGAGAAACCAAACAGGCCAATTAAAAATGCCATGGATTATAATGTAATCCTCTTGAGGAAGATGGCTGGCCAGTCAGCGGTATAGAGAAGGATGAGCCAGCCGATACTGTGGTATAGGGATGGATGAGCTGGCCAGTCAATGGTGTAGGGATGGATGAGCTGGCCAGTCAGTGGTATAGGGATGGATGAGCTGGCCAATCAGTGGTATAGGGATGGATGAGCTGGCCAATCAGTGGTATAGGGATGGATGAGCTGGCCAGTCAGTGGTGTAGGGATGGATGAGCTGGCCAGTCAGTGGTATAGGGATGGATGAGCTGGCCAATCAGTGGTATAGGGATGGATGAGCTGGCCAATCTGTGGTTTAGGGATGGATGAGCTGGCCAATCAGTGGTATAGGGATGGATGAGCTGGCCAATCAGTGGTATTGGGATGGATGAGCTGGCCAGTCAGTGGTATAGAGAAGAATGATCTAGCCAATCTGTTCTAAAAAGAAGCATGAGCTGGCCAGTCAGTGGTGTAGGGATGGATGAGCTGGCCAGTCAGTGGTATAGGGATGGATGAGCTGGCCAATCAGTGGTATAGGGATGGATGAGCTGGCCAATCAGTGGTTTAGGGATGGATGAGCTGGCCAATCAGTGGTATAGGGATGGATGAGCTGGCCAATCAGTGGTATTGGGATGGATGAGCTGGCCAGTCAGTGGTATAGAGAAGAATGATCTAGCCAATCTGTTCTAAAAAGAAGCATGAGCTGGCCAATAAGTGGTTGACCTGATTTATAATAACTGGCGCACGCCCACACGCTTCTGTTGTTGAGGTGTTCCATGCCCACACAATTCTAACGTAGAAAATCTTCAGAAATATATATATATTTTTTGTACATACATAATTACCATATTTTGAAAGCGAAACTTGTATTGCACGTGACGCTCTCCAGCTTCAGCTCCTATAGGCGTTTGATTCGAACAAAGCACAGAGAAAAGCAGGCCTGGAACCCTTGCGATGTGATCAATGGGACAGGGAGCAGTAACACAGGCGAACTGATGAGCTCCTTCCTGATTCTGTGATTCAGCGCCACTGAGCAGCCAGGCCCGATCCTCAAAGTGAGTTGAAAGACCGTGCGAAGCGGCAGCGTTATGCTCTGAGGAAAACGTCTCATCCTCTGTGGAAGGCAGCGGAAGAATGGGAACTTCCGTTGGATCAGAAATAAATCCCCTTATGTCACCCCGTTTCCGCCCCTCAAAGGTCTGAGTTCCACACGGCGGCCTATTGCCTATTTAGTGCACTCGTTTCCACCCAGGCCCGTAGGGCCCTGATCAATAGTAGTGCGCTTGGTAGGGAATAGGGTGCCATTTTGGACCGAGTCCCCTGGCTCAATGTCAAAGCAGCTGAAGTTTCACACACCAGCCAGCCATAGAAGGAGAAGGAAGCCTGGCCTGTATCTGTTTGATTGTGCCATTTTGTCTGCAGCCAGAGTGAGATAATTGACATTGCGGATGGGTGTTTCCGCTTGGCTCGATTAGCATCTTAGCTAACGAGATTGGCCCCCTTGATTTAAGTTTCTAATTGAATCGCCATGGCGATGATCAGGCCATTATTATCATTGGTAACAGGTATTTCACACTTAATCAATGCACAAATGTTTTTTGGTGTTATGAGGACATCATGAATTGCCATCATGTTCCATGTTTGATGAAGCACTCAGTGTTGTTTTCATTTCTCCAACTACGTGTGTTACTGTGCATCTCTATATAATGATCTTTTTGAAGGTACCTAGTCTCCCACACACAACCCCTATTATGAGTAGGTGTTCCCCTAAGATGTTTCTATAGCAGCAGGCACTGGCCCTGGAGATCACAAGGAAGTAAAACATACAGTACGTTGTGCATTATACGTGTACACACATTACTTTCTGCAATACCACCCTTGTACACCATAGATACCAGCTGCAGTCGTACCCAGGCACACCCACACACGCACGCAAACACACACACATGCAAACACCAGCACTCATGTGGTACTCTACCCTCTAGAACCGTGATGACATACCGAAAAGTGACAGTGGGTGTGTTTGTTTGTGTCGGCGCAAGGTGTCTGGGTACTAATTTAAGCATCGCCGACAGCAAGGTAACAGCTGAAGGCGATGTTACAGGATTGCTGGGAGCAATGTACAGACTGGGTCTGATGAGCTTCAGGAAGAGATGGAGAAGTGTGACGGAAGGCAGCGGCCCATGATGCTTTACAGCATCTGCTTGGTTTTGGATCACTGGGAAGACTCAAGACCACAGGTCTACGGATCTACCACGTTTGGAGGAGGTCTTTCACCGGGCAGAGCCAAAAATGTGATTGATGGGTTTGCAACCGCAAAAAAGGCCAAGACCGCTGCCCGACCGTAGATCCAGCTGAAACAATCAGTTGGAGGGTGTCTCCCACGGACCGAATGCTGTTGTCAGTATCCATTTGGCAGAAAGTGACAATTGGATGGGCGACGCGGTCCTTCTAATTAGGCTACCCACAATGATGGCATAGTGAGGAGATGCATCATAATGCGAATGGACACACCGAGTTGAGTGACAATGTGCCCACGGAAGCGTGCCGTACCAAATGTTTTAGAACGGAAGTAAGGGTTGAAATGACAAGAAGGGATGTCAAAATAATTTACAGAGAGTGAAAAAGATTGAATCTGTTGCCAAGTGTGAGCTGAGAGAGATTATTTTTTTTTTTAAATTGGCATTTGTGAGGAGTGTTGCAGGGCTTGAAAGGCAAACTACAGTTTTTGTTACAGAGGACTGGTATGTTGATGACACATTTTAAAATCTGCCTGTCTGAGAATCCCCTTGGAGGTACTCAGATCCAGACTCCTTGAGGAGATGTAGTGTTTGTATTTGGCTGGAGCACTGAATATGGGAATTTTGGTGTAAAACACAGAAAGACTAACAGGAATTCACCTGTGACCATGCTAACCACCAATGAATGGACCTGTTTACCATGCTATTGTCACCCATCTGAATCTGAATTAGATTATAATGTGAACTCCCCCGTATAAACTGTGAAAGAGACTTTGCAATTACCATACAGAAGGAAAACATTATGAATGTTGTAATTAAATGTAACTGTCAACGTTGTTTCAAGGTATTGACTCATATTGACTTATATTACAGAGAACAGTTTTCTTAACGACTTTGTTAGTTTCCTTCTGTTTCCATGACGCCTCATTATCTTGCCTTTTCATTCATAACATTAATATATTTTTTCTGTAATGACAGTTTTAGAGAATGGAGCAGATTGCCTCTCTGTTGATAAAGCCTGTTGATACGGCCATACAGCTCATGCTGTACACTACAACAATTTCAAAGTAATTTACCTGTCCAGGTTTCTGGATTTGAATGACTTATGACCTATAAATCATTTATAAATGAGAGATGTAGTTTTCCTTTCCAAAAATGTAATAAAAAAAAATGTGAACAGCAGCATTTCTGTTTGGGAGTGGTGCTGGCATACCCAAACAACAGAATGTTCTGGTCGTGTACCGCTCGTAAAACATCTTCATTGTTTTATAGGCCTCTGATTAGCCTGCAAATCCTCTTCAGGAGGATGAGATCATTCACACTTGGGCCACAAATCCAAGAACGGGACGAGTCAACATTCTCCACATTATTTAGCCAAGAGAATGTGAACCGTTAAAAGTTTTTATAGAAAGTTCCTTTATGCGTATTGCGCGACACACCTGCACGGTTTTTTGCACGTGGGTGGCCAGGCTCGTTTTTTAAGTGGTTCCAGGTTTCAAGAATGGTGTAAATCAGTTTGTTCACACGCATCTTCAGAGTGCTCTTCCTCCTCACTACTCAGACTCTACTCAGATCCCGCGTAGGCTTTTACTCAAGACCGCCTCCCACGAGTAGATTTCAAACCCGATTGGCCACACGCACGCTGTGTGTTCGTAAAACGCGTTATCAAGTTTTTCTTCGTCCTCACCTGTATTCGTCTCCTTAGTCATTTTTAAACTTGATTTCGTCATTTTGCAGAACCCCGAATTTGCCCGGCGTTGCGGGCCGCTCGTATCAGGCGGTGGAATGCGTCGGCGCTGTTTTCACGTCTTTCTTCGAGATTAAAGGGCACTTCTTATGGAGTGACTGCCTGACCCCGACTCCCCACTGACCCCCCAGCTCCCCACCCCCACCGTTCCGTGATATAAAACCACTTACTCACCATCGCTGACTCTCAGGAGACAAGAAGCAGGCCCAATCATTTAGGCTGTGTCCAAAGCGGCACACCGTGTTGTCTTCATCGGGGCTAGTGGAACTCGGGTCGATAGTAATGCACTATCTAGGTTGGAGGGGGGCGTTTGGGACGCGTCCCCCCCCCAGCCTTGTGGTGTGGGCATCTCCATTAAGCTAATAGCACTCCAATAGCTGAATGAAAGCCTCTTGAGTGCTTGTTTTGTTTTTCCTCACCTGCCTTTTGAAGGTAATGGAAATGTGGCTTGATGTAATCAGTGCCATTGTATTGCATTGCACAGCATTGTTGACACCACAGAACACGGTATATTGGTTGTGAACTATAGGAAGTGAGTATAGCCAGGTTGGTGCCGAGCCTAGGATATCGTGTGCGCACGTTGCCTTTTGGCAGCGCCTCGGACCGCACAGACAAGTCGGTGTGTCTTCGGTCACGAACGCCCCCATACACCATACCAAGACTGGGTCTCAAATGGAATTAAATTCCCTCCTGGTAAAAATGTTCACAACATGCGATATAGGGTGCTATTTTTGGTGCTATTTTTGGTAGTTCTCCTTAACTGGGGTACATAACATGAGAGGAATCATGCTCGATGGGCAATGAATTGTCCCCGGCTTGTCCAGCTGTCCCTCGACACAGAGGGGATGGCTGAGATATGGCTGTTTAAACTGGCACCTCTGACTGATTGACTGACTGACTCCTTCACTGATGTGATTGTTATTCAAGGCGAGTGGGGCCTCTCGTGTTTTATGGCCCCTCTTCTCCTCGGCGCCGGCATTGTACCGCCGTTTTACGACGTTTAAAACCCACTGCTCAAGGTGTTATTTGTCATCTCTGACGGTGAAACATAACTAACAGTTAAATTAGACATCCAGTTTAACAATGTTGCTTGACAGAGGGTGTAAGAGATTAGCATGGGTGTGAAGGGTCCATTAAAGACAATCCGAAATCAACTGTTCTATTAAGTGGCTCCCAGGGGAATAAATTATCAGGGTTGTAACTGTCCACTCCAGTTAATGTGAAAAACAAGGCAAAAAGTATAAGCTGGTATGATACAAAGAATTTGTATTAAATTAACTGCGGGACGTTGTTGACATCCTGCCTAGCACTGTGGTTACCCCCGACAGCACGTGCGTTTGTCGTAGCCCCGAACCAGCGCTCCCAATTCAACTCGACGAGAGATGGACAATTAGTTGAGTGGAATCAGGTGTGTGTGGCCAGGGCTACAAGGAGAATGTGTACTGTTGTGTGTACTCCAGGACCGGAGTTGGGAACCACAGCCTTAATACAACCCCGACGATCAAAAAAAACTACACCAGTGTTTCCCAATCCTGGTGCTGGGCACCTGAAGGGGTGCACGTTTGAGTTTTTGCCCTAGCGCTCACACACCTGATACCAATGAATGACTTGATATTAGGTTAATTATGTCAGTCAAGTGTGTGTTAGGGCAACATTTTAATCAGGTGTGTGAGTGCCACGGCAAAAACAAAAACGGGCAGAAATAATTACAAGCCAATATTATTCTTGGGCTTAGAACTCACCGATGGGTTCACTGTAAAACAAAGTCTTCAAACTTTATATATTTTTTAAACTGTACTGTCTCAAAGGACAGTTTGAATGTTCAAGTTCAAAATGTGGTTCAAAATGTATTTTGTCGGAGCCGCCACCTCTATACAATTACAATTCCTCTCTCTCTGAGCAAAACAAATCAATATTTATTATCTTAATTGATTCATGCTGGGATCAAGCCAGCCATATCTTCCAATCAAATCTGCCTTTGTCACCCCCCCCCCCCCCCCCCAACCCCCACCCCCACTATGACATTGAGCCAAATTCGATTCAGCTCTAAAATGGACTCGGCTCTTCATGCCCTTTGTCAGCGTGTCACATGTCGAATCAAGTAGTAGTCGATTAATAAGAGACTCTGTGTCCTGCTGTGTATTATTGAATAGTAACCTTTGTTGTACACCACATTTAGAAAGGGCAAAAATAGACCCGTTCTGCGTCTGACAGAAGGCCGTTGTCCCAGTCATATTTTGAAAACGCCTCTGCTGTCCTCCTCTGCAGGTCTACAGCTGAACTATCGTGGGCACGTCTGACGTGCTGAGTGACTGTCTGTCTGTGTGGCACGGAAGTTGCTTCCACCAGGAACCGCTGGCGCGTTTTAGGCTTTGAGCGACGTGACTTCAGACCACAGCACTGCTTAATGCATCCCCGAGTCCAGCCGTTTCTTCTTCAGCCGGCCGCGATAGTTACTGATAACTGTCCCTCTGCTCACCGACAATGTCAACCTAGATCTCAACTAAGAGCGTAGGGGATAGCTGATTGTTGTGGGGACCAGTTGAGGACCTGAGCAGTCTGGTGTTTTAGTGGTCAATGCCATTGCCTCCAGTGTACATATACTGCTGTAGAATGGGTTCGATTCTGTCCCACCTCTGTTTGCGTGCCGCCTTTCCTCTATCCAATGAAAATGTCCATGAAGAACCTTACTGATTTGTAATGTTAAAATATGCATTTTTCACGATGTCTGAAGAACAGCAGGGCTGATTAGATGGTACAGGAAGAAACTGAATCGCTGCCATGGATAGAAGGCTTTACCTAGGCTCAAATATGAATGAGGTTGATAAGTATCTTTTAATATTGTACCGATTCCTCTAGGCTAATTTGAGCAGGGGTCCTGGGTCATGGATTTAAATTCATTTCTATTCCTTCCCTCCGTTCTCCCTTTAATGAACTCCTTTTTTCCCTCCTCCCTCATTTTTCCTCCCTCTTTACTCCTGCTAATTCTACGACGGCACAAACGTGGCTAATATTCGCAGCTCGATCCTCTGCGTTACCCGGTGTCATTAGAAGCTCACAGGAAGTCTATTAGAACGGTTTTGTGATTTATCTCATGTTGAAAATGGCGAGATTGTGAGGAAACGTGTGCAGTCCAGTTAAACCAGGTGGTAAGCTTCAACCGTTGATTCGGTGGTTTAGCCAGGCAGTGGAAAGCGGGTCAACATGTAGCCCAACCAAACCAGACGGAACGTTGAACCTGAACGGGGCCTTCCACTCCGCTTCAGCCTGGCCTAAGATGTGTTCCCTGTGTTCTCAATGCATCATCATTAGCCATCTGCTGTTGGCTCTCTCCCCTGTACCTGCCTCCTGAAGAGAACTCACTCCTTGAGAATTGCCCTCCTCCCGAAACAAGTGAGGCCGCACTGTTTCTTGTTTGGTTCATCCTCCAGGAGGGGAGTGGTGTCTGGGTGAGGGATGCGTGAGGGATGCGTGCGCCCAGCTGCGGACGTGCCGGGTCTGGCTAAAGAGAGGAAGGGCTTGTCAGTGCTGGTGACGGACCGTGAATCCAATGAGTGAGTGATCACTCAGTCTGTATGCAGAGACGCCGGGGACGGGTTTGACTCTGTAAAGTTTGGAATTCTGAATTCTCTGTTTTTCCTGTGGAGGCAGTTCATTGGGACGGTTGGGGTAGTACACACAGCATGGCTCACTGTGTGTGTGTGTATGTGTGTGTTAGAGAGAGACAGCTACAGAAATGTGTGTGACAACAAAAACTGGGAAGTGTTTGCTGCCGTGGCGACAGACTGATAAGTGCACCCTCCCACACAGTGGGAAACAGTGACATACAAACAGAGCGAGGTGGGCACTGTAGTGTGTGTGTGTGTGTGTGTGTGTGTGTGCGCATGTGTGTGTGTGAAAGATGTGTGAGATTTGAGGGATGTGAGTGTATGTGTGGGTTTTTCCTCCTGCCAAGGCCTTTTGATTCCCTACAAATTGTTTTGAGCAGAGAAATGCACTCTGTCACACTTCATGCTCTTTCCCAGGACGATTTAAGAGGAAGACGCACACACACACACACGCGCGCCCGCGCGCTTGCACACAGACACACAAACTGCCTGCTGGCTCTCTCCACAGATGAGGAGATTTCCTGAAACCCTGACAGCACCGGCTGCACTGAATGCTTCATCTTTAATCACTTCAGATAATTTTGCTTACTATGGAGGTGCTCTGTGAGTTAGAATGTCACTCTTGTTCTTTTTCAGATTTTCTGTTTTGGGTCAGGAGCACAAACAAATCTGTCTGTTTAGGTTTTCCTCCTTGCAAAAACATTCCATTATTTAGTCTGCCCATTGCCTGTATGCTGTAGTAACAGCTGGCCAACCCCATGTATCTTGTGTCTTGTTGACATGGCTGTTCACAGAGGCTCTGGGGGTTGTTAAGAGACTAGCTCCTTCCTCCTCTCTCTGCTCCTCTCTGCTCCATGTCTCTCTGGTTTAGAGTTATTAATGGCCTCGTGTCCGCTCATACAGCCACTTCCTAATTACACTTAGCCATCCAGATTAATGGGGGCCTTCAGACGGCTGCATCTGCCAACTGTACCTTTGTTTCACCCAGCTGATTGATGAGAAGTGAAGCAAAAGGAATGTCCACGACCCCCCTGCGGAATCCTGGTGCTGAGAGGTCAGAGGAGTAGCAAGGAAGGCTATCACCAGCCGTGCCTGAATTGGCCCGGAGCACGTCGGAACAGAGTATAGCAACTCACATCTTCTTTGGCTTGAGTAGCGTCGCCTCAGAGCAGAATTTGTTGCCTCTTTGTATTCCCGTGTGAACAGATCTATGTGTTTTATGATGTTGTGTCCGGGCTGATATCGAAAGGCATTTGAGAAATTAATATTAGGCAAAGGAGAATTGATTAAGACTATTGAGAGGATTCTGGTGGGCACCATCTTGTGTCTTGAAAGACTGACTAGCTAGCTTGATCAAACTGCATTGATGGATGTAATTCCTAAATGCAATATTGGCTTTATTGTCCGGCCAACTGCATTGGCTTGACGACTGTAGAAGTAGGTCAATTATTTACATAATTTCCTTGTAAAGTCACTCTCTGTCACCTAAAATCCCAGAGACCTCATCGAAAGTAAACTCAGACGTTAAAATATGTACAATACGATTTTAAGGAATATTAAAAAGTACACCAAAGTACCAAATACGCCCATGATGTGTTAGTGTCAGCAGATGTACGATAGCAGCCTGTCTCTTTCTGATGTGTTTAATTCTTTGATTCAATCCCCACCGCCTCAGTGTGACAGGCAGACACTTTGCAGAGTGATTTGTGTACATGGAGCTCATTGTTTTTTTCCCCCTCTAGCCCTGTGATGTTATTTGTGTTCCAGAATCTTCAGAGACGTTCCGTATAAACTCCCGGGCTGGTTCCCTTATGACATCAGACTCAAAACAAGCACAGATCTTCGTTAAGACGAATGTGTCCCTCCAGGCCCTCTGACTGTTATCTCACTGCCTCACGCCTCTCGTTTCACTAAAAGTGACAGATTGCAGTCATAATATATATTCTTTTTAAATGGGTTATGCGGAAATATAAAGATGGTTTGGGATATCAGCCCTTTAAAGAGGGAGTGCTGTTGCTGTGCATGTGACTGTGTGAGCGCACGTGTGTGTCAACGTTGTCGAGAGAATCAACAAAACCCTTCGAAGTAGCCTTGCTCCACACATTTACGTAATTTACCAGATGCCTTTTTATCCAAAGCAACTCACACTACCAATGAGAGTGTAGTGCTGTTCATGAGCTTTGATGTCGGGATTCAAACCAGCGATCTTTCTGCTACTGGCCTGTGATGTGCTGTCTGGAATCTGTTACGTGCCCAAATGAGAGTATGTTTTCTTAGAGCAAAGTGGATGTGATTTCTCCATCTGTATGAATTTGGTCAGGTCTTGCATAATTGTCAACATGCTCCGAATCCACAGCCTCTCTAACAAGTACCAATGTTCTTGTTTTAATTTGCTAGTTTGAATGTGGTCCCAGTGTGTCAATGGCTCTCGCCTCGGAAACGCCAAAAGAGCTGTAAAACAAAAAAAAAAAGCAAAAAAAAAACTTTGGCTAATTTTGCCGCGCATCTGTCAGGGTTACAAATTACCTTTTATTTGCATGATGTTTGTGTGGTGGCACTCTTGTGCATGAGTCCCCACAGCTATATTAATTTAGACAGCGCTGGTGTTTATCTTCACAGCTCGGGGATTAGAAATGTAATTACAGTTCGCTGTGACATCTCTGCATCCACCGAGTTGCTGACAAAGTCATGAACAAACTGGTGATTTGCTGCTGCAGGCGCTTTCAAAATACGTCTTGGCCCTGTGTAAACAATGTGGGTTCGTGTAGAAGTGAGTAATCTCTATGTGAACGTAGGCTAATGAATGCATGTACAGTAGGTTTGTAAGTGCCAGATAATATGTGGGGGATGTTGGCTTGAGAACTTCACGATAAGTGGGGAAGTTGGAACACTTTGCTTAATAGAGAGATTGTTGTGTTTATTGTTTTAGCCTGCTGCAATTAACGCTACTTTTAGCAATTATTCCATAGTGATGGCAGCGGTTATATTCTTTCATTCTGTCACCTTTGGTATGACTTTGTTTTCCGTTTAATTACTCTCAGATGTGTTGCACTGTCTTCATCATTATGTTGTGACAAATAGATTAATCATTTTTCTTCACATTTTTCCCCAGCATCTAACACAAAAGTTCTGCGGTTACATATTTTAGCCTAATTCACCCGTCTGCTTAGATAATGAGAGTGAGAGCGACCGAGAAACATAGTGATCAAGAGACAGAGAGAAAGAGACTGTTATGGGCCCTGTGGGGATCAAAAGTAGTGAACTATTTAGGGATTATGGCACCATTGGGCCACACCCTGCAGTGGCTCATGGGTAGAGAGAGGCAGTCTGGGTAGAGGGATGACAGCCCTGGCACTGGCAGAACACTGAATAATTAGGCATTGCTGTTTCAATGTCCCCACCTAACACTGCAGCAGAAAGCTTTAAGTATCTATTATGTAGCGGGACATATGTTTGTGGTGAAAGCCACACTGAGGTAAGTGAGAAAGGCATGAATGGGTTTGACAGCAACTTCTCTCTACTGAACATGTAATAACCTTAAGAGGACATTAATGCATTTTCTATGCAACTTTAATAACTTTTCCCTGTCGGTACCCTTGTTAAACATTATACATCTCTTAATAGTATTGTGCGCACTAGAATTATTGGCACCCAAGGGAAATATGATGAAAAAAGTCTGTGAACAAATTGCTGTTCAGCAGCTTGATGGTACACTCAGAAAAACCCAGATTAATCTAACCCTCAGTTGGGTGAATATTGTTTAAAGAAAAAACATAATTTGGTATGATTTATAAAGCCACAATATTTGCCAGCCCTAGAACATTTTTAAGTTCATCTGTGTCTTTGGGAACACTTAAATGGTCATCCATGACATCCTGTTTCACTGGGGTATAAATATGAGGTGACAAACACGGAAAAGGTTGTTGAACTTCACAAATCACACAAAATGTATTAAAGGTAGCCACATGCCTGAAAATGTGCACTATTAGGGCAATACTTTAGAAATATAAAACAGCTGGAGCTCTGATAAACCTGCCTACAAGAAGTAGTATGTGTATTTTGCCCCCACATACAGTGAAAATGGTGGTTCAAGTGGTAAATTATTTTTTTGCTGAAATTGGTGACACCTTGGGGTCACCAAGTCTCTAAAACTACAAGTAGACGCCAGATCCTGGAGGATTTTATGTCCCAAAGTGAGTGAAACACTTGCACTGTACAGAGCCCTGTGGGACCACTCACCAGCGGGGCTGGTGAAAGAAATATTAGACCCTTCAATGCCAAAATCTATCTGGACGTGGTGGGGGATAATTTTATGCCCTGGTTCCCGCTATGTTTTTGAATAAAATAATATTTTTTTATTTTGTTGTTGGTGGCCTCTGTGCGTGAAATAATTTACTTAAGCCCACCATCAGTGTAGTGTGTGTGTGTGTGTGGGTGCATGTTATTCTAAGTTAAATCACTGTTTCTCCTATACGGTCGTTAATCAGTGATCAAGAGTGTACTGCTCACCACTACAGGAAGTGACCTCTTAGGATTTATTGGTTGCCGCGATAAGACATATGGCTTAGTGGATGTTTAATGTAGTAGGGCGTCTTCGAACTGGCTGTATGGGTTTACGGAGCTGTAGGAACAGTTTAAAGTTGGTTGATGTGTGGGTCGATTGAACCACATTGTGCACAACCTAAATGTGCGGTGATTGGTTGGATCTGATTCGTGATCACTAAAACATAAAGGGACCATGGGCTGCTGGAAGTGTGTGTCAGAAGATCGTGTCACCATTGTCGACTGTGGATTAGTGGTCACAATGTTTCACTTCTGCCCTAAACAACACCTCATCTGCTCTATTCAATCAATCAATCAAATGTATTTATAAAGCCCTTTTTGCATCAGCAGTTGTGGGCATGTGGGCTGAGTACAGAGTCTATTTAAACCTAGTCCAGGTAAGAAGCATGACCAGATGGACAAGGAGAGGGACAACATGGGGGGGGGGGTCTGCAGAGAAGCAGCTGATATCGTCAGGTATGGTCTTGATCTGCAACTCAACCAGGAGGACTTTGTACAGGGACAGCAAAGTCTTTCAAGCCTGGTACTCCGAGGGTGTGGGCCAAGACCTCATGTCCCCCGAAGTTTAAAACAGGGCAGGAAATTTAGAAAATGCATTCCTTAGATCTACAAGGATTAATAGTGGAGAAGGAGAACTGACCCTACTCCCCCGGCACAATAATATCGCAGCGTAAGACCTTGGGGCTGAGACAGGAGGGCCCAGTGACACCCACAATCCGCCCACATTGCCCAGCATCAACCAAAGGGACACCCACCAACCGCAACCACCCTGAAATGAGGGCTGAGTATTGCCAGCAGAGTGCAACCCAGTTGCACCATTCAGGGTCTATTCAGGGTCTTCCGCCTGGTTGGATAAGTGCCAACGTGGTCCGTACCCCATGAACATTATGGGACGTGTCCGTCGTGACAGTGTGTTACTAACCACTCTTGTCGTTACAACTTGTCTTTTGCCCCTCACTTTTATTCTGTGTGCCTGTGCCTGGCTGGATGCCTGCCAGGAAATAATTACCCCGTCCTTTTAACATGTTGCTGTGACTGAACTACCACAGCCCCAGGTCACTCGCTCTCCTTAAGGGAGGTAGGGAAAAAAAGGTGGGAATACATTCAGCGGTTCTCGCTGAATCAGGGCTAGCGGGGACAAGGAATTGCCTTCCTCTTCCCGTTTTCCGTGTGGTGTGGATAGATTGTGGTGTTTAACAGCGCTAGGCAGCCACCCACTGGGCCTCGAATTGTATGACATCTTGATTGTTGTTGTCACATCTTCAAATTGCATGCTGATGTGACTGTCTGCTGTGTAGGGCTTGATTGAACAGCCGCTATTACACGGCACAGCGATTAGCATAGCCTGTGTGTATGCTAATAAGTGTGCGGTAAAAGCTGTGGTGCAGGCAGATTTTTGACCAGAACACGGAATGTGTTTATAATTGCTAGCGTAATTCGAGCCGTGGGTGGGGGATTTGACTAAGTAGGAGCCTAATCCCACACTGAAACCTAAAGCAACGATTGCCCGAACAGTTCTCCCCTGTTTGTCAGTACTTATGTTAACCTAAAAATCCCTTTAGCACTTGCATGTTATGCTTACATCAGGGCCAGTAATTATGTCAAGATTTTAGCTCAAGGGGTGGCTCAGAATTTCTTTCAAACCTATGCTGTCTGGCAAATGAATTATCTACTTTGTTTCCTACTCGATCAGAACTTGTATACCTGGCTTTTTCATTTGTTGTAGTACCAAATCACATTTTATGTTGTGCCCCTAAATTTGTTTTAAGTTAGGCGCACCATTGCTATTTAAATGACACATTTTAATGTAGAGCCCTGTTTAAAAATGTACAGTCATGTGAAAAGTATTTTTTCACAAATGGGTAATCTTCACTTCAACACTATTGACATATAAAGGTAACCTAATTTTACAAATGATAGTGAAAGATTATAAGGTGGTACATTCATCAAAAATCTATGTATATTGAATCTCATAGTGTGGAAAAAGTAGGTGTACCCATATCTTCAATATCTGGTTTTGCCCCCATTTGACTGGAGTAAATGAATGTTTCTTGTAACTGTCCATCAGTTTCTTACATTTACTAAGAAGATTTTTTTTTGCCCACTCTTCTTGACAGTACTGCTTTAACTGTGTCATGTTCTACGGCAGTCTTTCATGCATGGCCCGCTACAAGTCCCCCACAGCATTTTGATAGGATTGAGATCTGGGCTTTGATGGTCATTTCGTAACCCTCCATTTCTTCTATTTGAACCATTCTATTGTTGCTTGTTCATGTTCAGTGATAGATGGCCTCAAATTCTCCTAAAAATTCACTGGTACAATGTGTAATTCATAGTTGACTCATGTTTTGCAAGTTGGCCCGTCCTTAAGGCAGCAAAGCAGCCCCAAACCATAACGCCACCACAAACATTCAATCAAGACCAAACCAGACCAGTTTTCTTATCAAATTGCTCTCTAATTACCTTCTAATCATTTGCACCTGTTTTTAGGGGGTACTAACTTTTTCCCCATATGGAAATCGCATTTCTGTTTATTTTTATTGCGAGTGGTTTAGATTTTTGTTTGTATGTATTTTCGTAGATTGGGTTACCTTTTTAGCTTCGATATCCATGTTTTATATAAAACAGAAAATAAACTTTACATTAGTATGCCAATGGGTGTAGATCCTTTTTCACACGACTGTATATGAACAAATCTCTCTTCAAACATATCATAAAAACATGACACCACACAAAAATAAAGGCAAATTATCATCAGGCAGCACTTTAGAGCAGCTCCCTGGGGAACATTTCTGTCTCTGCAAATATTTTTTTTTTCAAAACATTTTATTCATGTATTATAGTATCTCCATATGGCCCCTATAAATGCCCCTCGTTTCTCTTTCTCCTCTTTTCTTCCCTTTTCTCTCTCCCCCTCTCTCGCTCACTCCCTTTCTGCACATTCTCCCTCTCTCAAACGCAAACACGCATGGTAACAAAGTTATTTGCGAGAGAAGAGAAACGGTGACCTTGAGAATTACTTGTTAAAGGTCCGTGGAAAGGCTGGGAACGAACTGTTACACAAAGGCCAAGCCCAGTGCTGTATCATTAATCAAAAATGGACTCGGGCCTCTGGGCAGTGTTATGTTTTCATTTTTTTTTACAGGGTGAGTTATTAAAAGAGATAACAGGGCTGACCGCCTTCTACTCCGGGCTGTTGTTGTAGAACGCCAGGGAGTTCCGGAACGCTACAGCTCTCATTCCACAGCAACATCAATATTGTTACTGTTCCGAACCAGAATGTCTTGTTCCAATAGGGATGTTTATATCTAAATGTATATGTACTAGTGATTCCCTTTCCCCGATTTTAACCCATTTCTGTCTGTTTTATCTTATTGAATTTTGATTTGTGTTTATGGTGTGATGACACAACTTGGGTTGGCCTCATTGCCAGCAATAATTTATCTATATTTCATGGACCTACCAGCTGGTTGCCAGGAGCTGTCCATATACCGTGGAGCTTAACACAGACAAAACCGTGGAGGTGGCGGTTGACTTGTGTAAACGATGGCTGTGGCACATGTGCTCCGCTATAGTATGGGTTCCACCCACATGCTCCGCTATAGTTTGGGTTCAACCCACATGCTCCGCTATATTATGGGTTTAAACCACATGCTCCGCTATAGTATGGGTTCCATCCACATGCTCTGCTGTAGTATGGGTTCAACCCAGATGCTCCACTATAGTTTGGGTTCAACCCACATGCTCCGCTATAGTATGGGTTCAACACACATGCTCCGCTATAGTACGGGTTCAACACTCGTGCTCTGCTATAGTACGGGTTCAACACTCGTGCTCCGCTAGAGTATGGGTTCAACATACGTGCTCCGCTATAGGTTTGGTTCAACATACGTGCTCCGCTATAGGTTTGGTTCAACATACGTGCTCCGCTATAGGTTTGGTTCATCACACTTGGAGCCCTATAGTAGGGGTTCAAATTCACTTCTCTCTCTTTGCCCGCGGTTGTTATTGAATGAAGCATTGAAATGCTGACATACCTTGTATCACTGTAGCCTCCGTATCATCGTCTTTGTTGAACTGTCTTCTACAGTGAGTGCAAATAGCACTTGCCTGATGTGTTCATTGAAGCAAAAGTACAGGAAGCAGTTATTAAATCAGAAATGGCAGACTCTGCACCAGTGACAGAACAATAAGTGTGTCACAGCGATGAATACCCTTAGATTCCTCTAGCCCTTTTCTTACTTCCGCACCTACAACAATACAGGAGACCACTATCGAGTTTACAATTACAGGATTCCTCTTTGAGTGAAATCGATGGCTATTCATTTTGTTTGTCGACGAAAGTAAAATATAATTTAATATTTCTGCGTAACCTTGGGGATATCGACTGAGCTGTGCTCACAACACGGATGAATTAACTGAAGTTGTGAACGGTGGCTGGTAAATAGCTGCAAAAAGAGATTGAATGCAGCGGATAATTGGCAAACCTGACACATTCTTAACTTTGACCTTCGGAGTAGTTGTGTCAGATCGCAGGAGCCGTGGGCACACGTGTTCCACAAAGCTCCCAGGCCATCTCTTTACACCAGCCTACTGTACACAGACACACATGCACACAGTACTACTATAACGGGCTCAGTGATTGGCTAGGGCTGGCTTGAGACAAGATCCAGACCAGTCATGGCTGTAGAAAACAAAGAGGGTATCTAGTACCCTCTTCGCTCTAATCATGCTGCTTCTGTAGCCTTGGATCAGTCTCGCACTTCAGAGAGCCACAGAGACCCTCAGCTCAACAACCCGAAGCAAACTGGGCCTTATTACGTTACGATGTGCATCGCCCGGCCCGCCGAATGAGCATGCCTCACTCACGGAGAGAAAAGGGAAGGACGGTGTGGCCCAAAGGGATCTGCTACTTGCTGCTTCACCAGAAGACAAATCCACAACGAACAGGCCTGCGTGTATTTGCTGCTTCCTGGTAATACCTCGTTAGGCTGATATACAGGCAGTGCTTGTGTGTGTGTGTGTATAGGGACATGTTTCAGGAAAGTTGTGTTGGACGCCACTGACGTTGATGGTACTGGTACTGGACTTACCTGTGATTTGTATTATCCAAGGTCTGTGCCTGGTTGAATGTTGAAGCCATGTCGTAACTGGAAGAGCCTGGATTGTTCCAATCATGACAAGTCTAGGAATTTGTCAAGTGCTTATGAAACAAAGAAGGACCGAATGTTAAGCTCATGAAATCCTACAACTACAGTCAACTACAGAAATCCTACAAGCACAGCCCCTGGGGAGTTTATTTTTTATCAATTTGTTTACATATTTGGACACATGGATATTTCAGCCAAATTCTAACCACATTTATGGATGAATGTAGAAGGTAAGGCATTTTAACAAATAACACAAAAAAGGAAGAGATAAATTGTGGATTGTAGGATTGAGGAATGACTGATTCAAAGCCCAGCAATCCTTTTGAAATGCTGGGGAGGGACTTAAAGCAGGCCATACGAATCCCTGTGAACATGACACATTAGAAGCAGTACAGTAAAAAAGAGTGGGAAAAAATTCCTTCCAGTCGACATACCCATGTGTAAATATTGGTACATTTAATCTCCTTTACACCTAATAAATATGCACTGTAGGCTACATAAATTGAGTAAATACCTTATAAATATCTTTGTAGATTAAAGTAAGCATTAGCCATTACATTCATGTTCATTTCCTTCCATTATGAACGCTGACATTCAATGCTGTTCTACAGTAAGTGTTTTGATTCTGAACTGATACTGCTTCCTGATAGTTGTTTTTCATTCAACATTAGCTGGAAAATGAAATATTGATTACATTACATCTCCCCATGCCCTTATTTCCTTGCACACACGCACACACAAACAGATCTACTCAAACACACATTCACATTGTGAGATGGTCACAGTGGCACTAGAAATGGAGTCAACATCCTCACTCTCCATTCTAAGCCATCTGTATGATGCAGGAGTGTCCAGTCCTCGCTCCATTCTGGATTTATTGTAGTTTTTTTTTTTTTTACCTGTCTGTTTTATGATCCAAGATGAATAGGTTGATGATCGAGTCCAATTGCTTGTCAAATGCCTTAGGAAACGGTAAAGGTATTGCAGGAAGAAAACCATTAATGACATTAACTCTACCAAGCTGGGATATCAGGTCCTCCCAAAATAGGTAAATATACTTTGAATAGGGAAGAATACATTTTGGCTGTTTCGGTCCCCTAAGTAGATTCATTTGTCTGTGGAGATCATCATATAGATATGTCCTGACCAGGAAAGGTTTTTTGATGGGCATAAGATTGGTCTTATTCACATTGATTCTAAATCTAGTGAAGGTGCCAAATAAATGTAGATATTACATATTTCTTGGTGTGTGTTGAGGAGAGAAATTGGCCTTAATGGCCCAGCGCTTATTATGAATAACAGTAATTACTGCCTCATTCAGTGCTGGTGGCAAAGCCTCCACCTTATTGGATTGTGTAAACATGTTATGCAAATAGGGCGAGGGAAGGTAAATGTCTTCCACAATTCACAGAGGTAACCATATGTACCACAGGTCCTGCTGCTCTCAAGGTTTGGATAGTTTTGGGGATTTCTACTCGACAGATCTCCTCATTTGGGATTTCTGAGTCTTGTTGGTACCGAGTAGAGAGATTATACTCCTCCAACTTCATTGGGGAGTAATTTGGCATCAAGCAGAAACAAATCAATGTGGGTATAAACATTATAAACATGATACAGAAATAAATTATCTTATTTACTAGAGTTAGAGGTTTTGCGTGAGGAAAATAAATCCTAGTGATGGTCTAGTACACAGTTCCAGTCTCCACCCATGACCAGAGCAGCCTGACATTTTTACTGCTAGAGCAATTTTGCATGCCCCTTTCTCTATTCTGTGAAGGTACAGTAGTGTTGAAGTTGAGCCAAAGGCCACAGGTATTTTCTCCTGAAATCTCCCGTGTTGAAGACGGGGATCAGATGCAGGAAAGAGAGAGAGACAAAAACTGTGAGAGGAGGAGAGAGGAAGAGAGAGCGAAAGGGACCTGCTCCGGCTTACATCTTCTGAGACACTGTGTCTCCTCGAACGTTGCTTTGATCAGTGGTTAATAACCTTCTCATGACTTGGAGGTTCAGAAACAAAGGGAACGTGCTGCTCCGCTTGTGACATCTGTCATTTGCTCCTTTAAATCCTTTTATTGGCGATTAATGGTAATGATGCAGGTGAGAAAGAGTGAATCCCCGCTGTGCCTTTGCTGATTGGCTCTTCCAAGTATCTAAACGCCGCTGATTGGCTCTCCCAATTGTTTCCACTCTGCTGATTGGCTCTCCCAACTATCTGCACTCTGCTAATTGGATCTCCCATATATCCTTAATACGGGCCATCAGAGCCCCTAATCCTAAATCCCTGTGGTGGAGGTTTCCATCCTGTGTGCAGTTTAAAGTTCTATTTAGTTGTTGTAACACTGAAGCTCTATATTGTTTTTGTGACACTGAATCTTTGTAGTTATTTTGACACTGAAGCTCTGTTGTTGTTGTGACACTGAAACTCTGTGATGCTGCTGTGACACTGAAACTCTGTGATGCTGCTGTGACACTGAAACTCTGTGATGCTGCTGTGACACTGAACCTCTGTAATGTTGTGATCGTTTTGCTGTAGCCCACTGATAATACCCTCCTGTGTTGCTGATCCATCAATGTACCCCAGGCCAGAAGTGTATCTCTCTGGGCCACAGTATTCTCCGTGTCCCAAAGCAATAGACAACCTGCAGCAATATTTCAGGTCCGGCCGGACTGTGCACATTTTGTGTTGAATATTGTATAATCAAAGTTACATCTTAATCATCATGAAAAATTATCTGTACAGTTTGGTGTAGTATTTATAGAATAGTTTTGAATGACAAATGGCGAGGCCACGTGAGAAAAAGTGAACAGGACAGAAAGGGTGAGAAAACAAGACGGGGAGACCGTCCAAAAGAGGTAGAAGAGAGCCAGATTAGAGAGGGAAAGAGACAGAGAGAATGAGAGAGAGATGGAGAGCGACGGAGAGAGTGAGAGAGCCAGAGAGAGAGGGAGAGTGAGGTAGAGAGACAGAGTGGGAAAGCGACAGAATGTGGGAATATTGTGAGTGTAAATACACAATTTTCTCTCTCTACCATTCTCTCTAAGTTATTACATTTTTTTATCCAGCAATAAAGAATGTGTTGAGTATATGGAACTATAATAAAAGCACTTTTATTTCTGGGTCGCCGCTGGCTGCCTTATGCAAAAGCTCCCGCTATTTGTCGGGATTGGCTTTGAGAGAAATGCAAACCGAGGCAGCAGAAAGCAATAAAGTGGTCCGTAATGAGGAGAAAACGTCACATTAGCGTCCTGTTGTTCAGATTCCAGATGCTCTGCAGCTTGAAGCCAAGCCACTTGGAACAGTGAAGCTCATCTTTTCTAAAAGTGAAACCCTTTAAAACAGAATGACGGCTAATGAGAAGAGGCTGAGCACAGCAGTGCCTCTGTGTGTGTATGTCTGTGTGCGTGTGTGTGTGTGTGTGTGTGTGTGTCTACTGATGAAAGTTGAAAATGGTCAGGGTAATTGGGTTTGAAGGAGCACAGTGTGTTATGTCTCTGTCAAATCAATATAACTAAATGTTCCTGTAATGTGTGTATTTTTCATGCGTAAATTGCCTGAAGCAATGATTTTATCAAAGAGGTGCTCAGGAGATAGAGAACACAATGGCGTTGCACAGATTCTCTGCACCAATAGTTCAGCAGGGTCAGTGTTTTTCTCTTAATACACAAAAGAAAAAGGGTTCCAAAAGGGTTCTTTTACTGTTACTTTGAGATAGCTTTTTTTGGTTCCAGGGACAATGTTTTGGTTCCCAGGAGAACCCTTTTTACTTGCAACCTAAAAGGTTTCTTCCTGGAACCGAAAAGGATTTCCTTAGGTGATAGTCGAAAAACCCTTTAGAATAATTTTAAAGGAGTTTCGATCACTCGTTCTTGATGCTGAAATTATAACATGTCTTTGCGGCTGTCTTCCAATGAGGGGAAATCACATTCCGTGATACTAGGGCTTTCATCTAACACTTTTTGGATAGATATTCACTTGAGTTTGGTCATTTTGTCACGTTAAGCCTGACGTTTATGTCCCACAAAGCTATATTCAGTGTTGCAATAGCCTGCCAGTGTTCACAGAAGCATTTTTTCTTCTTGCAATATCATCATTCCGTCATGTTAAGCCTGATTTTTATGCTTCACGGAGATATATATGTTGTTGCAACGGCCTACCAGTGATCACAGAAGTGGGTTTTTATCTTCAGCGCCGCTGGGTCTCTGTTAGTCATCAACTAGTTTTGTTATGGAGGTGAGGAGGAGGGAGGGCATTCTCACTAGATGAATTGTGACCATTCTCTGAGGGAGGAACGGACGAGGTGCCATCGTGGGGTCTGGGCCTGTGCGGTGAGGTCTGTACCTGGGCCTGGGCTGTGAGGTCTCTGCCTGGGAGGTAAAATCTCTGTCTGGGCAGTGGGGTCTCTGTCTGGGTCTCAGTCTGGGCGGTGAGGTCTCTGTCTGGGTCTCAGTCTGGGCGGTGAGGTCTCTGTCTGGGTCACTGTCTGGGCAGTAGGGTCTCTGTCTGGGTCTCTGTCTGGGCCCGGGCAGTGAGGTCTCGATCTGGGCAGTGAGGTCTATGTCTGGGCCCAGGCGGTGCGGTCTCTATCTGGGCGGTGAGGTCTCTATCTGGGCGGTGAGGTCTCTGTCTGGGTGGTGAGGTCTCTGTCTGGGTGGTGAGGTCTCTGTCTGGGTGGTGAGGTCTCTGTCTGGGTGGTGAGGTCTCTATCTGGGCGGTGAGGTCTCTGTCTGGGTGGTGAGGTCTCTGTCTGGGTGGTGAGGTCTCTGTCTGGGTGGTGAGGTCTCTGTCTGGGTGGTGAGGTCTCTGTCTGGGCCCGGGCAGTGAGGTCTCTATCTGGGCGGTGAGGTCTCTGTCTGGGTGGTGAGGTCTCTGTCTGGGTGGTGAGGTCTCTGTCTGGGTGGTGAGGTCTCTGTCTGGGTGGTGAGGTCTCTGTCTGGGTGGTGAGGTCTCTGTCTGGGTGGTGAGGTCTCTGTCTGGGTGGTGAGGTCTCTGTCTGGGTGGTGAGGTCTCTTGCTTCGCAGACATGTTAATTTGGAACAAGCTTCTTCAGATTCACATAGATGACCGTACAAAAAGGACTTCCTCAAGGCTCAGTTTTAGGTCCTTTGTTATTCACTCCTTATGTAAATTATATTTGTATTACAGTGAGGAACTGCAAGTATAATTTTTATGCTGATGACACAATACTGTATGCTGTTGCTCCATCACTTGCTTGAGCATTTGATCTCCAGTAAGATGTCCTACTCCTACAAAAATCCCCTACAGATCATAAGCTGGTGCTAAATGCAAGTAAAACTAAATACATACTTATCTATCCTGAGCGAAGGAATCAACATGTAATTGATCTTAAGATTAATACTGTAGACAGTTCTATTATAGAACGTGTTCTGGCTTACAAATATTTAGGGATTTGATTAGATTAATGTCTTTCATTCAAAACACATGTTAATGAATTGGTGAAAAAGTTGAGGGTTAAACTTGGTTTCTTTTATAGAAACAAAGAGTGCTTGTCTTACCAGCATAGAACTGATATTGTTGAAGCTACTTTAATGTCGGTGCTGGGTTATAGTGATCTGTTTTACATCCGTGCATGAGCTTCAGTTTTAAAAGCTTTAGATTATTCAGCTTTGCGTTTTGTTACTGGTGCCGATATTCACACACATCATTGTCTTCTGTTGGGTTTGGTTGGTTGGGACTCTGGTTTCCCGGAGAAACAGACACTGGCTGATGTTTTTATATAAGGCTTTAGTGTATAAGCTGCCAAGCTATCTTACTTCTAAGTTAAAATGGAGAACTGAGGGTTATCAAACATGCTCTCAGGTTTGGTTGACACTAGAGATCCCTCGGGTTAATTCTTGGAATGATTTTCAAAACACTGACCTCATTCTTACATTTTTAGACAGATTACAAAATATTATCACAGCAGCAAACCAAAGGGACCAGATGCAGTACATTGTTGTCTGGGACAATGTAGCTTTCCATCGTTCTGCTCTGGTCCAAGACTGGATTCATTAACACCCACAATTTGCAGTTCAATACCTTCCACCATACTCCCCCTTCCTAAACCCCATCGAGGAGTTCTTCTCAGCATGGCGGTGGAAGGTTTATGATCTCCGGCACTATGTCCAGATGGCCCTCATTCAAGCTATGGAGGAAGCATGTGATCAAATTGAAGAAGCATCCATACAAGGGTGGATTCCTCACTCCAAAAGATTCTTCCCACGTTGCCTTGCAAATGAAAATATAGCTTGTGATGTTGATGTGGCCCTGTGGCCAGATCCAGCTAGACGGAGAGATGTTTAGGTTATGTTTATTTTTTCGGTACTGAACTGGATATGTAATTTATGTTACAGTATTACTGTAAGCTTACAAGACAATGGTACTTTCAGTAATACTGTATGAAAACTGGAAAATGTTGTGTTATGAATATTTTGTTGAAATGTTCAGTATTGACTTGAGTACATGAGAATAAATACATATTTTCATTAGTCTGCACAATTGGTGTCATGTGGTGTTGGGGAATTCATTTTTCCACTTTCTCTGTGTAAATGCTAAAAGTGTTTTAGGTTGAGCACAGGAGTGTTTGACTGATTCAGACAGAATCAGACCATATGATGGTTGGGTTTATGTTATGACCACAAAATAAGGTTCTTATAAGACATTGTCTAGTTTTGACAAAAGACTTCCATTTTGCAAATGATCTGAGGTGTGTTGCTACTTTGGTGTGGTGTTGTGCTAATTGTGTGAAGGGGTTTGGAACTGAAAAAAACTGTAATATATTCAAGGATAGTAAGGAGGGATTCAGGGGTCTGAAACGAGAATTTAAAGTTGTGTCAATTAGGTTGTTATGCACTCTTCCCAGGCCGTTAGCCAGGCTGTGGGGTTAGAGAGTGTAAAAGGGCCCAGTGATCAGGTCTCTGAAGACGTCTGGAGAGTGATTCTCCGCAAACGAGTCCTTTGTAAAAATGAATCTCGTCCCATGGTGAAATGGAATTTAAAAAGGCTGATATTTCATCAAACTACTGGCAGTTTGGGACTGTTTGAGAATAGCAAAGGGATTGAGCGTAGCACCGAGTTTGCAGGTGTGTGTGTGTGTGAGGCAGTGAGGTGTGGCAGGATTACATATCCCACGCTGCTGCTGTGTCTGATTTCTCCCCTGACCTCCAGACACCTACAGGGAGGAGGACTAATAAAGTAGAGCGGGAGCCCCCGTTCACCTCCTCCACATGCCGATGAAACATCTGCTCAGATTACTGGGGACTGCAGGAGCCAAGTCAGCTCCTTGTTACACATGCGGACACACGCAAATTCCACACACAAATGTATCTGTGTTCCCCAACCCTAACTGTAAATCTGCCCCCATTTCCACCATGGAGTCACTTTGGGCGGTCAGAATAAATATATTCCCAGTTAAAATCCTTAAAAACCAACCTGTAGTAACACTAACCACCGAACCCTCTTACCCTAACTAACCCTAACTAACCCTAACTAACCCTAACCCCAGAAAACCTGATGTCACCTCAGATCAGCGTGCACCTAAACCCAGCCCTAAACCTAACTCACACCGTAACCCTAAACTCACCTATAACCCAAACCTTAACCCCAGGCCTAAACCTAACCCATACCATAACCCTAAACTCACCTATAACCCAAACCTTAACCCCAGGTCTAAACCTAACCCATACCATAACCATAAACTCACCTATAACCCAAACCTTAACCCCAGCCCTAAACCTAACCCATACCATAACCCTAAACTCACCTATAACCCAAACCTTAACCCCAGGTCTAAACCTAACCCATACCATAACACTAAACTCACCTATAACCCAAACCTTAACCCCAGCCCTAAACCTAACCCATACCATAACCCTAAACTCACCTATAACCCAAACCTTAACCCCAGCCCTAAACTTAACCCGTACCGTGACCCTAAACATACCTATAACCCAAACCTTAACCCCAGGCCTAAACCTAAACTATACCCTAACCCTAAACATAATGTCCCTGTTGTCCCCAAACAGGTACCCCCATCTCTCTCATATATTTTTTTCCTCACTAATCTCTCCGTTTTCTCGTCCTCCTTTTCTCCCTCTCACACTCTCGCCCTGTCACATGGTCTTTGTGTGTTTTCACGGGACGGCGGAGCGCCATTAGAGACCGCTCCCTTAACAACAGGGATGATGATGTATTCGTGGTTGGCGGTGCACTGGTGCACAAAGACAGTCGGGCTGGCAATCAGGCAGTCCGGCCGGTGGGCAGATGGTGGGGGGCAGTGAATGCACGGCGGCGGATGGCTCAGACAGAGGCCCTCACCGTCTCTCTCCTCCTGCGGACGACTGAATCCCCTGTGTGACGCACACACACACACATACACACAGGCATGCGCACAGACACACACACACACACACACACACACACACACGCTCACAGGCACGCACACACACTCACAGCGAAATCCCTCTGTGCCTCGCCGCCATCCTTCCGCAGAAGAGAAATTATGGGAGAGGTCACAGCGTCATGTTCTCTGCTAGATTGGAATTTGTTTTGTACATCGTTTGTGGCGGGCGGCTTCTCGCTTCCCTCGTTCCCTCGCTGTTTTTCCGCCGGCGTGCTCACTGGAGATGTTAGACCTGGCACCGGGGAGAGATAGGAATTGCATTAGCACGTGGGTGACTGTTCACCTTGAGTGGAGACTGACTGCTGTAGCTTCTCAGTCGGCCTAGATGCTGAGCAGATCTTCCCTACAGTAATGTCCCTGTGTCTGGTTTATCACTATCATTACCATCATGGGTCTGGAGTGTACCAATATCATTACCATCATGGGTCTGGGGTGTACCAGTATCATTACCATCATGGGTCTGGAGTGTACCAATATCATTACCATCATGGGTCTGGGGTGTATATCAGTATCATTTCCATCATGGGTTTGGGGTGTATATCAGTATCATTACCATCATGGGTCTGGAGTGTACCAATATCATTACTATCATGGGTCTGGGGTGTATATCAGTATCATTTCCATCATGGGTTTGGGGTGTATATCAGTATCATTACCATCATGGGTCTGGGGTGTATATCAGTATAATTTACATCATGGGTCTGGGGTGTATATCAGTATCATTACTATCATGGGTCTGGGGTGTATATCAGTATCATTACCATCATGGGTCTGGGGTGTACCAGGGTCATTACCATCATGGGTCTGGGGTTTACCAGTATCATTACCATCATGGGTCTGGGGTTTACCAGTATCATTACCATCATAGGTCTGGGGTGTGCCAGGATCAATACCATCATCAGTCTCTGGTGTATATCAGTATCATTACCATCATGGGTCTGGTGTGTACATGTTCTGAGAACCAGTCTAATCACAGCATCTCCCCGCGGTACGGCAGAGTTGAAAACCAGGTAATCTATTCCTCCAACAATTATCCCATCAAGCCTTGCTGCATCTAATCACACTCCTCACCTTACCAGGAAGTGAGTCTAAGTGATTCCTTGGAGGAAACACTGTGCAGGTTGTAGACCTCAGCTCAGCCACAAGCAGCTTGGAGAGACAATCACCCCTCTGCCTGTTTTCACTCATCTGTGCAACACTCATTGCGGTCTCTCCTGGTCACGGCCGTGACCGCCCTGCCATTTAACCCGGAGTGTAGTGGTGCCTCGGCACTACAATAACAGTGCGTCCGACAACCATTGCCACTCACGAAGCCTCAGTCAGACCTAATAATTAAAACATATCTCCACCCTAAACAGGCAATCTGTGTTTTTGGGGGATCCGTTTGAGATCACCAACCCAGCGAGAAAATACAACCCGTGCGCAGTCCGACTGCAGTGTGATATCAAACTCTGAGTGAGCCAGTCAGTATTGAGCCATTCCGTGATTCTGACAACTTCCCAGCAGTGAGACGGCAGTGCTGAAGGACAGCTCGTGATATCACAGTGAAGGTGCTGAGCCTTGACAGTGTAACCGTGTCTCTACCTGACAGGATCACAAAGAGCTGATGCACCACGAAGCGCCGTTACTCTGGGTTCTGTTCTGCTTCACACCAGCCATCTTGAGCGGCCCCATTTAGCCTGGACGGGAGAGAGAGGGAGCAGCGTCTAACAGTGCTTTTACATGTTTTAATTCCTCTAACATGGGAATGGCAGCCAAAACAGAACACGAGTTACATGTAAGATTCTTGTAGTGGCTCAATTTCCACGGGTGGGTGGGGAACAGAAATAATAGTATCATGGATTGTATTCGAAACATAGAAATGTGTTTGCTAAGCCGTCGATTGACGGCACAAACATTTCAAGGCGCTTGGATCATAGTAATTTCGAGCTGCTGGATGTAATGCTTATGAAACACACAAGAGATATGTAAGCCCTCTGAGGTACCACGTGCATGGGTCGTACACATGTCAGAGCCCCTGCATAGCACTGACAACATTACACTTACTGAAGTACTACGAAAAAGCTGAAGCAAAGGGGAGGAGAATATTACGCCACTGGAGAGGTGTGTGTGTGTGGGGGTGGGGGTGGGGTGGGATGAAAGGAATAAGATGCGGAAGAATAGATGGAAGAGATGTCGGGGGGGGGGGGGCAGGAGGAGGTAATGGAGCAGGGGAAGGAAAAGAATGAAATGGCCGTGAAGGCAGCTGTGGGTCTGTGTAGTTATTAAGTGGAGATCCCTCCACAAGCATTCTCACAATAGCACGTCGGTTGGAGTCAATCACAAATATCACATTTAATCAGGTTTTTGGAAACCCGGGATGGGAGACCAGAGGCACCACTGTAGATTGATCCTCTGTCCAGCAGGAGGTCTCGCCCAGAATGAACCATGGGAACCCGTGTCCGGATGTGATATCGTGGCAGAGATGTTCAAACGTTCAAAGAATGTTGACAGAATGTTTACAAAAAAGTACTACATACTGTATGCAATATATGTGATATAATGTATTGATGTATTAGAAATACAAGGTTGCGGGTGGAATGAAAACATTTCATCCTGCGTGTCGGCCCTCTGTTTCGAACAATTAAAATTCCGGTTGGAAATGGCCTAATTTAAGGCAATAATTGTTGTTTTTTTCAAGCCCAGGAGCTCTTTGTGCTTCATTGTGTTGCAAATGTCATTGTGTGAACGGTGATGCAGAGATATGAGGCTGCCAGCCACACACCCAGTGTTAGTGTCAAGCAGGGACCTGTCAGTTTTTCGGCGTGGGGCTGAATCATTCCAGTTTGTCCACAGGCAGAGCGATCTATTCCTCTACATCAGTATACATTGCCAAGTATATTGGCTTCCGAATCTTTCAGGAAAAACTGGAGATGTGGATAGTGCATGAGGGGGGATACGCCATTAAAGAAAGTGGTACTGCACGAAGGAAATGCGTTGTTTGAAAGGATTTTGCTGTGGACAAGAACAGCAACATGGTAGATCACTTAAAGGCACAGTCTTTGATTTCTGGCCACTGATTGTATATGTGGCGCTATTGAGCCAAAAGGGCATACGAAGTCATGTGGCAGTCTGTGCCCCATGTCATCAAATGCAGTTGCTTTCAAACTTAAATTCTACTTGTAGATACACCTATATATAACGTATTACACATTCAGCCCAAATGGGCAGTTTTAACAAAATACACTGTTAATAACAAAAGTCCCAGACTGCACCTTTATTTGCCACTATTATTTGTACGGACACAGGCCGCGCAAAGTTTGAGTGTCGCTAAGTAGTCTAGTTAGAAAGCGGTTGTTTTTCAAATATATTTTCAGTTGTCATTGTCAATGTGCCAGTGTGACATTGCTTGGTGAAAACTGAAAGAAAGGGTTGGGTTTCCTTTTTATATCCAATTGTTAAATCAGACACAGTCACTGTTAAATAGACAGGCGGACACAGTCATTGTTAAATAGACAGGTGGACACAGTCATTTTTAAATAGACAGGCGGACACAGTCATTGTTAAATAGACAGGCTGACACAGTCATTTTTAAATAGACAGGCGGACACAGTCATTGTTAAATAGACAGGCTGACACAGTCATTGTTAAATAGACAGGTGGACACAGTCATTGTTAAATAGACAGGTGGACACAGTCATTGTTTAATAGACAGGCGGACACAGTCACTGTTAAATAGACAGGCGGACACAGTCATTGTTAAATAGACAGGCGGACACAGTCACTGTTAAATAGACAGGCGGACACAGTCACTGTTAAATAGACAGGCGGACACAGTCATTGACACAGGGGAAAGGGAGTAATAGACCACCATTTAAAAAAACATCATGACCACAACAAAACAAATAGATGTCATTTGGCAGGGAACTGAGTGACCTTCGGATCTGTTCTGTGTGGGTGAGTCGGGCTGTCGGGGGAGAATTTCTGCACTGATGTCAGGCGTCAGGTTTGGAATTAATGTAGCCGCCATAGGACTGGCTCCAAAAGACTGACCCATGGAGGATATGTGCTGCGCGCGTCCCTCCCCCTGTAGACCGTTCATCAGAGACTCTGCTGGTTTACCAGGCAAAGCCGGGCCTGGCTCACCGAGCAGCACCACATTGCACCAAAAGATATACGGTGACGGAGAGGCGTCCCTCTGCCTACACGCTGGCCCTGCGGAGCCGGCGCTGACTAAGCTTGCGCTAGGCCTTCGGAGACCAACGTCGGGGTCATGAATATGGGTGACTGTCTCTGTTCTTTTCTGCCTCTCTCTTTCCATCACTCGCCGCCTTTCTCTCCTTCCTGAGGTGTAAAGCCGCAATTCCGCCTTAGGAATAAATCAGCCCACTGATGCTGAGTGAAGTCGGAGCCAATGAGAAACTTGGTAGCCTCTCTCCCTCCGGAGAGCGGGGCGACCTCGCCGGCTACGCCGCGGCCTTCGCTGCACTCTGATGAGCAAACATTTGCATAGGGAGAGTGAAATATCACGCCGTGTTTGTGTCTCTCCTGGCAGAGAATGGCGAGCCGGAGAGGGAAGGAGAGCGGGGTGGAGGGCTGAAGGAACCATGTGAGTCACCGTATCCATCGCCGAAAGCGAGGCACAGGGGAGACCGAACAGGCCGCCGAATCCACATTGATATTCGTCGCTACACCTAGTGGCGATGACATCGTCACTCGCCTGCTATTGCTATATGAACGCAGTTTGCGTAGCAGTACGCGTAGGCTGTTTTGAGACTAGGCTAGGGGATTTGGTGTTTATTGGAGAATCAGGGTTGGATGCGTATGATCGGAGACATTCAGAGATCCCTCATCCAAACCCGGGTGGGACGTTAGACAATACACTCCGGTGTCACCACGGCTATCGAATCTAAAATCAAGTCATCTGGCCCTCATTACACAAGAAATGTTGGCCGTTTTTAGAATACAGAGACCTGAGCATCCTCGAATGTTAATCTCTGTGTGTCAACGCTTGTATGTTATAAGACAACTTCGGCAAGACCCAAGTGTTCCTCCGTAGAGAGCAGCTTTGGGCGTGTGTAATTAAGTAGCACATTGTGCAGTGTGTCTGTGGCCCATGGCCTTTGGACTGTCTGGGCAGAGCCTGTAATTGCTAAATTTACTGGAATCAATGTGCAGCGAGTGTAGCCTGACAGACCGCCTGGCTCAGCATGCACTGAGAACAGAGGGAAGAAGGAGAGGAGGGGGAGGAGGAGAGAAGGAGGAGAAGAAGCAAGGGAAAACGGTGAAGGGGACAGACGAACGATGTTAGAGGAGAAAGAGAACGAACCGCTATGGAGGAAGAAGAGGAGAAACCGATGAACAGCGCTAACACGGGATAGTTGAATGACAAAATCTGGCAGCTTGTTTTCGGAGACAGGGTTGCAGTTCAGTACAGGAGAGGATAGCTGAGATCAGATTGGTCGAGAGCAGGGAAAACGGCACAGGAGAAGATTGAGGAAAACAAATGTTTTAGTTAGAGAGAGAGAGTCCTATACAGAGAGTAAATGTGTTTACCTCTATGAAAGGGGTTCTTTGGTTCTCACCTCCAGGCCTTGGGATCCAAGGTACTGCAGGTTTTTATTCCACCCCTCTAATCAGAGACTGAGCAGAATAGAAAACCACTGATAGTCTGGGCCCCAGACTAGTGCCATAACAGAGTAATGGGTCTGAACTTGGATATTGCAGCAGAGTTTTTTTTTTTCCTGTAGTCTACGGTCTAAAAGGGATTGTAATGTGCTAGAGCAGATGTAGGGCTTTGTCCACGGTGGAAGATTCAGCGGCAGGCATCAGCGTCATTGGACTTTGTGAGGAGAACTGTGAACTCATGATCAGAATGTGGCCAAGTCATGACTGACCTTCCTTTACACTGTCGCTAAGTTACACTGGTGTAGCCCCGGCCAGCCTAGTCTGACTTGTACTGTGTGCCGTCCTCTGTTTTGATTGGAGTAGACCTGTCATGTATTGACCAAGTGCTGTCATTCCGCTGCATGTCCGTCTCGCCATCTTTCTGGAGTAAAGTGGAGATTAAAAAGTACAGTATGCTGATTTTATTTAGTTTCCACCTTTGCAAACATTTCTCCTCTCAAAGCATTGGGGATTTATTTCTCCTCCGTGTTTTTAAAATACACATAGGGAATAGAGGAACCATTTGCATTCACCCTACAAAGTATCTAACATAAGATGGTTACAAAAATAACTTCCTGTATTGTGCATCTGTCGGAGAAGGTTGGGGAAAATATTATAGGATCAGCCTTTACAGCCTGCACATAAAGCCACCATGCAGTCTTAGTAATTGTATTCACAAGTCATCACCATGTGACTAATACTTCACTGTTTCTGTTTATTCAGTGAACAACTCCTGTATTTCTTTTAAAATATACTGTAAGTTGGTCAGTTACAGTCAGATTGGCCCATAGTTTCAACTCACCCGATTAGGCTGAACTCCCAGGATGCTTGGCGGCATCAGGTTCACAATTCTAGAGTGTAATTTTGTGAAATTCCGTTTTTGACTGTGCCAAGACCCAATCAATAGCCTTGCGCCAAATGATATTTTAAGTTTCAGGTTTGTTTGTCACCCGCTGAACATTATGTATTCTTTGGTGGTTATACAGTAACTCATCGGCTCGCTGTGCTCACAGCCACTGCTGTAAGGACCTTGAAGGAAGAAGGAAAAAACACAAAGCTGAATAGTCTCACAGTTCAAAATGAGTCCAAGACAACCCTGAACAAGTAAACACCCTTCAGTTGATTTCCTGAGGCAACTTTGTAAGACTGGTAATGCATACTGATGTTCTATTCAGGAAGGATAGCAGGAAAAAAAAACGTTGTGATGTGAAGTGAGTCCTGATCATGTGACACACCTCATGTGATCCTCGTCCAGAAGTAGGGGGGAGACGACGACGACGACGACAACACAGCCCTGTAGCTGTGCTGTATTGGCCATATACCATAACCACAGAGTTGTTGCTGTTGTAGAATGGTTATCAAAATAATTACAACAGTTTGTAAAATGGAATAAATCACTTGAAAGCACGACATGTGAAAGGGCTTGAACATCTGCTCAGACTGCTGTCTGCTTCATTCACAGTATCCCTTCACTCTCTCGGTTTGTGTGCGTGCGTGTGTCTTAAAAACCTGGAAGTCTTAGAGGAGGAAGTCATTCAATACTGGTGACCAGCTCCAGCGTCTTTTGACCTTCCCCTTTATGAGGTGTGCATGAGGAGATAACGTCCGTCTTTTGTGTGTGTGGAAATGTGAAAGGCGTGGCCTAGTGGACTCCAGGTGGGAATTCATTTGGAATTATAGGACTATATAAATAAATAACGGACAATTGCACTCCTTTATATTGGGATTACCTCTTGGCCGAGGCAATTATTTTGTAGCGTGTCCCGTGTCAACCTGAAAAGAGATGTAAATTACTCAAAGTGCAGGGTTTCAGAGGGTTGCAGTTATTACTGTAATGACTTCAACCTCTCAGGCTCTTCACACAAGGCTGGTATGAAGACAAGCCAGTAGGGAACGGGCAAAACAGACACACATGATTTGACATCCATACAGGGAAAACATTTATTTTTATTATACTCAGCAGATTTAATGGTTGATAAAGACCTGTGGCTTGAAATTGTTTTCTTTTTGTTTATTTTTAAGGGGGGGTAAAAGAACAGGTACATTTCAACTCTATATAATTAGTTTTTTTTATAGACAACATTTTATGAATGAATGTTTTTAGAAATAAAACAAATTAACTAATTTGCAGCATTGATTCCCTGTCGAAAGACGTTGTACATTAATAGTGATTACCTCTGCTCTAGGCCTGTAGAATGTGGTCTCTGGATCCCAACACTAAATAGAGTATCATGGAGTGTCATGGAGTATATTCTGATTAATTTCTTCTTCCACACAAGCTTTTTGATTTTATTAGAGCTCATTTTCAATTACAGACATCTGTTCTTTTTACCTCAGATCAAGATAAGCCAAAGGGGGCCAGCTGGATCTCCCAAAGACCTGCTCCGTAGATCACGCCCAACTGTGCAGCAACTGGATTATTTCCAGTGAAGTCTGATTAGCTTTAAAACACCAACTCATTCAAGCTTTGGCGGACTTTGTCGTGATATAAATCTTTCTAAATCCAGATGAATTTTATTTTGAAAAGTTATTCACGGGCAGGCACGCGCATCTCCCTCCCATTGTGCGGGTCTAAGTGAAATGCTATTGTTCATCTATCTCCAAATCCCTTATTTTGATGCGTGCCTCACCCACCCATCAGCCCACAGTAATCCACTCCAGCACGGTCCCCATGAGAAACCCATGTTGATTTACTGTTCAGGATTGTGTTTGTTCTCAGAGTTAACTTATTCACGTCATGTCAGGATCCCGGAGACAAGATAATAGCGACACAGAATGACACTATTATTATGTTTGAGAAAGAGATCAGCAAAAGAATAGGCTCTGAACTCTACTCTGGCATGTCATCTCTATTAATGCTGCTTGCGTCCTGGGTGTCGTTCAGTAGTGGGGAAAACGTTTTGAGACTGAGGTGAACGTACTACATAAGTTATTTTTAGGATTCGGCCCGTTTGAGCTGCTGAGCGACCGAGTGGCCGGACTCCGCTTTTGACCTCGGGGATTGGGCTGAAAGTTATTGTCGGAAACGAGGTGACCATCCGGCTGTCTGTCAGTTAGCATGTAATAAAATATACGCTTGTGAGTAATAAATAAAAATTTGAATAGAAAAACATCTGCTTGCAAAACCTGTCCCTTTCAAAGGGGTCTAATGGTCAACGTTGTCTTGTTTCAAACCGACCCAAAATCCACTACGTGGTCCTCGCTAATGGACGAGCAGATCCTAATGCGGCCCGCCCTGGTTTGTCTCGTCGTTGGCGTGGAGCGGGCTCAGATGCACGTGACACTGAGCTACAGCAACCAATGCCCACCCAGGTCGAGAGGTTGCTGTTCTTAAACCCCCTATAGTTCCCCAAACAACCTGAGCAGCTACCCATAGTGCATTAGCCCGCATCAGATTTTTCAAGAGATGCGGCAACCTAGCCTGCAGAGGGCAATGTGATTGTCCTAAAAGTGGAGCCCCCGCAGAAAGACCTATGGCACTTCACCAAGGTTTTTCAGCAGTCTGGAAACCTTCAGGACACCGTGGACTCGTGCTGGTCCACTTTAACGTGCTTTCCATTCGTCAATGAGTCTCTTTGTTCGGCACTCCGAGAAGTAGTCTCAGTGTTGCTCCACTCTTCTCTCTCCGCGATAAGACTGGGGACCCTGTAAAATGCACTTGGGTTTTTGGAGGGTTTGGCCGCCAGCCATGTTGGCGTGACGACGACATCTAATCCTCAAAATACATCAGGCCAGGAAGGGAAACATTTTGCATGCACCTGCGATGACTAATACGATTATATACACCAATGTGATTTGTCAGATTAGGAGTTTGCATGTGTGTGTGTGTGTGTGTGTGGGTGTGGATGTGGATGTGTGTGATATTACGAGGTCTTGTCTGCCTCATGGGGCATTTACCGTTTGCGTCTGATAAAAGCGTTTTCTTTCCCCTCTAGCTGTTAGACAAATGTACAGTATAAAAGATTTACTGTATTTGTGTTTGCAGCCAGATCCCAGTTAGAGTTCAGGTTGAAGCCAATTAAGTCTCCAAACCTCCCAGGCAACCTTTGAAATGCAGGGAAAACAAACAGAAATCAGAACATCGCTTAGAATATCTGAATTATTACCAATTTCTTGCTTCTGTTGCATAGGGAAGCACTTTAGGGAGCATTTCTAACTGTTAAATTTAACATTTTAAAAATAAAATAAAAAATGAATCCGGAGATGTTTAACTGTCGATAATGTGACAAGAGTATGAATAGATGGGATGGTCAGTGAAATTATCTGGGCTGAATGCTCTATTAATATGTAAATGTAGCGTTTTACTTTTCAGACTATTCAGGCCCGAATTGATATGCAGCATTTAATCTCTGGAAGCGGGTGGTGGTGGAGTTACGGAGTTGTTTCTCCCCGCTGGTACTTCACTCCTTGTCCCTCTCATCCTCCTCTATTTCCACAGGGCTTCTCATTGGGTCTGAGCGAAGGACACATTTACACCTGGATGGACGGCTTGAAGAGAAGAGACTGGCACGATAACGAGAGCATCAGGAGAGATGAACTACGTGTTGGTACGGTTCTGTGTTTGTGTGTGTGTGTGTGTGTGTCTCTGTGTATCACAGAGAACCAACATACAAGAAACAGCAGATAGGAAATAAATTCCTTTTGGAAAGATTTGTCATTCACTCCTCACCAAGGTTAAAACAAGTCACTCAAAATTAGTCTAAAATACTTCGTCATTACTTATTATGTAATAGTTCTCCATAACGGTTGCAAGTTTAAGCAAGGAGAGACCTGTTTCCAAGGCAATGCAACGGTCGAATGATTTACTGTGTAGCAAATGTACAGAATCGTTGCAACACATACTGGTCTATTTTAATTTACTGTCATGATAAAGTTCACATTAGCCACGTTTCTTGAGAATTGGAAGGAACATTCTGGATACGTGAATTTAAAAAAAACGCTGTAATTGTGGTGGTTTGAAGCAGACAGAGCTGTGTCTAACCCTTTGTAAAATTATAATACGCACCAGGATCTAATTTCAGATTTACATTCAGCAGAAAAGGTCACTGCCAGACAAGCCACTGAGGTGCATTATTCAAACCCCAAAAAGTTCACCGGGGGGGGGGGGGGGGTGGGGGTGGGGGGTGCATCCAGCCTGGAACGGTTGCGTCTACGCTTGTCGTGGTCATTTCTCTTTCCATTCATGACGTAAATGTGCAGTTATAGAGCGGAGAGGCGGAGACTCTGTGTTTCCTGTCCTGGCTCACACCGAGACGGCCTCCGTCTGTCCTCATCCTGCAGCATTGGTCAAAAAGAGCTTTGTTCCAAACTTGCCCACAGCCCCTCTCGATCCTAGCCCCCCCTCAATGCTAAATCACTGCGGCGTTGCCAGCTGTAATATTTCAGCTGATAGATTTCCATAGTCCCCTCCCGGTAGAGACAGACTCTGAGCTGGGAAACATTTGAAGCCAACCAGATAAATCATCAACGCCAGACAGGAAATATATTATTTTGGTCAGGGGTTCATGTCAACCGCAGATAAACATGTCAGAGGCTATATTAATCATGGACTGACAATGGAGAATAGAAAACTTTTATTGCTTCTCAAATTGAGGAAGCCGGACATAAATTGAAATGCATGCAGACTTCAGACTGTATTAAATACAGTCATTAGCCAGATTAGACTAAGTTGAATTGCTACCAGGCCCCATTATAACAGAGGCATCGAACCGGGATCGTCGCCGCAAACGCCAGGCGGTTCTCCACTTCCCCTCATGGGCGTCGGTTCACACTAGTGCACTCGGCGGGGAATAGGGTGTCGTTGCCGATGCCTGGACCGTCAGGCCCCGTGGCGCCGCCGGCTTAGCCCTGAACGTTGACCTCTTTGGCCCCGCTGTCTCGTCGGGGGCGGGACGCATGGCAGCGCTGCCGACAGACCCCCACAACACACAGCATGTATTACCGGACCATCTGCTGGGCTTCGGTGGCGGCGCGCGAATGATAAAAGCCCTGTATTCATTTTTGATGAATCAAACTAATTTTAGCCCATCAGTGGATGAAAAAAACCCAGGGATGAATTATGAATTTGCCCCCGTTTTTAATGCGAAACGCTGGTGGGGGGCTGGGGGGGGGGTGGGGGGGTGGGAGCGCAGTCGGACCAGTTGTGTTCCGTGGGCCTGCGTATTAACCGCGCAGGACTCTGCTGCGCTCGGGAATCGCGATGTGAACGGGACGCGTCACTGTGCTGGTGTTCGGGCCAGCGATGGCCGTGTTAATTAAATGTCGGGCATCCCCTCCATCAAATATAGGCGTCGGCCTGTATCGACCCCGATCTGTTGTGAGTAGATACGTAATTACCGAACAGTGCCTGTATCTGCATTAGCGTGTCAAAGTGGGAGCAGAGTCCCCTCAAACCGTCTCATTTCTTATAATGGAAGAGAGCCCATATCCCCAGAGAGCCTTAGAGCAGGAGGGCTGTTCCAGGATCAAGGCCTCCTAGTCCATTAAGTCTTATGTATTGTGACACATGCCGTCACTCCAGCACACTGACTGTCGGTGAATACAGACCCAGGAATACCAACATCATCCAACCAAGGTAAATCTAATTCCAATGATGAACTGTGTGTGTATAGGAGTGATTCATGTGTTAACTTATTTAGTGATTTTTCCCTCTATTTTTCCATCCCATTATGCCCTTTAATCGCATCCATTTACATTTTCTTTCAGCGGTGAAATCAGGTGGAGCCACTTTGGCCACGGTTTTCTTTTCGGAACGGCCATTGTTTCGAAAATCAATCCCTCTCTGAAAGTCTGAAAGAATGAATGAGAAAACCATTAATATTGTGCATTATTGTTTAGGTCTACTGGACTGGAGTATATAATTTTTGCATTTTATATTTATTTTTTTTACCTCTCTTTTTTAACGTGAGTTTCTTCTACACTGCGTTGAGGGTGGGGCGTTTTCAATAATTACGTACAGAGAGAAAATTAAGCTTCCTGGAGCCGGAACTACGCAAGGTAGAATTACTGACCATGTCACATTATTTAGGGAAAGAGGGAGATCGACATGGATGTGAATGTATATTTCCGTCCGCTGTAGAAAAAAAACTCTAATGTATTAACAAGAAGTGATTTGTTCATTAGCGTTGTTTTGGCAAAGCATTTCCAATTAATGGTGTTCATGAGAGGCAGCGCAGGGACGTGGATTTTCGTCTCATTCTATTTCCAGTCTCAGATTGTCACAGAATACCTCCCCTCAAAAAACAAAAGCCGTTACTTGGCAGACGGCGCCCACAAAATATTTCCCCGCCACCCGCTTCCAAATCCATTTAATATTTTACAAAAACAAAGATTTTTCTATTTCGCTCTTTTGTTGTCATTCTGGAAATTGTCCACGTTTTCCTCTTCTCGCTCGCACATCAAAAGGAAAGCCTCGTTAAGAATGTCATTGTCTTCTTTTCCGCATCCTCTCGCTAGGACATCAAACAAAGCCAGCTGTCAGTGTATATTTACTGCATGTTTGCCACACCAGGAAGGTTTTCGGGGATAACCTTTTAACAGGCCATACAATATGCTGTAAGAGTGTTTTTTTTTTTTTTTTTTTGCGGAGCTTTCTCTGCAAGCCTATGCATTTATCTGTTTGTCTTGCTTTAAATTTCATTCATTTCTCCCCCTCTTCCAATGGGAACAATGCACATTAGCAGATTGCCAGAATTAGACGCTTCTATATCCAATTGGGATTCCATTGCCTCATCCTCTGTGAATAAAGTATGCAGTGAAGACACACAAGTTCTGGCTCCCGGGAGGTATAAAAGTGGTAAACGTTTTAATTCGATGAAAGAGACGCTGTCAGTCATGTGTGATTGGCGTCTTAAGTGATGCACTTCGCGTTTCCCATCGGCGTCGGAGGCCCCTGGGGCTTCATTCACGGTGGGCAGTGAGTCAAACGCATGGCGGTAATTCACATGGCAGAGTGTCATGAGTCAGTCACCACACACCGACTCCCAGTGGGTTTCACATCTCAGTCCAAGTTTACCGCAGGGGTCTAAGAACATGGACTCAAGACCACAGCCTGAGCGCATTGATACAATGGATTAGAATTTCTTTGTTGTCCATCCAGGGTGGAGATTCTTCGTCGACATGACTGCCCGTTGTAAATCATGTACAGTACATTCACACTTAGAAACCTGCCTTTCCGTCTCACAGCACAACCGTCGACATTCAGTTGAAGACATAGAGGACATTAATACATGGGCTGTTTTATACAGTATTCATTTTTTATTCGTTCACCACTGCCCACGACTGAACGGTTAAAATGAGCAAATAAATTCCAAGTAAGCTATGTTGGTTGAAAAACGTAAATTGCGTTTAGCAGACCCACTGCGCACGGGATAAAGAAATGTTTAAATACGGTATTTTAGCCCGTTGGCACTGAAACATAACACGTAGCCACAGTTTACTGGCTTAGCATGCTAAATGCAGGGCGCTCCCATGGTTACCATCCGCCGGCACTGTTTCACCAAACATGGGCGTCTTGATGTCGTGTCACATGTCACAAGAAACCATAAGCAACCAAGCGTTGCCAAACCGCACCGCGTCAATGCGCCCACGTGCCCCACTAGGCCCCTCCCACCGAATCATTCACGGCCATGCCGGTTAAAACCAACACAGAACCCCGGCCCGTTGTTTGTGTTTAACTCGCTTCTAAGCGGCAGCGATGATTAGGGTCAAGTATCCGAGGAAAATTAAATGTCTACTCTGTAAGCATATTAAGCGGAGTGTGAAGAAGGGGCTGGTTATTCCATTTACGAAGCCGCAGTTCTGTTGTTGGGAACAGGCCAGTGTTGATTACAATACAGAGTATGGTGTTTTGCATCTCTAATGACTCACACATACACACACAAATGTTTTCATTCTAGCCTTGTGGGGACCTAAGAACCAGCTCTGACACTTTTTCCTAACCCTAATCCCAGGCTTGACTTCAGTCATTTTTAAACTTAACCTAGCCGTAACACGTAACCCGGGAACATATACAGTAATGCCTAAACTGAAAAGGAACCTTCATTTAACATGTGGAAGTTTTTCCAAAAAACCCCTGAGCCAGAAATCCCTTGTGGTGACCTGACACGATTTTTCAGTTTCTACTATCTTTACAAGTGAATATACCACACACACGCGCACACATACAGCACTTTGAAAAATACTTCCTATCTTCCAGGGAAAGGGGAACACGGCAAGCCCTACCCGCTTGGCGAAGACGAGTGTGACGACTCAGTTTACAAGGAGAACGGCTTCAACATCTATGTCAGCAACAACATCGCCCTGGACCGCTCCCTACCAGACATCAGGCACCCCAAGTGAGTATGCACACAGCCACCAGCCTCTCTGTGTCTGAACTGTTGGCACGGTTGACACCGTGTGTCACATGTCATGCTTTCTGTGGAGATGCTTGGGGGGGGGGGGGGGGGGGCAACTTGCATCTACTGACCCTGGGTTTCGCTCCAATTGCCCAGTGCAGATCTTTGCATCGGTTTGTCATTCGGTGGCCTGGCTGAGAGAGAGAGTTGAAAAATCAAATAGCTGCTACACTTACGTGGTAAGGCATGAGAGGTAGTGGTATATGGGCATTATTCCACGGCTTAGAGTTGTTCTTAGGCGCCACACGTCTTAGCTGTGGTAAATTGGCAATATGCCACAAACCCCTGAGATGCCTTATTGCTAACGTAAGTACATTTGTTAATAGTGCAGTGATGTCATACCTGTGGGATACGGTTTTATATTCCATGGCCTTCAGCCAATCGGCATTCAGGATTCAAAGCAACCAGTTTGCAATGGCCTGCGCACGATGTGTGCAAAGTCGCACATGAGCTCCCGCGCGCCGCTGTTCATTTGGCGGTGGACAGCGGAGTGTTCATTGCATAGACGACTGCCGTATCTGTCGGGGACGGGCGAGAGGGGATCGGTTACTTCGCTGCCCTGGGATCAGGCGAAATTGCTGTTTAGGCGGCGCGTCGTGTGTGAGTCAGGGTGGACCCATCGGCTACTTTCTCGCCGTGATATCAAATGCTGCTCAGAGAGGATCTTCACATGAGCTTGATGGATGGATCCATGATTGCTCTCGGGCAGCTTTGGACGGCTTGGTAGGACGGTGAGAGAATGCTGGCCTCCCTCGCGTGATTACACTCTCACAGAGATGTGTGCCTATGACACAGATTCCCGCTCTCTGTCTCCCTTTAGTTTCTTTGTATGTCTTCCTCTCTGTCCTTCTCTCTCCCTCTCTCTCTCTCTCTCTCTCCGTCTCTCTCTTTCCTCTCTCCTTGCCAGAAACAAATCCCTCAATAACTCCCATTGCTTTGGGTCAATGTCTGAAAGGGGGCTGCTGTACTTTGCTGCGGCTCTTGTCAATAATGAGAACTATTCCCTCCGCTGCCGGGGGTCTGGAGAGCGAACGGCGCCCCAGAATGCACCCTGCTCCTCGTGTGGCACACCGCCTTTGACTAGAGCCCTGGGGTAAAGAGGTCCACTACACAGGGAAGCAGGGGGCCGTTTGGGCGGCCGGCGGAGCCTTTAAGCAATTCTCTGTTTTCGGGTTTGGGGACCACGGCGTGGTGTTCACACTGTGGGAAGGGGATGGAGGGACGCTGTAGGTGGGGACTTGCAGAAATTGTCTCATTTGAAAGCTAGTGAAGCTTAGAATTGAAATATGGTGTTTTCCCTCCCAGTGGATGTTGTCCCACATCTAATCTTTGCAGACGTATGTGTGTGTTTGTGACATCATGTATGGTACTGGATGAGCACACTCGAACGCTTCTCTGATGTTTAAAAATTGTGCTTGCGCTCAATTAGGAATAAAAAAACCTGTTTTCCACACAGTATTTAGTGTGTGTGTGTGTGTGTGCGTGCGATCAGACAATTTGTGTTGACAGGAAGCCAAGGTCCTGCAAGGCTAAATCAGCTCTCTGAGGCCATGCTCTTCAGTTCAATTTCGCCATCACAAGCAATCTCCGTCAGCAGGTGATGTGCCTTGTGCAGACAGAGGAGGAGAGCGAGAGTGTGTTGGGGAGAGAGAGATGGGAATTCGGGCATTGCCCGCTCTGCCACCGCTATCCTAGCTACTGTTGTCGTCGCCACACGGAGAATAAACCTCATAGGTGAACACAAAGGAAATATATACAGTGGGGAGAACAAGTATTTGATACACTGCCGATTTACAAAGCATGTAGAGGTTCTGTCATTTTTATCTATAATTACTTACCGTGAGAGACGGAATCTAAAACTAAAATCCAGAAAATCACATTGTATGATTTTTAAGTAATTCATTTGCATTTTATTGCTTGACGTAAGTATTTGATACATCAGAAAAGCATAACTTAATATTTGGTTCAGAAACCTTTGTTTGCAATTACAGAGATCATACGTTTCCTGTAGTTCTTGACCAGGTTTGCACACACTGCAGCAGGGATTTTGGCCCACTCCTCCATACAGACCTTCTCCAGATCCTTCAGATTACGGGGCTGTCGCTGGGCAATACGGACTTTCAGCTCCCTCCCCAAAGATTTTCTATTGGGTTCTGGTCTGGAGACTGGCTAGGCCACTCCAGGACCTTGAGATGCTTCTTACGGAGCCACTCCTTAGTTGTCCTGGCTGTGTGTTTCGGGTCGTTGTCATGCTGGAAGACCCAGTCTACGACCCATCTTCAATGCTCTTACTGAGGGAAGGAGGTTGTTGGCCAAGATCTCGCGATACATGGCCCCATCCATCCTCCTCTTAATACGGTGCAGTCGTCCTGTCCCCTTTGCAGGTTGGGATGATGTTCTTGGGCTTGTACTCATCCTTCTTTCTCCAAACACGGCGAGTGGAGTTTAGACCAAAAAGCTCAATTTTTGTCTCATCAGACCACATGACCTTCTCCCATTCCTCCTCTGGATCATCCAGATGGTCATTGGCAAACTTCAGACGGGCCTGGACATCCGCTGGCTTGAGCAGGGGACCTTGCGTGTGTTGCAGGATTTTAATCCATGACGGCGTAGTGTGTTACTAATGGTTTTCTTTGAGACTGTGTACCCAGCTCTCTTTAGGTCATTGACCAGGTCCTGCCATGTAGTTCTGGGCTTATCCGTCACCTTCCTCATGATCATTGATGCCCCACGAGGTGAGATCTTGCATGGAGCCCCAGACCGAGGGAGATTAACCGTCATCTTGAACTTCTTCCATTTTCTAATAATTGACCCAACAGTTGTTGCCTTCTCACCAAGCTGCTTGCCAATTGTCCTGTAGCCCATCCCAGCCTTGTGCAGGTCTACAATGACACAGCTCTCTGGTCTTGGCCATTGTGGAGAGGTTGGAGTCTATTTGATTGAGTGTGTGGACAGGTCTTTTATACAGGTAATGAGTTCAAACAGGTGCAGTTAATACAGGTAATGAGTGGAGAACAGGAGGGCTCCTTAAAGAAAAATGAACAGGTCTGTGAGAGCTGGAATTCTTACTGGTTGGTAGGTGATCAGATACTTATGTCATGCAATAAAATGCAAATTAATTATTTACAATGTGATTTTCTGGATTTTTGTTTTAGATTCCGTCTCTCACAGTTGAAGTGTACCTATGATAAAAATGACAGACCTCTACATGCTTTGTAAGTAGGAAATACTTGATACACTGCCGTATATCCCCACTGTATATGTGTTTTGAAGTGTTAGCGAATTCTTTGTATCTTTCGGAGGATTTGATCTGCTGCCTGCCTCTCCGTTGTGCTCAACAAAGCCGACATGTTTCTCCTTAAAGCGAATGTAAGATGGCGTTGTGCATTCTTGCGTCGAATGACTCACACGTTCCTCCGCCATTCACACCCTCCGCCATTCACCCAGCAAGGAGAGACCGGCAGTGGGGTGCCGTCCTGAGCTGAACTGCCGCGCGGTGGGCTGTTGTGAAGTCGGATGATTCAGCCACAGCATGGCAGGAACTGGCTTAGAGACATCACCTCACAGGCAGAGTGGAAAAGCGACCTGTACTGGATGCTGCTGAAGGCGCTTACGCTCACACACACGCACACACACACACATACACAAACATACACACCCACACAGGCACATACGTAATGTAGCGGGCACTCTCATTCTCATCAAGACCGTGTGTTCAACCTTCTCAAGTTCTCCCATGTCACCCATGTCCTGCGCTCCCTCCGCTAGCTACCATATTAAGTGTGTATCCACCACAAGGTTCTCGCCCGAGGAGCAGCAAGGGGACCTGCCCCTCCCTCACCACCTTCAGGCAATGCTCAGTCCCTATATCCCTAGGGTGCATCTCACTATATCCCCTATGAATCTCACAGACATGGGCAAGGACTATTTTAATCCCAACGACATAGGCTAGTTCTAGTTTTATCGCATCAACATAGGCTAATTCTAGTTTAATACCACCAGCATAGGCTGGGCCTATATTTTAAATGCAGTTGATAGCATGAAGGCTGCATAACGTTAAAAAAAAAAATCCCCATCGAAAGCTGTCTGTTTTCACTTCATTCTTTACCTGAACAGAATGTCGTTTTTTCTTACCCAAGACGTCAGTCATTTATTCACTCTCTTTCTCCCTCCTTTCTCTTTTCCACACACACTCATTCCTGACTCTGGGGATGGAAATATAGAAGTTTAATTTAAGCCTATGTGCGTTCACGAGGAGTGTATAATGCCCCCGATTCAGCCCGACATTTCAGGTTTCCTCAAAACACAGCACCGTAGGTGGGTGACACTATCTGCCTATTACTATGCAAATCAATGCTCCTCTCCTTCCAGAACGCCATTTCATAATGTAGAGCTATCTGACAGGGCAGTGTTTTAGAGATCAACTCCAGCAGGAATGAATTTGCTTTCCTAGCCCAGGCCAGATGTTGGAAGCAGGAGCAGTTTGGTCCCTTGCTGTCTCCTTAGAGATTCCTCCTTCACCTCTCTCTCTTTTTCCCTCTTTCTTCCTCTACATTTTCCCCTCCCTCCCTCTATCCCTCCCTTTTTTTCTCCTTCTCTCCCCCTCTCTTGCTCTACCTTTGTCTTTCTCTCTGTCTTCCTGTCTCTCTCTTGCTAAGTAAAACCAAAAAACTATTCTGGGTCCTCCCAACCAAGTACAGAGTGATCATTCTGTAGAAGCCGGTGATGAATTAGATTGGCTTGTCAAGGTTGTTACCGGGATAAATTACCAGTGAACTGTAAAACTGCCGCTTCATTTGCCAATTTCATCTTTGTTGAGGCTACTATTAACATGTGGCTTTTCCTGAATTGATTATTAGGCCGGGTAATGCTGGAGTGGCTCTTTTAAAAGCGGATTAACTTTTCTACTTTACCACGCATCACGGAGGTTGAAGGTAGAAGAACTGTGCGCGCGTGTGCGTGTGTTCGCGGCGAGCGCGTGTGGTGGGACGCGTTTGGCGCAGGGCTGATTGGTCAGCTGGCAGGCCCGGGAACGTCCACACTTAGCCGTCCAAAGGGCATTTTGTACTGGAACATACCAAGAACACACGCCGCTAGCGCTACATCAGATGCATCTGCCTCGAGTGGAGATGAAACGAGCACCAGGCCTCTGATGTATGAAAGCAGATAAATAGCTACTCCCCCGTGTCTCCTTTCAGGCACGTCACAGAGGACGGTGCGATCCCCACCCCCTGTCGGGTCGGGTCAGACACGCGAAACGCCCCCCCACGCCACACACGCTTTTCTCCTTCCTCTCTCCTCCTCAGCTGCAGGAGCAGACTGTACCTGGAGAACCTCCCCAACACCAGCATCATCATCCCCTTCCACAATGAGGGCTGGTCCTCCCTGCTCAGGACCATCCACAGCATCACCCGTCGCACCCCGGATCACCTCATCGCCGAGATCGTGCTGGTCGACGACTACAGCGACAGAGGTAGGACGAGCCCGTTGTGACTGTGTGTGTGTGTGTGTGTGTGTGTGTGTGTGTGTTGGTTGGTTGGTTGCCGCCGGTGACGGAAACCACCCCAGAGGGGACTTGGTTGAACTACCGATGTGACACCGCTGTGATGTTTTGACGGGTCTGGCGTTGGCGGTGTAGACATCAGGGCACACTGCACCAGCTAATCCTCTGCGGGTTATCACAACACCCGCTCTGATTAGTCCCACAACCACTAGCATTGCCTCGGGGGGACCTTTGCCCCAGGAAGGACCCGTGAGCCATTTGTGCCAGAGCCCGGCTTTTCCAACCCTTCATGGATTTGTCGTTTGCAGAACACCCTCTCGCTCACCCCTCTCCCCCTTTTGCTCGGTCCCTCTCCTCACTCCTCTGTTTCTGCCCCTCTTCTCCCCCTGTCTCTGTCTATCTCCCTTACTCAGGCTGTGCGTCCCCCTCTCCCTCTCTCTCTGTTTTCTGTTTATGGTTGGCTTGTTGGTCTGTGGGAGTCGTTCTGCTCCCCTACAACCCCCACCCACCTCCTTTAGCCAGCTCTCAGCTGTTTGGGCCTGTGCTCTGTTGTCCTTCCCTCCTACGGGTCTCTGGATGTCTGTGGATGTCTCTGGATGTCCGTGGATGTCTGTGATGTCCTGCGGGGGAGGGAGATAGAACTCAATAGCCCCCCCCCCCCCCCCCAATGCCACGGCGTGTCCAGGGTCACTCGGCTTGTCGACCTTGTGTACCGTTTCCTCTCCTGTGGTGTCGAGGCGTTGAGACAGCCCGCTGGAACTCTCCATCCGCTGGCCCTCCGGGTCACACGGGAAGGGAATCGCTCTACACACGCACACACACAACCGAACACACACAAACACACTTTAACACGTGCACACGAACACACGCGGAAGACACCCCGTGTCGCTGGCTTAGCCCGGATGGTTCCATGTGCAAGTTTTTGCATCTGAAAGCCTGTTGCACGTACAGAATTAGTACCGTGAGATGTGCTGAGTTGGCCATGAAATTCCTAGTTTGAAAGCATGTCTTCCTGATCAGGCACATGTCGGCACATACATGACATTCTGTAGAACACAATTTCTTATCCTGTATCCCATGGTAAATTATGACTTGTGAGGACATTTTGTATACTGTAGTAATGCATGGTCAATCATGACGTGTGAGGACATTTTGTATACTATAGTAATGCATGGTTAATCATGACTTGTGAGGACTTCTTGCAGATCCTCACTTTAATAAATGGCTTTTTTAAGCTTGGGGTCAAGGTTGGGGTTTATCTGTTTATGTTTAAAAATGGCACCTTCGGGCAAGTTTGTAGATTTTTGTGTGTGTGTGTGTGTGTGTGAGAGAGAGAGAGAATGGCTGATTTGGGTGAGTTTTAAATGTGTGTGTGTGTGAGCAGATTATTACCATAGTCCTCATGGTGGGACAACAGATGGGCACCGCTGCTGCTCTCCCCTACAGCTGAGTGTGTTTATGTGTGTGTGTATGTGTGCGCGCGTGCTTGCATGCCTTTGATGTTCTGATTACATTTTCTCTCGGCCACATTATCTAATATAATCTTTACCCGTATTATTGCCACACCTGGTTTCCAGACTGCTCCCATACAGGGACGACGTCACATCCCAGGGCTGCGTTCGCTCCCGTCAGGTCCCGGTGTCACATCCCAGTGTTGCGTTCGCTCCCATCACGTCCCGTTGACACATCCCAGGGCTGCATCCGCTCCCGTCATGTCCCGGTGACACATCCCAGGGTTGAGTTCGCTCCCATCACGTCCCGTTGACACATCCCAGGGCTGCATCCGCTCCCGTCATGTCCCGGTGACACATCCCAGGGCTGCTTTTGTTCTCGTCACGTCCCGGTGACACATCCCAGGGCTGCTTTTGTTCTCGTCACGTCCCGGTGACACATCCCAAGGCTGCGTTTCGCTCCCGTCACGTCCTGTCGACACATCCCAGGGCTGCGTCCACTCCCGTCACGTCCCGGTGACAATCCCAAGGCTGCGTTCACTCCCCTCACGTCCCGGCGACACATCCCAGGGCTCCGTCCGCTCCCGTCCCGTGTGTGTTGCACAGAGCAGCTAGACGCAGGCGTATCTCCATGCCTGTGGAGTGCTTCAATCTGGTGAGAACAGTGGAAGTGTCTTCGAACAGATTTTTCAAGTGCGAGGATGACAATGAGCTCGGGAGACAGCATCGCTACATCGGACGCTAAAAACCCCTCTGAGGAATCATTCTGGCAACGCTGTTTTATCTGTTAGACTCTGTGCACTGTAGGATGATTATGAGTCATAAGCATGACTCACTCGCCATCTGCTGTTTAAATGACAAATTGAGCGCGCCTTTATTGTCTCATTAATCGACCAGAAGAAACACATTGTTTAACGGGAAAATCTACAGTGTTGAATGGATTGCATGTTATGAAAGAGTCACAGTCAGTTGGCGAGTCTGATGAACGTCAAACAAGGGGATCCGCTGCAGTTCTACTGGTGTTCTACTTGTTGTTTTATATTGTCTGTACACACCGACACGTGCCATGGCTTAGAACATTCATGTTTTACACACTTCCACAGCTCTTGTTACTGGCAGTGTGTAAATGGTTCCCTCAGCGTGTCAACCAACCAATCACAGCCTTGTTGGAGAGGAGTTGTCCGAGTTGTCTTCACCTTGGCCGAACTCCCGGTTTCTCTCCCTTCTGAGACCTTGGGGCGGGGGGCTGGCCCCCTTCACTCCTGAGGTGTCGCCATGCGTGGTCTTCCGTAGGAAGTTTCTCGCAGCATTGAGCTGTCATCACCCTCCTTTATCTCCATGGCAACATTTAAGGGCAAAGATCCAATTCCCATCAATCATCAGACAGCCGCCGCCTAGAAATCTGATGGGAGAGATAAGGGAGAGGCGCGGTTATTACAATAGACCGACTGGCAGTGTCATTCCTGCAGCTCGCAAACAGAGGGACACAGAAGAAACGGGAAATGAATTTGATTCTAGATTTCAAAGCGCCAACGACAATGACAGTTGTTTTTTGCTCAAGCTACAGTACCTGAATGACAGACTCAATTGAGATTTTGAACTCAGATTTTTTTGCTCTCTAACGTTTGATAAATAAAAACGATAAGACACGCCGGGGTCAGACAACACCAAGCTGAAAACCAAATTTTCACGGTAAATGCCAAATGGGCTTGAATTAAAAGTTTAACATTCGTTGACATTTTCAAAAGAACAATCTTTACTGGAATAAAGCACCAGCGAAAACATCAAGCTGAGTATTGGATGTGCTTCGCAAATGTGTCCCTTTGAAGTCAAGCCAAATCACCATTCTCAAACCACAGGCGGAAGCGCACAAACACTCACACTTGAGTTAAAAGTCTTGTGAAAGAAAAAGCCGTACTGGTGAAAGATAACCTTTTCCACATAGCTTCTCAGGGCTCTTTGAATTAGCCACCGCTGGGCACTCGTTAAAACGCGGGGACAAATTGAATTCACTCCATGGAATTTAATTAAACGTGAAATGTCCCCTCATTCAGTCACCGCCATTAGCCAGACTCGTGATGTCACTCAGTTAGGTGCATTTTGCTACTAGTTTTCTCTCAGTAATTAGCGGTCCTATTTGTTGGAATTTGGAAGTGTTAAAATGTCCCATAATTGCTGATTAATTAACAGGTACATTCCCTAGTTACACGCTTGATACACAGTCTACCGTATTCGGAAACTGGCAATTCCACCAAAATCATACAGGAACTGGCAATTCCACCATAATCATACAGAAACGGTCAATTCCACCATAATAATAATGAAGCTGTCAATCCCACTGTAATCATACTGAAACTCTCAATTCCACCATAATCATACAGAAACTGGCAAATCCACCATAATCATATGGAAACTGGCAAGACTGTATACTTCCTCTTGACTGAGTTTTCCCACAAAATCAGGCACACCGGTGACTGTTTGGTTATTAAAGCCCAACGTCAGTTAGCGTTTCGCCAAAGCCCATTCGGCAGCTGTCAGTGTATGTCAGTGCACTGTTTTTGTTATTCATCTGCTACACACAGACACCAACGCCAAAACGCTCCCTCCCTTAATCCACGAACGTATGCGAACGGCCCGCCTCAGTGTATGGAGGCGTGAACCAAACGGGAATCCCGGGATTACGTCAAAATAAGAGAACTGAATTGCCCTCTGGTGGGCGTCTGCAATAAAAGTACCAAATCAGTCGGGTTCTGGACCGACTCCCGCAGCCAAATCCGACCCACGGGCTGGAGCCGACCAGAGCAACACAAGCCCCGCACTTCAGATTTCATCTCCAGTTCTCGTCTCCTGCCCTCCCCTGAGGTCCACTGGACGCCTGGTCTCGACAGACGCTAGTGATGTAAGTCCAGGAGGCGATGAAAGCCGACAGGCCTGTGTGAACAGGACAGGAATGTGGTTACCCATTGCCCCCTGGGAGGGCTCGGTAGCAAAGGGTCACGGCGTCTCGGCGGCCGTGTGGTTTTAGCTTTTGGCGAACGGCCCGGGATCTGCGCATGCGAGATCAACCTTCAGGGAGCAGCATTTCGGGGGGGGTTCTGCAGAAATGTTGCTTTTCCTTTTTGGATGAACCTAAAACAGGCTTTGAGACGGGGGCCAATGGGGAGCCCTAGAGACCACGCACATATGCATATTTATTCTCTCTCTGTCTCACCCTCGTTCTCTCATATACACACAAATGCGCGTGCTCACGCACACACAAATACACACACACACACACACAACATAGCACAATGTAATAGACTGACAATGAATAATTGCCACCTGTTCTGTTCTGTGTGTGATGAAGAGAGAATGAATGCAAGCTAAACATCTTTTCTGCCAATTCAGAAGGGTGTGTCCTTGGAATACTTTTAAACGATTCATTTATCCACGTTCCTGCATATCAATCAAATGCACAAAGTTACTTTCAATTACTGGGAACTCTTGCACTCCTTCCCATATTCATCAGAACAGCACTAAACAAAAAAAAAACAGTAAACGAGCAGAGGCTTTTATCAAACTCTTTATAATCATTGCTGTCTCTCCACGAGAACTCTTTATTTCCTCCAACTGGAAATGAACCTTTTGTTTTTGGGACGTGTTCAGGATTCTTGCCATTTGCAACTCTGTAACATCTAGGCATTTACTGGACACTACTCTACACTTACTGTAGGGGAATGCAGTTCAATATCTGGGGTGGCAGATATCTTAGTGGTAAGGGTGTAGGGTCAGTAACTGAAATAATGCTGGTTAGAATGCCCATTTGGACGATGTCGTGCTCATGACTTAAGGCACGTGAGAACGAATTGCTTCTGTAAGTAGCTAAATGATGACAACAACAAAAATGACTGGCGTTTGGAATTGACCTCGTTGGTTGTCCAGTACTTTGTCTGCCCCCGTTTAGGGGTCAACACCACTCTTTGTTGATCATATACTAAGCTAATTAAAACCCCAGAACAGCTTTGTGAATCGCCTTAAAATGTTGGGATTATGGTACCTAAGCAATAAATGTAAACAAGGTAAAAGGAAAATCCATTGTCTTAATGACTTATGCTACACAGGAGGCGTCTAATGTGGACTAAGCTTTTCAAGCTCTGGATCTGCTTTAGGGATCAATCTGAAGTAAGCCGAATCAAAGCAATGTCCTTGGTTCATTTGGCCAGACTAATTGCTGCGACTGAAATATGTTATTTTCGACCCACTCCATTGATTTGTCTGTGTGTTGCCTTTAAAATCAATAAAGCTTACGAGATCTTTGAAAAGATGTTCTTTCCTTTGCAAAGACGCTCTTCACCTTTGCAAATACATAAATTGATCTCAAATCAAATTTAATGGCCATCCTGTATCCCTCTAATTAGATATGCAATCATTATCGTCCTGCTCCAATTAGAACCCCCTCTATTGCCCTTAGTAGGTTCCTCCTCTATCACTCTGATTAGAACCCCTTCAATCATTCTAATTTGGGTCCTCCTTTATCGCTCTATTTAAAACCCCTTCTATTGTCCTAATTAGGGCCCTCCTCTTTCATTCTATTTAGAACCCCTTCTATCATCCTAATTAGGGCAATCCACTATCGATCTATTTAAAACCCCTTCTATTGTCCTAATTAGGGCCCTCCTCTTTCACTGTATTTAGAACCCCTTCTATCGTCCTAATTAGGGCCCTCCCCTATCGCTTTATTTAGAACCACTTCAATTGTCAAAATTAGGGCCCTCCCTTATCGCTCAATTTAGAACCCCCTCTATTGCCCTAAGTAGGTTCCTCCTCTATAACTCTTATTAGAACCCCTTCAATCATTCTAATTTGGGTCCTCATTTATCGCTCTATTTAAAACTCCTTCTATTGTCCTAATTTATGGCCCTCCTCTTTCACTCTATTTAAAACCCCTTTATTGTCCTAATCAGGGCCCTCCCATATCGCTTTATTTAGAACCCCTTCTATTGTCCTAATTTGGGCCCTCCCCATCGCTCTATTTAGAACCCCTTCTATCATCCTAATTAGGGCCCTCCCCTATCACTCTATTTAGAACCCTTTCTATTGTCGTAATTAGGGCCCTCCTCTTTCACTCTATTTAGAACCCCTTCTATTGTCCTAATTAGGGCCTCTTTCACTCTATTTAGAACCCCTTCTATTGTCTTAATTAGGGCCCTCCTCTTTCCCTCTATTTAAAACCCTTTCTATTGTCCTAATTAGGCCCTCCTCTTTCACTCTGTTTAGAACCCCTTCTATTGTCCTAATTAGGGCCCTCTTTCACTCTATTTAGAACCCCTTCTATTGTCTTAATTAGGGCCCTCCTCTTTCCCTCTATTTAAAACCCTTTCTATTGTCCTAATTAGGCCCTCCTCTTTCACTCTGTTTAGAACCCCTTCTATTGTCCTAACTTGGGCCCACGGGTATTGCTGTAATTAGAACTGCCTCTATTTTCCTAATTTCCAAGTTTTTTTTGACCAAGTGACTGCACAGGGTAGATTTCTTAACAAAAAATATTAGCTCATCTCCAGAACGTCTCACATGGTCAAACCAGAAAAACAATTTCAAATTCTACATTGCCACACTCCTCTGAAAAAACAATGCCCACAGTATTCATGACAGATTTTGAACTCCTTGTCATGTTGAAGTTCATTTTGGAGTCTAGTAGCGACTGGAGTGTCGCGGAGGCCATTTCCAAAACCTCGCCTCGGGCCAGCGTTGGCTCGTTGGCTTAGGCCCGCTGTGATATGTGGATATGTGGCGCCAGGATAGCGGGGCCAAAGCTGGCAAAGCCTGCGGGGAGGAGATGAGATAAGACCAAGATATGGGCTGGGGCTGACCAGAGTTACACGCCCTTGGCCGGTATTTTTGCTGCCACCGCACGGCAGCTTTTCTTGGAGGTGAGGGGGGGCTCTCCCGCACCTCCTGGGAGTGGATGGAGATGGGATTGATTAGAGCAGGCAAAAGAGACAGTGATGTACTCTTTGTCCCTGCCACCAGCCCACTTCCCCGCCGTGCCTCAACTGGCCGGCATCCTTCAGCAAAAATGTTTAAAGCAAAATCAATCGGCTTGTCCGCATCCTGCCGGTGCGCCTGTCGATGCTCATGAGCGACTGACCTTACCGTTGAAGTTCAGCGACAGCGAGAGACACGGAGTCCTCCCAGAATGTGTCACTCATCAGCGAGACTTCCTCTGGCAGATATTGGCTGCCTCCATCACTCTCTCGCTTTGCACACGTCAATAGAAGCCTTCCACTTCAGAGATAGATAGAGGCTTCATTGAAGTCCCTTCAGCTAATAGCCTTGGCAGAGAACATTCATCGTGCGGCATAATACCCACGGTGCCGTTTGCAGAAATCTACGGGGGGACTGGAAATGTTTGGGTGCGTTTTGTATTTTTATTTTTCGTGTCTCCCCGCACACTGAACCTCTCTCAGCTGCGATTATTGTTGTGTGTGTGTGTGTGTTTTCCTGGACGTCCGAAGAGATAGAGGGTGGAGGCAGGTCATAGAATCTATCAATGATGATTATCCTTCATTACTTCCTGGAGCCACAGTGGTGTCTTTTCTGTTGTGGTTAATTTCTCATTTCAGTGCGGTATTGTGTCCCACGATCCCAAAGCATTTTTTGATTTTCACACTGTCTGTCGGACACACGCGTGCACACACACCAACACGCACGCTAACAGACACGCTAACACGCACACTAACACGTGTGCTAACACACGCGCTAACACACGCGCTAACACACACGCTAACACACGCGCTAACACACGCGCGCCAACTGCACTTTGCTCATATGGAGCGGCCTCTTCAGCCTTCCTCTAAAGTCCTCCAAATGCTGTGGAGTTTACCTGCTTTGTCCCGCTTGGCAAGGTCTGCACGTGCGTGTCAGTGCGCGTCGTGGTCGCCGCCGTGCGCACATGTTCGCGGGCCGACCTTGCCAACCCTGCTATTACAGCCATGGGAGAGCACGGGAGCCCCTCCTGCGCCAGCCCCGCTAAGGCCGGCTAAGTCCCTGGTCCGTTCAAGGATAAGGATATCTGCCTGGCCCACCTTGGCCCATGCTGCAGATCAAAGAGCTGGCGCTCCGGGCAACCGGGCAGTGAATCAGGCACCCCTGTTTTCATCGTTCAGCCCTGTTCCCTTGGTTGTACCCTACTTTTCACAGTGGACCTGGGTCCATAGTGGTCCACTGTGTGGGGGGTAGGGTGCTGCACTGGTCACTGCCCACTTCTCTGTCTGCTCAAGTTGATTGGCCACACCGACTGGACCTCCTTCGCTTCAGTTCATTTGTCTCCATCGATGCCCAATGGGACGATTATGCGCAGACAATGCGGATGAAGCCCTTCGCTCCCTGATTAGACGCCCAGTTCACTGGGCGAATGTAGCCTCGCTCAAATGGCTCACTAGTTCCGCACAGGCCGACCGATTTAACCCGTCAAATGCTCAAATCCTGCCCAATTTAGTCATTTAACGTCCCAAACTGTGCCCGTGCAGTGGATTGTATGGGATCTAAACAATGACAGCGCAAAGATGAAAGCATCCTAATAATTGTAGTCAGGTTAACTCCATCCATAGCAACGTTGCAATAACTTAAGTCAAGGTTAACTCCATCCACAGTTACATCACAGTAACCAAAGTCAGGTTAACTCCACCCATTGTTAGTTTTCCGTGACTCTGACAGCCCCTGTCAGGTTCTATTTGTAGGTAACAGTCACGGGAAAGTAAAGGTCAGTGGGAAGAAGCTGTGTGGTCCCCTGTCCCCATGCTGAGTGACGTGTCGTACTCCCCAGGGTGCCATCTGGTGTCTCTGCCTGCCCTCTTGATCCTCCGCTCAGCGTAACTCTCTACCCTGAAAGACACCACCGCATTCACACACACCCTCACACACTACACGCACACACACTGACTTAACATGACCACATCCTTAAGAGAAACGTCCTCAGTGATTGATGTCCCGAGCTAAGCCATTGCTCATTTTGGACACCAGAGACGACCGATTGGAGCTGCCGTCTCAAAACCTTCCCACACAAACACAAACACACACACACACACACTCACTCACTGGTGCTGTCTCCACAAAGTATTCCAGACTATGGCTGGCAGGTGAGCTACTTTCTCAAATGAATATGATTTGTGAACGTCCCCGACTTTCGTCCTTTGAACAAATCCAAATAAACAACATTGCTGTCATTATGAAGTCCTAACACAGGGACGGGAGAGCATTAGTCATGCCGTTCAGAAGCAGTACCGCCTGGGCTTCCCAGATATTTTTGTGTACAGATGCTGAACTGGGAGTCTTTATCTTTTTTTGTCTGCTTCAACCCCCTATGGAGAAGTGTACGTAAGTTCCCGTCTTAGATAAAGCCGTTTCCACCTCATTTGACTTGATCTGTTTTCCCTGTGACCCCCCCAACCCCCCCACCCCATCCTCCGTGAGTGAGGCGGGTAGTTAACGTGGAAATTTGCTGTGACGCTCTTCCAAATGGCACCGCCATTCATCAGTAATTACCGGCGCGCTTACGCTTCGTTATTTGCATCATTAACAGGAGTCTTACCTCTCTCCGCCGTGCAGGCCTGCTGTGAACGTACGAGGACTCTGACAAAGCCCGCCAGGCTTGTTAAAGTGAAGGACTGCTTTTGTACTCTTACTGTACATGCTTGTTACGACGTGTAACTTGACCTTGTACTGCGGAGTAGGGGGGGGCTGCTCTTTAATGCTAATCGCGTTTCTGTCCACATGTTTTTGTATAGGCTTCTTCTATCGGCATCCGATAGAGCCGTAATTCTACAAACAGCTATCCTGCTGCGAGCCACCCAGACAAGCTAAATGCCTTCCATGCCTGCTTCAAGGTAAACAACACCAAACAGTGATAGAGACGATCTGCTTCTCCGGACAAACATGTGCTCTCTGTGGCCGATGTGGGTACCATTTCTCGACAGGAAATTCTATTGTAAGACATAATGTATTTTTGTTGTGAAATCTCCTGTTTTTGGTCTTTTTGTGGCTCGCGGATAATTACCAAACTGTTTCAATTGTAACCACACAACATGAAGGAATACCAGAGAGCGACTCGCTGGATCCCGGACGTCCTGGCGGGACTCGCTAGTGGCACTCCAGTAAATAACTGGGTGATGGTCATATTGTTTTGATTAATAACCCTTTATTCACTTCGGTTGTTATTCTCCGCCTTAGTTTCCGTTGCCTCATCGTTTGGTGAACGGGGCCAGCAAGGAATTGTTTCCCTCAGGCTAGCCCCGCAAGAGCCCCAAACAACGTGCGGTTGATTCACAGTGAACTTACTGCTCGCCGTCCAACGTCTTCCCACTAGATGCCAGTGATCTCTAGATCTGAGTGGTTCTGTGCTCTGCACTGTTTCCACTTACCTCTCGATTAGACCCGGATCTAGCTAACTGAAATGTTGCTGCCAGGCTTCGGGGGACAAATGGCGCCGGGCCGGCTTCCATCCCAGCACAAAAAAAATAAAAAATCCAATAATGAATAGCTCTGGGGATAAGATTGTACAGTCAATAGTTTCCAGTCGATAGAGCTCTGATCCACCAACAGCGTCCCGATAACCTGACCGCCGGACCCCATATCAGAAAACCTTTATCAGCCCGCGTTTAGGCAGACACCCCCCTGTCGTCCCTCGTCTTGTCCTCCTCCTCCCCCACTCTCCCTCCTTTGTCTCCCACCTTACTTAAAAGATTGGGCTTCTTCCATCGCTCTATAAATGAGGATGGGTTTTTTTCTCTCTGAGAGCAGCCGGCCCTAGAGGAAGACCCTTGCAATTATTGTATCACCGCTGTGCAATCGATTTCCCCGACCCCTTACAAAAATCCAGGGGGTGGAGGAATACGCCCTTGACAAACTGAAAGTTTAGCTTTCTCTTTCTGTCATTTTCAATTGTCTTGTCTGCGTTCAAGGATCCGTGGCAATTATTCTACCATTCACTTAAATGGTGAGGCAGATCAATTCCACACTGTCATAGGCCTTTAAAGAATCCAATTCTAGTGTGCATGTCGTGTCAAGTGTTAGAACTTTGTAATGGATTTTTTTGGCAGCTAAAATTACTGCTTTTCTGAGTTTCAGATGGTGTTTCAGAAGCATTGGTGGGTAAATTACTTTCACATTGTAATCCATTACAGTTCCCAGCCTCCTGTTTATTCCCCTAAAGGAGACTACTTGTATTAACTGGCGGAATATGTTCAAACGGCCTCATCTGCATTACTGTGAGCTTAATGTGAACCGAATGTCATAAATGAAGTCGCCGTCTTACCGGTTGCTTGGGAGTAACTACTGCGGGAGCTGTTCTGCCCATCCTGTTGCCTCATTTGCCGTGAACAGACAACATGAGAGTGAGAAATAGAGGCCCTGAGCGAGTCTTGTTGCGTAATGAGGAACTAATTACAAACAGCAGGGGTTCTTTCTGTGGTAAATCCAGTCCAGCCGCTAATGCCAGTCCTGGCAGGCAGAAGGGCAACGCGTCTCAACACAACAGAGCGCAGGACCCAAACAGGGAAATGTAAAATGCTGAGATAAAAAAAAAAAGAATACGGCGCTCTTTTATGGCGGACTCGGCCAGGACGACAGCGGGCAAACGGAGCGGACATCAGCTTGCCAGTCATGCCTGCCCTGTGGCTTGCCTACCTGTTTTATACGCGGCTTTGTGGATGATGCTACCGCAGGTGGACTGCACAAATAATACGCTGTTGTGGTTTTTTGGCGAACGGCGAGGTATTGTTCCGTCTTACATGGTGTTGGCACATTGCCCTTTAGCTCACATCGCGCTTGACATGGGTGCGCTGTTTCAATGTCCATTGTTTTCCCACCCTTGATTCGGCCTGATTCTTGGGTCGGTTTAAGTCTGACACTTGTGTCTGTCTGAATCGTTCTGAGTCGGTCTGCGTCTGAATCTGTCCGAGTCAGTTGGCGTGAGTCTGTATCATGTCCCGTTGTTCGAGTCTGATCCCATTCGTTGGTACAGAGGGTGGGAGGGGTAACTTGTCTTCAGTAGGGGAAACGGTTCAACCAATCCGGTAAAACCGGGGCCTGCCCGAGACTGATGAATGTGCCTGGCACCTGAGATGGGCTCATTTGTTATCCGTGCCCAGGTGACAAAGCATAGCCACGACGACACGGGGGCCAGCCGGTGAAACTGGCCTCCTCTGGGCAACAAAACCATATATAACAACTAATGCCCGATATGTGCAAATGTGACATTTGTTTCACGGGCTTGCTAGGCCGCCCCCCCCCCCGCGTTGCACCAGAAGCAGCGGAAAGCGCTAGACGTATGGACTGACTGTATTTCAAATTGCGGGCTGGACCTTTTATCTGTTCTTCACGCGGCGGCTCAGTGGGGGTGCACTCGAGGTTGGCACTTTACCTCATTTGATACCGCATTAGAGACTTCTTTGTGAGTTCGTCTAGATTATTCAAGACCGCGTTGGATGTTTGACTGTAAAGGCACTGCGCTCTGCAAGTTATATAGGTCAAATGGAGCCCCCGTTTCCTGGCACCCCGTATGCATGTCAAAGGACCTTTGGAAGGTAGAGTTGTGTGGAACAAGAAAAAAGGCATTAAAAAAACGGCAGAGTACGTGGAAGTTATCTTCTCCTGCTCAGCCGTTCCCTTTTAAATGATGCATCTCTACATGATTTACACTGACTTCATTAACCCATTTGATCTAAGATCTCTTTAGGAGTAGTCATAAAAAAATATCCTCCCTCTCTCTCAGGTTTTTGGCTTTGATTTCTGCTTTGATAAAACCCCCCTTTACTCAACACCCTAGGCATTGTAGTAGATGTGTTTTAGGGTCAGGGTGCAAGGGTATTGGTACTATACATGCTATAGGGACAAGGGTATTGGTACTATACATGCTATAGGGACAAGGGTATCGGTACTATACATGCTATAGGGACAAGGGTATTGGTACTATACATGCTATAGGGACAAGGGTATTGGTACTATACATGCTATAGGGACAAGGGTGTAGATACTATACACTATATAGGGACAAGTGTATTGGTACTATACACTATATAGGGACAAGTGTATTGGTACTCTACACTATATAGGGACAAGTGTATTGGTACTATACACTATATAGGGACAAGTGTATTGGTACTATACACTATATAGGGACAAGTGTATTGGTACTATACACTATATAGGGACAAGTGTATTGGTACTATACACTATATAGGGACAAGTGTATTGGTACTATACACTATATAGGGACAAGAGAATAGGTGCTGTACACTATATAGGGACAAAGGTGTAGATACTATACACTATATAGGGACAAGAGAATAGGTATAGGTGCTGTACACTATATAGGGACAAGATAATAGGTGCTGTACACTATATAGGGACAAGGTTATAGGTACTATACACTATACAGGTACAAAGGTATAAGTACCAATGTTGTTGACTATACAGCACACTATCAAACACCCCTTGTATGCTGCACACCACTTTGTACCAGTGTAGCGCTCTACTTTTCAGCTCTGGTCAAAGGCAGTGCTCTGTAATGCCATACGGAATAAGCCACCTGAGGTGCCTTCGGAGGTCAGGTGTGAAGGGCTGAAGGAGCATCCTCTTCGCCCGGGCTCTCAGTCAGTTTGGCAGCCTCGCGCTACGCCAAATTCTCCTCTGTGTTCTGTTGAGCGGTGACTTTCCTGCGCTAGCTACTTACAAGTTTAACTAATTGGATTTTTAATGAATTTCTCAGATGACAACTGACAGCGATTACAATAATGAAGGTGACTATCAGTGTTATTCAAGCACGACTTTGTTAATTAGATTCGGTGCTCTGAGCAGCTCTATTAAAATGCTTCTTGCGGTTCGGGAGATGGGAACACGAGGCTTCCTGTACATGTGTACCTGTCGCTGTTCTCACCACTTGTACATTCCTCTCCATCTCCCTCCACGTCTCCTGCGCGATGCGTTAGATTCAAACCTGGGTTCAACTACTGCTTGATATCAACCCAAACACCATAGCCGTGTGTTTTTTGAAAATTGAATTTTTCGCTAACCCTAGCCGGTTAACGTGCAAACAAGCAGGTGTTTCCCGGAAGTACATATCATAAACGCCGAAATTAAATGTTGAGAGCTGGAAGGTGTCGACACCGGTATCCTCTTCGTCGTCTCTCTTACTCTAGCTTGAGCCCTGCTCTTTGTGTTGTTCCCAGCTCCGCTGTGGAGCCTGAAGCCACAGCAGAGTCGTCTGACTCATGGAGAATGTATTAGCTGCAGCCGTCGAGAGGAGAAACAGCCAAGGAGCTGATTGAGAAGGATAAAATCCATCCTGCACGACTCAAACAGATGGGAGGAGTCGGCCCCAGAGGACCCACCACTCCAAACAAGGTTGAGCTCAGCACAAAGTGGAAAGAGAGAGAGAGAGAGAGAGAGAGAGAGAGAGAGCACCTTTCTGCTTACTAAGGCTGATGAGATGGTGTCAGTCTCTCTCTCGTGCTGCGGAGGTCTGTCGGTGGGCCCCTGCTTTGTTTAACATTGGTCTGGCAGGACAATGTATTATTCATTCGGACAGGTTAGCAGCGGGATAACTCCTGCCGCCGCCTGTTTTCTCTCTGTCCATGGCGATGCAGCACTGATGGCCTAATGATGGGACAGGAAGGGCTTTGGGAGAGGACCCATGCATCTGGTGCAGCCTGACACCTGCCAGAGAGGAATGTCTCTAATGGGGGCAGAGTAGCTGGACCAGAGAGCAGAGAGATCAGAGCAGAGGAGAGGCAGTAGATCCATAAAAGTCTGTCTCCCCGCCTCTCTCTCTCGTACACATTAAAATGGTGTTGTCTTGAACGTCTCACTGACGAAAGTCTCTGAGTGTGTCCTATGGATTGATAGAGGCTGAGTCCTAACCTATAGATCTGTCTTTGAGTTGGTATATAAAGATATATGAGCTGGAGAGATGGGACCGCCACAATCCACTAACACTAGCAGGTGTCTTTGTTGACAGACTAACTCTCTCCCTCTCTTTCTCTCTCTGTCTCTGTCTCACTGCTCCAAAGGTGGAGTGGAAATGGCTTTTTACTTAAGCTTTAATCACCATTGTGAGTTTTACTGCTGTCTGACGATTTAAAACGTTCCTCTTTCTCCTGCTGCTAAACTTATATGGAGGCAATTCTATCCACCTTTCTAGCCCCTTTTCAATTTTTAAAAATACTTCTCTCTTCTCGCCCATTTGTGGAACCGCCTCAGGGAGGCGCTAGAGCACAATAAGATCCCTGCTAAAGATCGGTCCTCCCAACCCAGCGAAGTGGCGTTGTCAGGGTTAAAGTCTCCACTGTGGTGGAAGTCTCGGCGCCTTGGAGCTCTGCACCACTCCGGAGTCTTCCGGGTCATTTTGTTCAAGATTATTAAAGGCCTGTAGAGCTTTTTGTGTTGCCAGACAGGAGACGCAGATTCTCCAGCACACCTGGAGCTGTGAAAGATGAATGTCCTACCCGGTTTAATGTGGCGTCACTAATACAGCGTGATGCCGAATGGCATTTAACCGGTCTATGTGGCGGTGCTACGGAGGGTCCTGTCAAACTTAATGGCACACAGCGCTCGTTACAGTTCACACTGGCGGCGACACATGTTAAAGTTTCCTACCAGCCTTTTACTTCAGTTGGGCTTCATATTAATATCATCAGCAAATTGTGGTGGAAAATGATGCAGGCTGTAGTGAAAGCTCTTCAAGTCTACAAGAAGAGCTTAACGCTTAAATGCCATGTACAACGAAGAAAACTGCTTTCATCTGCTTATTAATGATGAAGTTAATGTACTATAACAAACAAAGAAGAATTTGCATTCACTTTGGGCTTGTGTGCATTTTCTATTTCAGGAATATACTATTTTAAGGAACATCCCTGTCTTACAGGCAGCAATATCCTAGTTCATTATTTAAACTCACCTTGTTGAAAAGTCGGGGAACCCAATTACGCTCCTTTGCCAAGGTACAGTATGTAGGGCAATACCAGTTTAAATACCATCCACATTCATTTTGAGCTTTGGAAATTAACCTGGTCAGCTGAAAATCTGTTTTCAGGAATTGCTTAGTCGTAATTAATTCTGTTTTGACAAGATTTTGATGGCACGGGGGGTGTGGCGCCTTGGTCTAAATCACAGTTAGAACAATCTCGCAGTGGAAAGGGTTTCACATCGTGGCTGACCGTGATGGCGCCTGTGGATTTACCACGGGGTAGGACAGGACAGGACTGCCTTATTAAGTCGGGCACTAGCAGCTCCTTGAGTTAAGGTTGGGGCGTCCGCTAAACTCACTGGTGGATTTATAGTTGGGGATTGCGTTACCTCAGCGCCCGTGTTCCGGCTAGATGCTAAATAGTATTCCATTTATAAACTGGGTGCTTAGGATCTTGAATGCTAATGCTAACGTTTGATAGCTGTAAATGAGACCATGTAACACAGGTGTGACATCGCATTACTTTTTACTGCACAAATTGTGCTGGTAACTGGTTTCCAAGAGTGGGTGATTGTGATATATGGCCAAGATACCACGGTTAAGCGCTGTATCCAGGCACTCTGCGCTGCTCTGTGCCAAAGAACAGCTCTTAGCCATGGTATTTTGGCCATATACCACACCCCCTTGTGCCTGATTGCTTAAATAGAGCGTATGACCACCAGGTATACGGTCCTTGGCTTTGGTAACTGTGTCCGGATATATTTAAAAATATGCAAAACGCTTCTTCTGTAGGACTGTGGTTCAGCTCAGTGCTACAGAAATATCTGTTCCTGAGGGCCTGGGGGGGAAAGTGGATCCAAGCTGGAGTAGGATCCTCTTACTGGGTTGTTCATCTCTGTTCACATGCATGACCCCATTGCAGGGACCACGGGTAATGGAGTAAGGCGACATGACTAGGCAATGAGATCTGCTGCTCATTCAGCTGACCTCCCTTCTAAAAGCAACAGCGCGACACATAACGTGCATTTTTGCAGTCTCTGAAAATCTGCATTTGATGCAGTTGCCATGGCAGCACATTATTCGGAGGTGAAAGAATCTTGCAAATGCTAAATACCTCACTGTATACATGTGTTTCTTTTTTCGTTATGCTAATATGATTATTTGTCTGGTGTCTTTAACAAGACAGAGCAATTAAAACATGCACTTCTAGGAGTCCACATGCCTGGCAAACTAATTGCCTTTGTGTTTCAATTAATGCAGTCATAATATAGCAAGAATTAGTCTAAATGATGTTGTATTTTGTAGATTAAGGAAATGGAGTGGCCTTTTTGCTCTGACATATAAAACATATTAGAAACCGGAAGAGCACTAACGGACAAAACTGAGGAATCCGTACCAAAGAATCAGTACACTTTCGGGTTACAGAGGGGAGAACAAGTATTTGATACACTGCCGATTTTGCAGGTTTTCCCACTTACAAAGCATGTAGAAGTCTGACATTTTTGTCATAGGTACTCTTCAAATGTGAGTGACGGAATCTAAAACCAAAATCCAGAAAATCACTTTGTATGATTTTTAGGTAATGTATTTGCATTTTATTGCATGACATAAGTATTTGATACATCAGAAAAGCATAACTTAATATTTGGTACAGAAACCTTTGTTTGCAATTACAGAGATCATTTTCTGTAGTTCTTGACCAGGTTTGCACACACTGCAGCAGGGATTTTGGCCCACTCCTCCATACAGACCTTCTCCAGATCCTTTAGGTTTCGGGGCTGTCGCTGGGCAATACGGATTTTCAGCTCCCTCCAAAGATTTTCTATTGGGTTCAGGTCTGGAGACTGGCTAGGCCACTCCAGGACCTTGAGATGCGTCTTACGGAGCCACTCCTTAGTTGCCCTGGCTGTGGGTTTCGAGTCGTTGTCATGCTGGAAGACCCAGCCTACGACCCATCTTCAATGCTCTTACTGAGGGAAGGAGGTTGTTGGCCAAGATTTCGCGATACATGGCCCCATCCATCCTCCCCTCAAAACAGTGCAGTCGTCCTGTCCCCTTTGCAGAAAAGCATCCCCAAAGAATGATGCTTCTACCTCCATGCTTCACGGTTGGGATGGTGATCTTGGGGTTGTACTCATCCTTCTTCTTTCTTCAAACACGGCGAGTGGAGTTCAGAGCAGGGGGACCTTGAGAGCGCTGCAGGATTTTAATCCATGAAGGCGTAATGTGTTACTAATGGTTTTCTTTGAGACTGTGATCCCAGCTCTCTTCAGGTCATTGACCAGGTCCTGCAATGTAGTTCTGGGCTTATCCGTCACCTTCCTCATGATCATTGATGCCCCACGAGGTCAGATCTTGCATGGAGCCCCAGACCGAGGGAGATTGACCGTCATCTTGAACTTCTTCCATTTTCTAATAATTGCGCCAACAGTTGTTGCCTTCTCACCAAGCTGCTTGCCTATTGTCCTGTAGCCCATCCCAGCCTTGTGGAGAGGTTGGAGTCTGTTTGATTGAGTGTGTGGGCAGGTGTCTTTCATACAGGTAATGAGTGGAGAACAGGAGGGCTTCTTAAAGAAAAACGAACAGGTCTGTGAGAGCCGGAATTCTTACTGGTTGGTAGGTGATCCAGACTTATAAAATGCAAATTAATTATTTAAAACTCATACAATGTGATTTTCTGGATTTTTCTCACAGTTCAAGTGTACCTATGATACAAATGACAGACCTCTACATGCTTTGTAAGTAGGAAAACCTGCAAAATCTGCAGTGTATCAGTTCTCCCCACTGTATGTTACGTAACACGGTTTTCTCAGTCAGGATGATAAGTGTGTCTGAATCTGTGAAACCTAATCCCTCGTGTCACAGTACAGCCGTCATCCTCGTGACGTGACGTTAGGACGAGACGCCACACCATTTTGATAACTTGCGGGCCTGGGGTGGCGTTTGCGTCAGCGTGGTGCTGTGTTGTGGGTTCAATTCCCGTGGGGGGGGATGGCTGACCGCTTCATGGATGGCTGACCGTGGCCACTGACTGTTGAAGTCCGGGAGTCCTGGACCCGCCTGCTCTCCTTGTACACGTACGGACAGGAACGTATGGAAAGCATATTTTTCCAGAACCGGCAAACAGGAAAGATTTGGGGAAAAGGGGAAAGGGAGTGACTTGCCTGGTGTCAAAGTCCAAGTTTGTTGCCGCGATTCAAATCTCTGCGACCAAACTGCTGGCGTCCATATTTTCTGTAGTTAGTGAGCATGGCACATCTGATTATGATTATTAGATTGCGTTTCCCCACACAGTGACAAAAACTATTTCCCACTTTCATCTTTGCAGGAAGTTAGAAGCTGCAGGTGGCCTCAAGATGCAACTGGATTCAGATACAACACGAAATACCACTAAAAGTGACTGTCATGGAGTTCAGCTCCCTACCTTTTAAATGTTCACTATTTAGGACTGGGCTTCTTTTCCATAATGTGAACAGATTCTTGAATTACACGGTGGACTGTCAAAAGGGGATTTATATCAATATCTTCTGCACGCATTGCTAGTTGCCCGAGGTCAGGTCCAGGAGCAACGGTAACAGGCTTTTATAGGCGTACTTAAACGTGACAAATGTCCCGCCCGCTGCTGAAAAGGTTTCACATCCGCCACGTGGAAGGATGATCAATCGATATCAAGTCCTGCTGTTCCATGGTCATCCATCTTGACTATGTGTGAAACCTAAATCAACAGATCACTGCTGATTCCAGCGGGGAAAGTGCTGAGGTGGCGGGAAAAACCACCAGTGTGTCACTTTTTGCCACCATCAACCTACCTCTGCTGGAGAGAGGAAGACAGAGAGGGAGCGATAGGGTGCTGTGTCCCATATACAGAGGCGTAATTTACCAAAGCCTGTTTGGAGTGAGACCATCACTGGGCCGGAAAACTGCTTTTTACTTTTGCAAAATAAGGCAACCAGAGGATAAGCGTCTGGAGAACTTACAGCCAGGGAAAGTAAAAACGTGCATAGAACTAAACACCCTTGTGGATTTGGAATTCACTAATACTGTGTTTACTGTGTTTACTCTACTGAAATGTTCTTCCACAGCCTTTTTTGGTGTAATATCTTGACCCAGGGGCGGAGCTTAGCTTTCTCGCCCATGGATGCAAACCAAGTTGCGGAGGCCCCAACCCATCACCCCCGGCGCTAAAAAAATTACTACTGCTACCAGATTTCCCGACTAAAAGATAGAGGAAGATCATTTTCATATTTTATACTCCCCAAAAAATTTATGTTTCATGTACCATAATGAACAGACACAACAAAAAACGTACCTGCAGTTACATATCTTTGCTGCTAGCTGCTTTTGGACCTGGATCATAACTGTTTTCCCCTTTGCTTGAAGCTGCGATTCTGCTCCCGTCATAGTAACGTCAGAACTATCCATCTTCTCATGCTTCTGCTTCTCACCAATTTAACATAACATTATATAAATCTTTTTATAATGTATTGCTTTTCTTTCCACATTGCATTTTTATGTTTTTTTACTTAAGCTAGCAATCTTCCACAGTTCAATGAGGTGACAAGATCTGACATTACACCCAGGGTTGCCATATATCACTGACATTATACTGCCACAAACGCTAATTCTTCTATACAACCCTCTCCGCATCTGGCAACACTGGTAACAACCCCACGGTCACATATTGGTCGTCACACAAATGCATTGTGGAATAACAAAACAAATAAGGATGTTATTCACTTAAGTGTCAACTAAATAGTATCCAGCAAGAACTCATAATCTAATTTTATTTTGCTTGCGATATTTTTTTTAACCTTCAGATACATTTGTTGTGGGGCACTCTGATTGGCTGCCATGGGTGCTGCACACCCATCACACCCATTTAAGCTCCGCCTCAGTCTTGACGGGTTGATCTGTCACACTGGTACTCCTTTAGACCACCTTCTTATCTAGAATTTTTCTCATTTTTACTTTTCTGTTTGACAGTGGACAGACATTTCTTTCAGGGCATATGCGCAAGGTCATAGAGAGAAAAGATAGAGGAAACTGCAGTACTGTTAATTACGTTACGGCAGCAGTTTTCTATAGTTATAATATCATACTATAGTCGAACTTACAGGATATTAGCTGTAATTCCTTCATTTTGTCCATATAACCTAAAGAACATTAGTTGTAACACCTTAATATATAGCCAGAAGAGGACTGCCCACCCCCTTATAGTCTGGTTTCTCTTTAGGTTTCTCCGTAAGTTTCGACCCTACTAGGGATTTATCCTTGCCACTGTGCATCAATTGTTTTTGTTGCTTGGCCTTTGGTGTTCAAGGCTGGGTATCTGTAAAATACCTTTGTGACAACCTCTGATATAAAAAGGGCTTTATAAAATACATTTGAGTGATTGATTGAGTATAGGTAACTCTTTCACAACCAAATTCGTAACACATAGTACATTTTAGTAACGCATTCCCTGCCTCAAAAATGTACGTTTTTAGACTACTGCATTTTTAACAATAACACAACTTCTCTCCTCCTTCCTTTACCGAATGAGAGGAACGGCATTAGCTAGTCCAAGGTGAATTAGGCCAGGGGCACAGTACTGCAAGTGTTTAAAGCAGGTATGAGGAGATTACAAGTCAATGCAAATTGATTGACATATGGGTGAAATAGTTGAAATGGGGAATATCTCGAATATTTGTAAAAATATTTTTGTAAACATTTACTTCAAATATTCACTGCTGATGCCTTCGTGTTATTTTTGCTTGTACTTATGTGAGTAGTACAGCAGAAATAGTACATATAGCCCCTTTAAAGTTACGTAACATATCATACGAATTAGGATGTCACAGGTTTACATTTAGGCTTAGTTACGTATTCTCCTGAGAACAGGTTGATATAACCTACAGGGCATTAATTGCTGACATGGATGTCTAGGACATGATTGGTTTTCCGATCCCCTTGGCTTCCCTCACGATTTTCGCCATATCTGCCTTTTGGCTTTTCTCACAGAGCAGTTCTTCCATTTGGCTACTTCATAATAGGCTTGAGCTGCTCTCCTGTCGACCCAGAGTGCTTATGGAAGCAGAGAGGGGGATGAAGATGAGGGAGATGAGGGGAAGGGGAGTCGAATGCAAGGAAGGAGGAGATGATGGAGGATTGGATAGGCGAGAGAATCCTGGGAGGAGAAAACGGAGGGATGGGGGGGGCTGGACTGAATACAGGTAGGCGGCTCATGTGGTCGGAAAGATGATGTGTGAGATTGTTCCTTTTCGCAGGGGGATTTTTAAAATTGCTAAACAGTAATGTAATGGATGTAAGGCTCCGTTTCGGAATAGGGTGCACTCGGGTGTGACATGTATTATACTTTTGGGAGGGAAAAGCCATGTCGGCCTGTATGGAATGCTTTGGACGGTGCGTGCTACAAAAAGATCAGGAATAACACAATTCCGATTAAACCGTCAATAGCAACACGGATATTCTTTTTTTCCCCAATGTGTGTTTATTGAGAAGTATAAACAAAAGGAACAGGGGTTCGTATTTGAAATACAGCCATTCTGTGTGTGGTTTATGTCTCTCGTCACTCTGTACAGAATGTCATGACGCTCCACAATGCCATCAGGCATACTTGGTTCTTGAACACTCGCACACACATACTGTAATGGGTGGCAGGTAGCCTACCGCTTAAGAGCATCGGGCTAGTCACCTAAAGGTTGCTGGGTCAAATCCCCAGGCCGACGAGATGAAAACAAGCTGTTGTGCTGCCCTTATGCTAGGCTGTTTACCCTAATTTCTCCTTTAGTTATTGGTAGTCCTTACGCCCACTTTCCAGGGAGAGTGAGGTACAGAATACAAAAAAAAATTGCAGCCACACACTGATAAATATAATAACTGGATGAATACATGAAGTGTTTCAGGGTGTAGATAGTAGCGAAAGCCAATCAGCAGAGTGTAGATTGTTGGGGAGAGACAATCAGCAGAGTGTAGATAGTTGAGAGAGCCAATCAGCGTTGTTTAGATAGTTGGAACAGCCAATCAGCTGAGAGTAGGGAGTTGGGAGAGCCATTCAGTAGAGTGAAGATAGTCGGGAGAGCCAATCAGCTGTGTTTAGATAGTTGGGAAAGCCAATCAGCAGAGGCCCAAGGGGATTCACTCCAATCTCACCTGCATCCTTACCATTCATCGCCCATAAAATGCTTTAAAGGAGCAAATGACAGATGTCACAAGCGGAGCAGCACGTTCCCTTTGTTTCTGAACCTCCCAGTCATGAGAAGGTTATTAACCACTGATCAAAGCAACGTTCCAAGAGACACAGCGTCTCAGAAGATGTGAGCCGCTGCACATCTCAACCACTTGCTGTCTACCTCTCTCCATTTCTATCTGCCTCTCTACCGCTCGCTCTTTCTGTCTTCCTATACCTGTCTCCCTTTCTCTCTCTCCATCTACCACTTTCTCTATTCCTCACTTCCTGTCCCCTTACACTCCCGCTTTCTGCCGCTCTCCTTGTTTCTTCATCTGAGGCTCTGACTCAGCACAGTTCTCAAACCTCTCCCGGGGACACCCAGCCGTTCCGTGTATTAGATGTCTTCCAGATCGGGCACACCTGAATCAATTTGTCTACTAATCATTAAGCCCTGAACTGCGTCAGTCAGACGAGCTAGTTCAGGGTTACTACAAAATTGTTAGTTGGCAGGGTGTCCCCAGATTAAATTTGAGAAGCACTGTCTTAAAACAGGCGAGGCACTAGGAGAAAACACCTCTCTCTCTCTTCAAACTACTGTACTTTAAACAAGGATAGAGGCGTGATGGTGGGATTAACAGAAAATACTCACTATAGCATATTTAGCCGCAGTCAATGTTTCATTTAGCATTTTGATAAAATACTGGTTAAATTCAGCAGTAGAAGTCCTAAGCCCTCGAGGGGAAACATGATTTAAAGATGAGGCTCATACACCTGACTGGTGGATCAGAACCGTCTCTGACAACTGACTCGTTGTGAGACACTTTTCCTGACGCACATTTGCGCGCGTACAAGCACTGCCCGAATATCCTCCTAATGAGGTATTACGAGGAAGCAGCAAAGAAATGCAGGCCTATTCGGTGTGGACACTCTCCCAGACACGCATTTCCAGAGGACAGGTTGGTGGATTAACCAAAGAGCAGAACATTAGTCTGACAGCCAGGCGACCATGTTGTCTGTTTTGTTCCTGCTGAATATGGAACAGTCTTCCTTCCCCCTGAATTCCTCCACAGCCCTCCGGGGGTGGGGGTGGGGGTGGGGGGGGGTGGCACAATGTGTAGAGTGGCCGTCTGACGATGTCATACCACTTGTTGTGTAAGTCATTCATTTCCCAGATGAACAGAATGCCTCATCTGGTCTCTTCAGGAGAGTGCAGCCGTGCACCTGGCAGCATGAAAGAAAAGGAAGGCCGTCATTATGCCGTGTGTGTGTTAAGTGTGTGGTGTGTGGATGGCCCTTTCTGCCCACCTCCAAGTAGGGAGCCGTCATTTTCAGCGACGGGGGAGGGAGTGGCCCTCCACTCTCTTCACCTGTCTGTCTGCTCCAGAGGAGGAGACCGAGAGACAATTTCAGGGCAACATCCCATCTCCATTAAACCAGGTCTTGTCAAAGAGGTGGAGCGAGAGTGTGTGCCTGTCAGTGTGTGTGTGTGTGTGTGTGTGTGTGTGCGTGTCCGCGTGTCCGCGTGCAATTGTGTGTCTACCGTTCTGAAAGACACCGACATTCACCACACTGATATGGTGTTTTATCCACTCTAGGAGGGCGTACTGTAAGTGGCAAGGTGGTCGTGTGTGAATCATTCAGCGGTGTCTGCTTTTTGTTAGTCATTGAGGGAGGGCTGTCTTGTAAGGCTGGGACAATAAATCCAACATATTGTTCACATTTTGTTAATTTGTTCCGTACAATGCCCTAACAGAAACATTTATTGAAAAGTTTGAAATTAAATAAACGTTGGTAATTATGAATAATTTCATTATTATTAGGGCAAAGTGTTGATATCAGGAATAGTAAAATCAGCTGTAGTATCAGTAGTAGTAGTAGTATCAGTAGTAGTATTAGTATTATCTGTAGAAGTAGTATCAGTAGTAGTAGTAGTAGTATCAATATTAGTACTACTATTATGAGTAGAAGTAGTAGTATCACTAGTAGTAGTACTAGTAGTATCAGTAGTAATAGTCATAGTAGTATCAGTAGTAATAGTCATAGTAGTAGCATCAGAAGTAGTATTCTTTGTAGTAGTCATAGTAGGATCAGGAGTAATAGTAGTAGTAGCATCAGTAGTAGTACTAGTAGTATTAGTTGTAGTAGACACAGTAGCATCAGCAGCAGTAGTAGTAGTAGTATTAGTAGTATTAGTTGTAGTAGTCATAGTAGGATCAGCAGTAGTAGTAGTAGCATCAGTAGTAGTAGTATTGGTTGTAGTAGGCATAGAAGCATCAGTAGTAGTAGTAGTAGCATCATTAGTAGTATTAGTAGTATTAGTTGTAGTAGTAGTATGCTAGCTTGGGAGAGTTGAACATCTCAACATGCTTCATCCAAGTCATGCTCCACCAATCCAGTGGCGATGCTGCGGGACTCCCAGCCACATGGTTGCAGGAGGCACAGTCACGGTTAAACAGGTGTGAAGGACTTTGATAGCCATGCCACCCGGAAAAAGCCATAGTGGTAGCGGTAATTTAAGGGGTTAATATAAAGAATTGTGGTGCACTGCACAATATCATTACAAACCTATCGTTCAATTTATCGTAAGCGTGATGATTTAGTCCATTTATTGCGTTATGGATTTCTTCCCAGCGTTGCCCGGCAATACTCTCCCCATCAAACAGTCAGATAGCACTGTGCCTGTGTCGCTGACATCTTTTCAATAACCTCATCCGGTGAGGCCCCTTGACTGAGTGGCTATTGATTTATCAGGCCAAACCACCCTCAGAAAAACCTTTTAGTCAAAGAGCCGTGTTTATTATCGCTAAATGTGAATTGGATTGCTTGTTTTGCTCCAGGTCTGCATTGCAGATTGATTCATTACTCTAATTAAACGGGTGCAATTTTGCCGGCGCTAACAACATTTTTCCGTTAAATGAGGTGGCTTTCGGTTTCGTTGATGTGCCGTTGGCGACTTATGCCACTGGCTGTATGGGAGTTTCGGTCCTGTGATCATGTTTCTGTTGTTCAGGCGAAGTGCCTCAGTCCTGATGCGTCGCCTCTTTCATTCCGCTGCTGGTTCTCGTTTGGCGCTAAGCGGGGTCGACCGGCTCATCATCCCCATCTTCCGGTCGGTTCATTATTATTTTTTTCCTTCCCCCCACAACCAAGATTAATTAGAATGTTCCATGCACGCTTAATGTATTCAATCACTGTCCGTTCACCTTCCCACCCCAGTCACCCACTGTTTTTAAAGTTATCCTCCAGCAGTCAGGCAGGCAGTGTACCGGTCAATCACGACCAGAAAATCCTACCCCCTGAACATTTTATCTCCCTGTTCTCTGGCCCTCGGTACCCACCCATCTGCCCCCCCCCCGCCCCCCCCCCCCCCCCCCCCCCCGGGACTAACAGGACCCAGCCAAGCCGCCTCCAGACCGTCGACCCGCGAAGCGGCTCGAGATCGCCCGACGGCACGCCGGATGGTGTCACGATCGCACGCTTCCCCTTGTCCGGCGGTGACACGGCACTGACACGCTGGGCACTGAGGCTTCGCACACACTGAGCGGAGTCGATTTAAAGGTCAAGCCCTAATGCCTTTGATTTACTCCATTTAAGTGCTTAGGGATGACAAATGGGACCGTGCAACACTTCAATGTCGTTGTTATCAAGGAAATGTCTGATTTAGGGCCGGTCCGGTGGCTCAAAGGCCAGCCCCCCCCCCATAACCCTGACGCGCTTCAGAGGTGCTTTGGAAAATGAATGTCGGGGAAGCAAATCCCTGTCGTAAAGGCTGCGGTTCATGCCAGCGTGTACTGGCAAGAGTGTGTCGGCTACAGGCGGCCGACGTCAGGGTAGGACAGCACTTCCATGGCTGTTGAGGGAGGAGGGCCGGGAGGTTCTTAATGCAACACAAAGTGGTATCTCAAGTCCCAAAGGAATGTGATGGGAAAATGGATCCAGGGCCGGGTGGTTCTTTTCTCTGATCTGTCAAATGGATACTTCATGCCTTTTGTCAGTGGAGAAAAAGCGGGAAGAAGGTGTAGGGGAGAGTGCTTTAATGGCAGTCGGCCGTTGCTGGTCTAATGCATTAGCATTTACCTGGTTTACCTGATAACTTAACCAGGTTGAACCCGGTTGCAAGTTTTTCTTTCTGCAGCTCCCTGAGATAATATAATCACCATATAATTGAAATATACTTGCAATATGACGCGTAATGACTCTTTCTCGATTCGGCGTCTATGGTGACCCGATACTACAGTTTAATTCCCGTTCCACGTTCAATACACTGCTCACCAAATGTCTGCTGCAGAGGGTCAAGGGAGAGCCATGAGAAAAACTAGTTTGGACCAGTCGTTGTAATTAAAGTGCTGGTCTGAGCTTCCTCCCCCAGCACCAACCCTGTCCCCATCTCCTCTACACCCCCTGACTCAGGCTGTTTTGGTGGCCAAACATCCCAGTACTGAGTTCACTCAGGCACGTATACATCACCCACAGTACAGTGTTCACGCAGTAAATTCCCACTCATATCACTGGGCTAAAAGAGCGGTTCAGTTAAGTCCAAAGTTATTATTGTTCGTTTACGAGCCATGCTGCAGTGTCTGGTCATCCAGACAAGGCATGGGGCTTCATGTCATATATCCTGCCTGTTTGTCTTTCATTGGTTTGAAAGTGTGAATAGGAGAATGCATGTGCCCTTCGGGGGGCGTGACTGGTAACTGAGTTCTGGGGTCCAAACCGATCCACTCCCATAGGGTGTCGGAGGGAGATTAACTATGTCACTAGGCCATCATAGGGCCCTGATGGAGGCTGGCTGGAGGGACTAGCGAGGGAACAGAACACAAAGTGGAGATGGCAGAGTGTGTGTCGTGGGTGTGTATTTGTTCATGTGTATGGGCAACTAAGCTAAATGCAAAAAGCCTCACCCCCTTGGGATCACTTCTACCACCCGGCATGACGGAAACAAGAAACCAGACTTACTTACGTTAGCCTAATTAAAAGTAAATGCATTAGGCTCAGTCAAATCCCTTTCAGCTGCTCGCAGAGTGCTGTGAATTCAACTTCAGGGGCTATTTTGATATCTCGGTGAAAGAGATTTATTTAATTTTTTTGTTGTGAGCCAACCGATGCGTTTTTTGGAAAGGGCATTGCAAAGCAAAGAGAGAGATGGGGAGAAAGAGATTATGTCAGTGTGCGCCGTGTTGTACAGCTCCCTTGTTATACTTAAGCCCGGGGGAAATCCGTCTTCCCATCTGAGAAATCCCTTTGGTGAACCTGAGTGTCCGCCGTTATTTTGGATTGCACTATTCTTCTCTTCCCCGTACCTGTTTTATTCCTCAAAACCTGCGGTGTCCTCTATTTTTTTCTTTTCTTTGAGGCGTAAATGCAAATTTCCCAGTATCGTTGTGTTTTGATGGAGATTAGACTTGCCCAGATTGCAGGTTTGCCCGTGTCGTGTTACCCTATGTAATGCTGTTGGGGCTTTTATTGTCTTTGGTAGTATCTCTTTCCCCTTAACTCTGCCTGACAGGCTGGACAGGTGCATCCAGATTATTCCTCTACCGCGGTGTACGGTCCCTGATTCAGGGTCATTCGTCTCTGCCGCATTTCCCCTTTTCAGTGGGCATTTTAGCTCCTCCACAAAGCACTTTGTAGCTAAAATGCCAAGGGATTGAAATTATATACCATATCTCCTTAGCCCATAAATCGCATCCCATAATGAGGTCTGTTGCCGTGGTAAATATCACCAGTTGATACATGGCTCTCATTAATTTGAGGTGCTGGATCCTCTGAGTAATGGCCTTTGATTCTTTTCCCCATGTTGTTTAATCTGCGAGAGGCATTTTCCTCCACGACATTCCATGCTAATAGAAAGCAAATTGATATTTTAACAGGGAGAGACTTGAGACAGCGACGGGGAGGGGGGCTGGGAGGGTGAGGCAGGAAAATAGTGAGCAAGGGGAAGAGACGCCAACAGCCCCCCCCCCCCCCCCCCCCGCCTCCAGCCCCCACCCACCCCAGCCCGTCTCTCTGGAGCATTAAAGATCAAACGCCCAACATGACATGATTTAATCAATTGACTCTGACGACTCTGGTGAGCATGGCGGAGGTCTGGGAGCCACCTGTCATTTCCCCAGAGGTCGTGTAGCTTTACATTTCCATTTAGGACAAACATAAGATACTGACAGCATCTATCTGCTCTGTTACTAGACGACTGGGAACAGCTCCCAGGTTAGGGACATGCTCTAAATGTTACGGTGTATGTGATACAGCCTTTAGTTAGAGACTTGTAGATCAGGGTTGTATTTTAGATGTATTGTAGTTTAGTATAGGTCAGTGTAGTTCAGAGTTATGTTTTTATCATATTATAGTTTAGTATGGTTGATGTAGTTCAGGGTTGTATTTTCGTTGTATTATAGTTTAGTATGGCTGGTGTAGTTCCGGGTTGTGTTGTGGTTGTGTTTTATTGTGTTTGTACTTGCCCGTGTGTTCGCGTTCGATCTTTCGTTGGCAAGTGTGTTTCTTTTGGGGCACAAAGCTAATAACCTGCCACCTTCAGAAGGCTGAGCAATTAGGGCTCTGTCTCATCCCTCTCATCCATCTGGAAACAGCTGAAGCAGTGTCGAGGGACCTGCATCTCCACCTCTTTACGACACACACACACACACCCGCGCGGGCACGCACTGCACACTTAACCATACAACCTTGTGATGCGCACAACTTCAGCAGCTTCTCAGCCAGTGCCCCACACCATTAGCCGGGATATGTCGATTGTCCTTCTCCCAGCGAACGCCGGTGTCGATCAAATGTTCTCAGTCTCCTTCACAGAGAAATCCAATTATAGTGTTTCACTCCAGCACACACCTTCTAGTAATGGCAGGGGATAAACAGCTGTGCTTTTTTTTTTTTAAGGGAGTGGTATCTCAGTCAAAACATTTTCCTTTTCTCGAACACTATGGAGAGAACGTCGGTCATGACTTGTGTAATTGATTATCCATTTGCAACGGCCTTCTAAGTATTAGGGACAAGGGGCTCAGTGAATGCATGGCAGAATGAATGATTCCCGAGGAGGTCCAGCTGACCATGAGAAATCCCTGTGATGTCGCCGTGTGGCTCTGCCGACTCTTGACCGGCACGCACTGTCCTCTGGTGGGACTGCCTGTCACGTACAGCAGAGTTTTTTCTCTGTAACAAAAAAAAAGGGATCAGTCTGAAAGCAGATAGCTTATGTCTGTTGTATTCCCAGCTATAGAACGGATAATGTATTACAGTGTAGGTAGTGGGCTGTTGTGCTGTTGGAGAGATTTGTAGGGGCTAGACATTTCTCGTGCCAGTGTTTCTGCAAATATCATTTAAAGAGTCGGCGTGTAGCGTTTCACAGCCCAATTCAGTGCAGCTCAGACATCTAGACAATAATGGTGGGTGGCTACAAATGTATATCAAGTGGCTTTGTATTGTCTGCACGAAATGTAAAACTCAATGGAGTCTCGTAATCTCTGGCCAGTGCCAAAATTGTGTAAACTTCCCCCCCTGTGTTATTCTCTCAGGCCTCGCCTTGTTGAGGTCGACCCAAGGGGGAGCGCTCAAGTCATTGACCGGCTCGTGTTACGCTGTCCGCCAGACGTGTTGCCAAGGAGATCCGAGGCGATCTATCTTATACACCACCGTCTTAATAGGCCGGAGACCTCCTGGGGCTGTCTGCAGTCGAACATGCACACCTTTAATATGCTACAGCAGATCCCGCCTGAGGATGTCTGTGGGGAAACACTCTTGTCGACTAAGCCACAGGCTATGTAATAAGCAACCGCAGCCATGGTGTTTGACGTCCATTACGGACCTCCGGTAAAACCTGTAATATGTTAAATGCCATAACAGACCCAGTAGTGTAAACACTCAAATACCCCTGGCTGGATCTCATAGGTAAATATAGGTTGGAACACAGTACCTAAACATGTCTAAGGGGTAATAGTTTTCTATTAAACCATCTGCATAGGTGTTCCTCAGTCAGTCTTTGCCTTCTGAAGATGCCATATCTTAATTTGTGCCAGTTCTATAGCGTCAGCAAATGTATATGTGTTGATTATAATTTATTGACCATGTTTTGGGTGACGTTTTGAAGTCCTCAATTAGAAGCTTTTTTAAACACACAATAAGTTAGATTTTCTCCTCCCAATGGGAGGATCATGTTACGATAAGGCATATGGGGGCTCCATTATCTTATGATGAAACCGTCACAGCAATGTGTATTTCAGGGCGCAGCACTGTAAACGTAAGATAACTGGGGGAAGCAATAGCAGAGATTTCTTCTAGTTTTACTTGTACGCAGTTTGTTTTCTTCAACGACTATACACCACAGCAATAAAGTAGACCTGCCCCTGCTCTGTGGTCATCTAACTGGTAGGCTATGCAGTTTGAAATGATTGAAAACCCCTTTTCCCCAAAAAAATCTTACAAAGACAACATAGCAACATGTTTAAACTTTTTTGAGACAGAGGTAACAAAAGACTGGAAAAGTTGTGTAATGCTAAAAAACTAAACCTGGTGGAACATCACACACCTAATTAGGTCAATTGGCAACAGGTCAGGAACATGATTGGGTATTATAAGGTTCCAGAGAGGATGGGTTTGTCAGAAGCGAGAATGGGAGGGGTTCACCATTTTGTAAAAGACTACACGGGTATATAGTTCCGCATTCTAACTATAATGTTTCTCAGTGTAAAATTGCAGAGTTTGCCATCCATGATGGTAGATAGGTTTTGCCTCTTGCGTTAGTGCAAATGGCATTGGTGACACTTTTTTCAGCAGGACAATGCCAAACTACATGCTGCACGTATCACAACAGCATGGCTCTGTAGTAAAAGAGTCCATGTGCTAAATTTGCCTGTCTGCAGTCCAGACATGTCATCCATTGAAAACATTTGGCGCATTATGAAATGGAAAATATGACAAAGGGGACCAATCCTATATCAAGCAAGAATGGGAATACATTTCACTTTCAAAACTACAGCAATTGGTTCCCTCAGTTCCCAAACATGTACAGAGTATTGTTAAAAGAATAGGTAAACATGCCCACCTTTTTTAAAAACGTTACTGGCATCAAATTCAAAATGGGCATGTATTTTTCCAAAAACAGTAAAAAATCAGTTTTTGATAGGTTGTCATTGCACTATTTTCAATTATATACAGGGAAACATTATTTGCACATCATTGCATTCTGTTTTTATTTGCATTTTACACAGCGTCCCAACTGTTTTGGAAACAGGGTTGCATTTAGTATAAACACATCCCCGACGCTGTTCGTTTGTGATTCTGATTATTTATCAGAAGAAGCTGCACAAATAGTCTATATATACACAGCGCGGCTCTAAAAACAGATGGTTATGTGGAGCAGCTCCACTGAAGACAGACGGGGTGGGAAGATGTTAGATGTTCCAAGTCATGATGAAGATCTAACTAAACGTTAATGCCAAGGAAGGGTTGCTTCTGCAAACCGGGGTTTTTAAAAATAATCCTTTGTTGCATGTAAAAGTCCCTTTCATTGTAGCCATTCCTAAACTGCTTTGCCTCACCAGAATCAGAGATGAAAAATAAAATTAAACGTTGATTAGCAACATTTAGATGGCAACAACAGAAATGGGATTGATTCACAACAATATTCAAGTAAACAAGGAAATATTTTGTCTTGTACGGTGCCTGCAGCAATGGGTAATCATATCATGGCAACAACATTTTCAAATTAAAATGTTCTTGTTTTATTAGAATCTTCAGATACAATAATGGACCTTTCAATCTGTGCTTGGTGACGTTTCGATTTGTTCTATATAGTTTTATGATCATTGAAAATGTCTGTGAATTTATATTGCATTACAAAGTTATTTTGGTGCACCTGTCTCTTCTCAGCAGTGCTGACGAGGAATATAGAATGCAAGCGAAGAGTTACACTCCTTCAAGCTCTGCATTATGCGCCCCTTCTACTCAATTAGCGGTGTAGCACTCAATTGATGGACGTGAGTTTTTAGACTGCGAGTCACGTTTTGGAGTCGTTACGGTGATGTTTGGCCTTAACACTCACAGAACACAAGATCCTGTCAGTAACCAGGATCTGAAGAGGTACCAGAAGGCTTTGCCGGACAGATTTGGGTCATTTTCTGATAAGTTGCAAATGTTCTGTGTGCTTCCGCCTGGTGTTGGATCGAGAGCTATTAGTCCCATCTGGCACCTGTGTGTAATTCATAAAACAACACGTTTGTTGTTGTCCAGGCAGGCGGTCTCTTTTGAACGATGGTGCACACACACTCAGTAGTCACTTTTCACTGTTAATCCTTCGTTTTTTTTTTTTGCAATGCCACTTGTCAGCTGGAGGCGCCACCTGACACTGATTCTGTAATCCCTAGTTAGCGGTGCTTCTATCTCCACAGAACCAGATGGTCTCACCCCGGTCGGCTGTCAGCGGGTCCAGATGTGAGTCTAGATTTACTAGTGTTTCGTGGTTTCCTGTGGGGCTTGTGTGGGGATCAGGAGCTCAGGGTGTCAGCAGCCTGGAGACAGTAGGCAACAGAGACGGGGGGGAGAGAGGGGGGGTTGGTGCTACACCTGGGCCCCAAAATCATTTGGACTAGTAATTGTGAATAGTATTTGTGAATAGTCTTTGCAGATAGTCTTTGTGAATAGTCTTTGTGAATAGTCTTTGCAGATAGTCTTTGTGAATAGTCTTTGTGAATAGTCTTTCCAGATAGTCTTTGTGAATAGTCTTTGTGAATAGTCTTTGCAGATAGTCTTTGTGAATAGTCTTTGCGAATTGTCCGTCGTGAGTCGATCGGTGGGTGCGCTAATGTCAATGTTTTTTTATGAATCAGCGGTGCTGTGCCGTTTCGATGAGTCACTGCTGTGTTTATGCAATTGACGGTCTCTCTTTCACCCAAAAAGTAAGAGAACGTTTACACCCGTAGCTGGCAAGTGTCTTTTTGTTTTCTCACTCTTTTTCGCGACGTTATGGGTGTTGTGAATGATTCCTCCTGTCTGAGAACACCTCTTAATATAGCCCATATTGCAGCCCCGTAACCCACAGGTTTTCGTTGGTCTTCAGCACTTTTGAAAGACCCCCATCGCAAATTAACCCTCCTCTGAGTACTGAGGCATAATATTGCTGTCTATTGATTCCACAAGCATTACGAAGGAGCCAGGAAGAGAGGAGAGAATGGCAAGAAGAAAAGGAAGGAAGATCTGGGTAGACTCAGGGGGGATTACTACATATGAAAACTTCATTTCCACTCCTAGTTGAGTTCCCACAACGCTGCTGAATGTGAATCCACATTATTACCAGAGTGGAGTATCTGGTGCCGTTATAATTAAATACAGTTCAAAACACAAAGAACAGAACAAAGCTGCTGCTGCGTTAAAGGCTTCTTTCCCACAGTCTCCCCAGATGGAAATAAACACGGGGAAATCTATATTTCTTCGGGAGATCATTAGAACGAGTTATGTTAATAATGGCAAAGAAGTAATCTTTATTCAGTACCACACAAATGGGATAATTGCTCCGAAAGCAGATTGATACGCGTATGTTTGTTGTGTGTACGTACCAATCTTGGTCCAGTGAAGATGAATTTTTTTTTTTAACATTGATACATTCATTGTTTTGAAAAATTAAAAAGTTTTTACAAACATTTTTTTGATAAATTTTTTTTTTTTTATTGTGCTTGCTGGCATATGACGTGATGTCGTATAAGCCATGTCTGCCATTCGTCGACAAGGCAGAGTGGCGGGCGAAAGAGAAAGAAGAAATGATTGAAACCAGAGTAACTGTGAACCACCAGTTGTTGCCAAGACAGGGCATTCATTTATTCTCTATTACCAGGATGTCAGATGGAGGGAGACCTGAGATGGGAAAATGACGGTCTTGACAGCTCGTCGTCGCCATTCATCGCTTGATCTGAAAGCACACACAACATTTGGGGAGGGAGGGAGGGAAGGAAGGACAGGTAGCGAGACAGAGGAAGACGCCGAGAGACAGGGAACGGGAGTAACAGACGAGGAAGCATCACAGCGAATCATGGAGTGAATGAATGTTGTGTACTAAACCCTGACCAGAGGGTCAGCTTGTTTCTGGGCGGCTCGTTGCCTGAAATACCCCGTCAGCCAATAGAAAGCCTTGATTCTGGTGCTGAAACAGCCACTAACTCGCAGGCTCTGTCTGAGCCTGCAACATACTGCTCTTGTCTTTAAGACGGACATTTGAACAACCTTCATCCAACCAACTGGAAGGCCTATACGAATGGGCCTGCACTCTAGATAAAAGAGTCTTCATGGAAGAACAGAGTTTTGCCACCGACTGTTCAGCTTAGAGGAGACGGCGTTAAACTTCGAATACTGATCCCTGGGACTGTGTCCTGAAACACCCTTTCATTGTTTTAAGGATGTTTGTGTGCTGCCAGACAAACATTATGTGGCTCCGGACCTCTGCTGTGTAGGGCCCCAGTCTGTCTCATAATGCTAGAGAGCAAGTGGCGCGCCACTTAGGGACACTACAGGTCTGAAATCTCACGCCACCTATCCCGAGTACATAATGTCCCCATTGGCCTGTCCGACTGTAGTGTCCGGCCCTGTTGTAAGCCTAGCGATATTCAATATTGATAGGCCGTGCATCTCGTACCTCCCCCCCCCGATGGCGTCCGCCGGGTTAATGTGCGTTTCCACGGTCTGAGGAGGCTCGCCGGTTGAGCTGCGTGGGACTCTGTGAGACGCTTTTTAATTTGACTCTCCGGCGTGTGATCTGAAGGACGACCGGCGGGGGGGGACATTCTCAGCACCGCTTCAGACCTGCTTTCCGTTACATTCATAGGGATTGCTCACTGTAAGCCTTTAACGCATTCTCTATGCATTATTCATACCGTACATAACATCTTAGTTTTGTGAAATGGAGTCGGGGTTACTGTGTGTGTGTGTGTGTGTGTGTGTGTCTGTCTGTCTGTGTGTGTGTGTGTGTTTGTTTGTTTGGGTGTGTTGGAACAACGTTCAGATGTTCACTCCTGACTTGATGCTGTATTCAGCCGGTTGAACTCAGCCCTGGGCTTGTGGAGGGACCGAGAGAGGGGCAGACCTCCGTGGTGAACGCACGCCGACGCGCACGCCGACACGTAATTACACGCACGTGCACGCGCTCCGCCGCCCTCGCCGCCCTCGCCGCCCGCCCCGCCGATGTGTGATATTGATTAGCTGTGGAGCCTGATGTGAGCCCAGAGGCTCCGAGGGACACGAGGAGTGGATGTGTCCTCGGCAGGTGCCGCAGAACCGGGGCTCTGGTGGGGATTTGTCCCCGGAGGATCTCACCGGCGGCCGCCGTGCGCACCGCTCCGCTAGGGGTTCCAAACCTCGTTATTACTGCAGCCCACGGGGGGAGGGTCTCCCAACGCCACCCCATTCCCCGCATAAATCACTTCCAGACGACGCTGCCGCTATTCCCGTGCTGAGAGCCTCGAAGCAGGAGGAATGATAATGACGGGTTTTAGCTCGGCGTAATTAACCTCCGCAGCGAGGAGGTGTTTACGCGGCTGTCTCCGTGGAACGCTCGTGGGCGGGGGGGTGTCTTCCGGGCCCACTTCCTGTCATGTGTCTCGCCGACCATTGGAATGCTCCGGAAGCTACAGCAACGGCGGGCATTTGTATGCAGGTTCCTCCTAATGTGTCTGATTGCTTTCATCCCGAGCTGTCTGTCAGGGATGGAAGCGGCATCCATAATGATCGCGGCCGCTGCTGTGAGGCGCCGTATACGTTTTGAAACATATTCCCCCGAAGCACGGGAAACCTTGTGGCTCCTGCCTCCGTCTGGTGGAGTATCAGATGGGTGTCTTTGCGGCCACACAGTCTGAGACTGACCCAATGGACTGACCCAGGGATCAGACGGTTCATTTTTTATTATTTATTTTCTTTTAGATAATTTGGGATAAAAAAAAAATTGCGTGTGTGTGAAGGTTGCCCCCACTATTAGCTGCAGTCAGAAAGAACCCCAGTGGTGAAAGTATGAAATAGAAAAGTGCACCATTATCAGCCACTATTGTTGGAGATCCAGGAGAGGAGAGTCGGATGGAAATACTCCCCGTGCCACAAATACAATACCAGTTCTGTTCCGGCACCATGGTGCAAACAGCAGGCCTGAGGGGACTTTGGTGTTTTTTCTGTACGTTGTGGGCTATGATTCAGTCCAATCACCTGTCAACTCAGCCACCATAAACGCATCGTTAAAAAGCCAGGGATTTTTCCCTGTGAAATTCTTCCTGCAGCCGAATGCAAATAACCCACATTACTCACCCCAGAGATGCTAAATGTAAAACGAGACTGAAATCAAATCGAATTGAATTGAAATGAAAAACAATTGGAGCCTAACTTTATTTATGTGTGGCACTGGAGCGACAAAACCCACTTGAGGAGGCCACTTTGCCCAAGTAATTGTGTGACACAGAGTCACAGTGGATTCCTGTTGGTAAGGATACTGAAACAGGTATCAGTCACAGTGGATTCCTGTTGGTAAGGATACTGAAACAGGTATCAGTCACAGTGGATTCCTGTTGGTAAGGATACTGAAACAGGTATCAGTCACAGTGGATTCCTGTTGGTAAGGATACTGAAACAGGTATCAGTCACAGTGGATTCCTGTTGGTAAGGATACTGAAACAGGTATCAGTCACAGTGGATTCCTGTTGGTAAGGATACTGAAACAGGTATCAGTCACAGTGGATTCCTGTTGGTAAGGATACTGAAACAGGTATCAGTCACAGTGGATTCCTGTTGGTAAGGATACTGAAACAGGTATCAGTCACAGTGGATTCCTGTTGGTAAGGATACTGAAACAGGTATCAGTCACAGTGGATTCCTGTTGGTTGAGATTCTCGTTGAGTATCAGTCACAGGGACTCAGACGAGGCCAGTTTGGCACCGTCTTTCTCCAGGTGCTACCAAGCTCTCTTTGAGCTAATTCATAACAGTGGCTGCTTCAATATGAGAGTGTTGCACTGCATTCTGGGTAAATGTTGAATTAATTTGCTCTGCCTCTGCCAGTGACTAAGGTTGTTTCTGTCTGCAAGTAAGAAGCGTGTATCTCCCCTGTGCTCGGCCCTGAGGGTCTGCCTGCTTAGTGTTGTACAGAGATGCTCCTCCGTACCCGCGAAAAGTCAAGCAAGGCCGTCCTCCTATCTCTGATCTGATGGGCTATTGATTTTGCTCCTCTCTTAAGTTAGGGAAGGGATTTCTCATTGAGATAATAGCGTAGCAATTCTATCTGAAATCTCCACTGAGTGCCAAGGGGCTCCCGAGTTCTTATCTCGCCGCCTGCGGATTGAGACTGACTTTGCCAACAATGACGTTTTCCCCCCGCCACTCCACTCCACTGCTCCCTCAGTAGGAAGCATAGTTACCGTCTTTGTCCCCGAGCTACTCACCCTGTCCGTTACAATGTAATGGGTTTTTGTGACACGGGGAATTGTTCTGGGGTCGATGTGTTTGGTTCCACGTTGTCACCTCCTTTCCAGATAACCACTCGCAAAACAAATTTGCTAATGTTAATGAATGTCAAAACACTTCGGGCGGCGTTGTACCACGGGGGCGCACAAACGTCCCACCTGAATATTTGGTGGCCCCGAACTCCGTTTTCATATAGGGAGCAATATATGACGGGCCTCATTCAGGTGAGTTCCGATCTGTTGTTCCCTTGGAAACGCTATAAGTGTGTGCGTGCAAGTGCATGCGTGTGCATGTGTGTGTGTGTGTGTGTGTGTGTCAGCATGCTTGCTTGTGCCCTTACGTGTTTGGAATGCAGGACTCGTTGTGTGGCGTCTCATCTGAGTCTATAAAGCACCTTCATCCTCTGTCTAATGAATATTAATGAAGCCATGTTGAGTGGAGAGTTAAAGTAGAGGCTCTTCTGTTTTGTGTCGAAGGCTTCTTGTACACTATGAATATTTCCTCAGAGGGTGAGAGAGAGAGAGAGAGAGAGAGTGAGAGACAGGGAGCATAGCAGAGCATCAGGCATCCTTAATGCATTCTCTACTAGTCTCCATCTCCTCAAGAGAAAGAAGGGAATATTTAACATGCGCCTGGACTCACCCTCTGTCTCTCATTGCCCCTCGATCTAAAGCCTTTTCTTGACCCGGTGTGATCTATGATTCGAATACACTCTCCGGTTCTCGTTCATGTTTGGACTGATGTGTTCTGGGCATATTCTACCTAGAACCCACAGCCACAACATGACGGATATATTCCACAGTGGTGCTTGAGGGAGATGGAGCTTGATACGCTTTGAGTAGCACACAACCAAACAGTGTGAAAGAAGGCCCGGCGTTTCGTCTAGTTTGCTTCCAATAAACGAGTGTTCACTTCACACCTGAGGAGTGTGAGCACAAGTCTGTCGGAGAAGCCTAATGTCGGCTATCTCCTCTCTAATCTCATTGTCAGAATGAGCCAGAGATTGTGAGTGAACATGCTCGGGGCCACTTCTGAATGGAGTAGATGGTGAACAGGACATTATAACCACTAGAGCTGTGTTGGGTTGAGCCCAATCCAGCGGTAGCTGAGTGTATGATAAAGCAATTAGAGTACTGTCGCTCTATACCTCGGTCTCTCTCATTTCCTCTCTTATTCCCGCTCTCTCTTTTTCTTTCTCCATCTCTCTCTCACTCGCTCCCTTTCTCTCTCCCTAATGGTCCTATTCTCTCTTATTGTCTTTTAAACCTTCTCTTTCTCTCATTTTCTCTTTCCCGCTTCCTGTCTCTTGCCCACTCTCTCTCTATGTAAATATCTATAACTCTCTGTCTAACGATCGGCCGTCCTCTTTGAGTCCAGTCCAGCCCTGTGGCAGCTAAGTGAATGATAAAGCAGTTATGGGGATCAGATATGGATCACAGCAGGGGGTTAATCCAGAAAAAAAACTGAGTTGAACACTGAGTTCCTACCGCAGGGAGCCATGGACACACACATACACACATTCAGTTTCTCTGTCTTTCTTTAAATCAGGGAGCTATAGGGCCCAGGTCACAGTTTAATGAAAGGAAAGAGGTCTGATTAAATTAGGCGGAAATGAACGGTGCATCTCATGAGGAGATAGAGCTGATGTAATCACATCAGTACTCATTCAGGGGTCTTTTTGATTAATCTGTGGAACTGTTTCCAAGACGTATTTGTTGGACGGGAAGTGAATGCCTTAATGATGTTGCGGTGTGATTCAGAAGGTCTGTGCGAGTTAGCTAGGCGTCCGTACTTCTGGACTTATGGAGGAGGAACCTCCCGCTTCCCACAGACACTGAGGTCTGCAGTGGAAACTCACTGCTCTGGACTGGCCTCAGTCTGCAGTGGAAACACTGCTCTGGACTGGCCTCAGTCTGCAGTGGAAACACTGCTCTGGACTGGCCTCTGTCTGCAGTGGAAACACTGCTCTGGACTGGCCTCAATCTGCAGTGGAAACTCACTGCTCTGGACTGGCCTCAGTCTGCAGTGGAAACTCACTGCTCTGGACTGGCCTCAGTCTGCAGTGGAAATTCACTGCTCTGGACTGGCCTCAGTCTGCAGTCGAAATTCACTGCTCTGGACTGGCCTCAATCTGCAGTCGAAACTCACTGCTCTGGACTGGCCTCAATCTGCAGTCGAAACTCACTGCTCTGGACTGGCCTCAATCTGCAGTCGAAACTCACTGCTCTGGACTGGCCTCAATCTGCAGTCGAAACTCACTGCTCTGGACTGGCCTCAATCTGCAGTCGAAACTCACTGCTCTGGACTGGCCTCAATCTGCAGTCGAAACTCACTGCTCTGGACTGGCCTCAATCTGCAGTCGAAACTCACTGCTCTGGACTGGCCTCAATCTGCAGTCGAAACTCACTGCTCTGGACTGGCCTCAATCTGCAGTCGAAACTCACTGCTCTGGACTGGCCTCAATCTGCAGTCGAAACTCACTGCTCTGGACTGGCCTCTGGCAATTGGAGAAATTCTCTGTTCTGGACAGACCTCAGTCCCGAGCACTCCGTCTCCCGTTCCACGTATCAGAATGCTGCTGATGGCCAGGACCTCTTCACCTTTACTATTAAGGAGAGGATTTTCTAGGGGCAATCAATAATAATGTCCCCATTTAGATATCTAGACTACACGTGTGTGTGTGTGTGTGTGTGTGTGTGTATGTGCCCGTTTGCGTAACGTTTGTAGATGCAGAAGCTTGTCCTCTGGCTAGCTCTAGCTGGGGGTGCGGGCCATATTTCACCGTCCCTCTGGCATTGATGTTGAAAATCCATTACCGAAGCAGAGAGATTTACACATGCATCTATGTGTGTAAATGTGCTTTTTATGGAGTGCATTCACCCTCCGCCTCATCCTCCATCCTGCACACAGGTGCGCGAAAGGTTAGAGGTCTGTTACTAAACCCGCCATCGGTCAGCCGTATCTCTCTCGTCCGCCTGAGCTCGTCCGGTCGCCGTCGGCGACACAGCGCGTTCGGTTGCGACCACTGCGCGTCCGGTGCGCTCGGTCCAGCACCAGAGAGAGCCGTCGCGTTTTACCACGCCTTCGCCGGGAGAGGTGGGCCCGACCGTCCCTCAGAGAAGACACTTCGACTCGTCTTCGCCTCGTCTTCGCCTCGTCTTCGCCTCGTCTTCATTCTTATTTCCTATTGAACATTTTGAAAGCATACATACATACACACAAACATACCTGTATATACACACACACACACACGGACCAATATTTTGAAAGAACCCCCCCCCCCCCACCCGGCCCCCTCTGGAGTGTGATCAATCACATGAAAGCAGGGTCTGTCTGTGAGTGTCTCCGTGGGGAAACACGCGGCGGGACGCAACGCACAAACAATCAATTCGGCGCCGAGGTCCCTGAGTGGTCAGTTCACCCGCCCCGGCCACTCGGCACTGTGCACTAATTGGCTGTCTTGCTTTTTTTCTTTTCTCTTTTTTTTTTTTCCTCTCCGGGGCTGCCACTGACGGATGCTCGCTGTCTCGGTGTGATGCATTGTTTCCCGCAAATTTTTCTCCGTCTCCACCTCTATATTGCTCTCCCTTTCCCCTGCCTTTCCCTCTGCGTCTATCCACCCCTCCTCTCCAGCCCTCCTCTCTCTCCCTCTCTCAATCCTTCTCATGGTCTCGCCCTATACCTCCCCTCGCTCCCGGTTTTCCGTAGCTCTTTATTCCATGCCCCATCACTCATTCTACCTCCGGCTGGCGTCTGAGTTGAGATCCCATACTGCCTGAGCCGGAGTGGAAGCGGGCCTGTTGTGCAAATGACTGAGGGGAAGGAACTGCGCCTGAGTCGCTACAAGTCATCAGAGAGAGTAATCAGACGTGGTTGGCTGACATGGAGGACCTGACGTGTTCACACAGGCTGCTAAGCCTCGTTCGTTTTCAACACGGCACAGCTTTGTTTTCCACGGTGGCCTCTTTAAAATGGACGAAAAATAGACAAATGAGCCCGACGTGCAATACACCCTCCGTTTTGATAATTAGATTGATTTATTTTGCTTCCTGACAACGTGAGAATCACAGTCTGGTTTAGCACGGCATTTCAATCTGCCTAAATGACTGCCAAAGTGCCTACCACTCTCTGCCGGTGTGTCTGAATCTCATTTGCCGCCACACAGCCGAGTCCACCATTTGAATATGAATAGGACGTTAGCATATTGTAGTTAGTCTGAAAATGAAGTCGTTGCACCGCGTTGTCATCCGCACAATCCTGGACACGCGTGGAACGCTCTCAAGCAGTTACGGACGTGATAATAATAGGAGAATCTGTGTTGTTGGTTGGTGAGGAGACGCCCGGAGGAGAGTTAGGGCCTTGCTGGGTAACATTCTGCTGTGCCCACTGGGCAACTTAGTGAAGACAGCTGTAACCGTGAGCGTCTCGTATTGTCACCTGGATAAACGCACAGAAACACACACACAGAGATGCAGAGACACATTATGAGTGAACTGGACGAGGACCGTGACCATGTTGGTTAATCATGTCAGACAAGCATGGAGCCTTGTGCCCAACGCATGCAGTCTACAAAGTAGGCAGTCAGGGAGGAATGTATTATGTTGTTTGCGAGAATAATGCCAAGTATCTGTTTGGTCATTTCTTTCATAACCACGTATATTATTGCCCATGCACGCGGACACCCTCAGGTAGATTCTCTCTTTAGGCACTAATTCGGCTTCACGACAGCCCCATCCAAAGAAATACAGCAAACATCGTGTAATTATAACGTCCCGATTTCTCATTAAAACTATGTTCCAACTGGGCCTGTCTCAATAGTGATCCATGATATTGTTAAAGTGGGAAATGTAACATTAGTGAACCAATGTTTGTGTGGTGGCTCCATAAAATACCTGAAAACCTCTCCCTTCCACATCGGCATGGCACGCACTGAGGTGAGGGAGCCGGAATATCTGACAAATCGTGGCGAGTCCATTGGCGATAGCTCAACACAGACGGGAAGAGTACAGAGATGAATGCAACTGAAAGAACCTGAGAATATGACTTAACAATGGAGCTGCCTGTTTGACAAACGGTGGCCCTACCACACGCAGTCTATGGACATTCATAACATCGAATGGCGCGTTGACACTGTGGAGGCTCCTATTCTGGTCCCCCGTTTGGGCTGGAGGAGTTCCAATTTCGGAAATTGCCTGCGGCCCGAGGAACGACCAGAAACTGGTGTGTGTGTGTGTGTGTGTGTGACGAACTGTAATAGCATTCCAATGCATTAGGAGCTAGCCACCAATGGAAAAGTGGCTGTCTGATGTGAGCTCTTGCCGTGAAATCCAAAGCAATGGGTGAAGGGGCTGCATTTCATGGGCCGCGACTTAGCTGGCTGTTAAAGGCCCCGTGTGGTAAAATGAAAGTAATAAAAGGCTGGTTGGTTTAATTCATGACAAATAGATGAGGTTGACGGCGAGCCACGCGTAATGAGGTGCACGTCAACGAGGTAGATTAAAGTCTCAGGGACGGATTAAACGAGGAAGAGGTCGTTCTGTACACTCCGTGGTGAAGACCTGAAGTCGTATTGTTTTGGGTGGGTCCGTGAGTGACATTTGTTGTGTTTGTCCATGTGTGACGGTTTTAGAATTGGGGTTGTGTCACGTGTGAATGTTTGACATTGTATATTAATTCAACAGAAATTCCTTGAACCCTACATCAGTTCTCTGTCTTCCACGACTGTAGTTGGAATCCTTGCTGCCCAACAAACCATAAATGTATTTGTATTGATCACTGTACAAAGCAAAGAACAATAAATAATACAAAGTAAAAAAACAAGGTGTGTAAAAGCAAGGGAAAAGGCAGTGACTCAGGTGAGTTATGACAGTTGGTGCCTTTGTCCTCGGTTCAGCTATAACTTTCTTCAGTTACTGCCAGCACGACCTCTAGTTCATCCGTAACGCAACACAGTAAAGACAGGACATTGATCCACACGATGAGGAATGTATGTAATGTATAAAAAACTAACAAATATTTGACCAAATCTTCGTTTCCTTCTCCTATCCTTGGTCAGGCAGCCTGGTATAATGTACCGCACACACACACAGACACACACTAAAGACTTGTATTTGAATCCAGAAATCCCATTACAGTTCGAAGGATTCAAACTATTTTTAGGTCATGGAGATCCGGATAATTATGGGTACAGGAAGTACCTGTTTCCCCATACCGACCGGCTGTTCCTACTGACAGAGCAGTACTTGGACATCCAGTAGAATTCCGCTGCTTTGTTCTCAAAGGTGACAGTGCCTGGGTCCTTGTTGGCAAATCTAACAGTTTTACCTACAGGAATATTCCTTGTCTCTGCCATGGAGACAATATGAATATTGGTTTTGGCTCACGTTTAGTTTCAGGGGTTTTATATAAATGTTACAACAGTTTCCTCCTTGTTGGCTCCATCATGTAACAACATTTTAAAACATAAAAAAAAAAAATCTTTACCAGCTATTTATTATAATTTATTGGAAAATTGTTTCATCTCATTTAGTTATGTACCAAGTCTGTAGTTGGAATTCTATGAATTGTTAATCCATGTGGTGTTTTAGACTCCAGTTCCCCCTTGGTTTTGACCCTGGTTTAATGCCTGTGTTGCCCCAGGGGAGGAAAATCTGCTTCTTAAACGTTTTATCGGTCCTCAAGACATCACTCGGCCCTGAGGGCATGCTAAACAATCTACAGTACAGATTACCACAGATACACTTTATCTTCCTGCCGCAATTCACAGCTGCCATTCAGATAATGCACTGTACCGCCAGCTAGCTCAGTGAGATGTACACACACACATCTGTGTCACCTACACACACTGATGATGTACAGAATCCTGCTTTTAATCGGCAGGAGTTGTCAGACCGCCACGGCGTCTCAGCGCGTCACGTTAACTGTCGTGATCATGCTTGCGACTTGCGTGCGGCCGTCGGACGTAGATCCGGTAAGAGAATTCCTGGTCTGGCGTAGTGATGCAGTCAGAACAGAGGTGGGATAATCTGCTGGTGGGCGACTTTAAGTTATGTTACAGAACAAGTATATTTTGGCACGGTGACGCAGCACACACACACACACACACACACACACAATCACACGCAAACACTCGCACAAACACACACACGCCCACACACATACACACAAACGCACAGTATTCAAGGTCCCAGCTGTCTGTGAGGGGGCGGGGCGCAGGTCCTGCCCTGTCACTCACCCACAATGAGGTTTTAATATTTAACACCGGGATGTTTATTTACATGACTGCTCAAGGAAATTATGCCTCTGAAATTCAGATGAAGGACGGAGAGGCAAGGTGCCGTGCTGTATGCAGAAATGAGATCGATCTCCGAGGCCAGGAGGGAAAGGAGACAGAGGGGAAGGAGAGAGAAATAGAGAGAGAAGGAGGATTTCGAGAGATGGAGAGAGGGATGAATTGCCAGCGTAGCAGGACCTCTAATAAGATGAAAAGTATTTTCATCCTGCTGGTATATTGTATCACAGGGACAGGAAGCCTGGTTCATCTGAGGGACGTGGATGTCGGCGTGGATGGCACTGGGGCCGGAAGATAATTTTAATTATAATATGTGTACTGTGAATTGACCGGAGCTAAGCCCTAACACAGATTTAATTCTACAGTCAATGTTTCTAATGTTGTTTACATTGAAACGCGATCACAACATGTCTTGTATTGTTTTGGGGGAATTTGTACTTGGGATCAGATTTCTGGAATTTCTGGCACTTTTTTCAGAATTTTAGGTACTTTGTACATTTTGTACTTTTTCCCAATTTAAAATCTCCCCAAAAAGTAGTATTATACTTTTTTCCTTAAAGCTGTTTGGCGGTGGTTTAGCTGACACTCTTCGCCAGGACAACTTGAGATATCTTCTGCATTCATCTTAAGATATTAAGATAGTTAGGTTGGTGTTAATTCAACAAAAAACATTTTAAATATATTTCATTTTCCCCTGTCTCTCTAATCCAACCAAGATTTCAATGGCTCAAAAAATGGGGGCTGATGGTATTGTTTGTGGTTGATTAACAGATGGATTTTCAGTTTACAGATATGTTTTTTAGTGAACGTAAGTTTCAGCGCCTCCGCGTTAGGCCGGCAGAAGCGCTACATCCCAGGTGAGAAGGTCAGTACTCCGGGAGGGAGACAGTGTGAGACAACGAGGCGCTACTTCTGCTTCGTTGCCAAAGCAACAGACTTCACCACACACTCTCACCAAGCTTCAGTGGCTAATACAACACAAAAGGGCTCACACATACACACACACACACACACACAGTATCTCCTGCAGACCGAGGTCTGTGTAGGAGGACTAGCGGTGCAGTAACCAGTGGTGAAGACGTGAGAGTCATTTGCAGTAGTCTCTCCTGTGGATCAGCGCCTATGATTGACTCATTACTAATTTTAACTCTGACTTTGTGCTGGTTTCATAGATTAATGGTCAGTTACGAGGCCAGTTGCCTAACGTCTAATCCTTCTGGCAATAATCTAATCCTTCTTGATTTTGACGCTGGTAGGTTGGCTGAAATTACATTGGCTAAGTCAATGGAGGTCAGAGTAAAAAAACTTGAGAAATCTGTAAAAAGTGCAATCCCAAAGGGATTTTCCATTATCAATTTAATTTAGCTTGTGCCATTTTTCGAGAGCTACGGAAGACGACCACAAAATGGGAAATGGTAAAATTCCACTGAGCAATCCAGCTCATGAAGGCTCCTATTTTTCTTGGCTCAATCGTGTTTCATAACACGAGGAAGTGGAAATTTCATCGCAAGTGTGTTTTCAGCCACTGGGCAGAGTGGGTGGGCACCCCTATATATTACAGAGGAAATTCATTCTCGAATGCAGGTCAACCGGGTCCAGATTTTCAGTATTAGTCACTGGCGGAATTTCTTCATTTTCAAACAACTCCATGGCAACTGGAGTATAATTTCCCCATTCAGTGATAAAGCTAGTTTGGATGTCATGATGAGGCTAATTAAATTGTAGACTCTAAATGTCTGTACTAAAAGCCTTCCAATGTGCACGACCATCTGGCTTTGTGGACTCCCTATGGGTGAGAGTGTGTGTGTTTGTGTGTGTGTGTGTGTGTATTTGTGCGTGGCTGACTTTGTTGGCTGTGCAGAGTGTGTCTGTGTGTGCCGGCAAGTTGGTGGGTGTGCGTAACGCTGAGTGCAGTTATGGACCGCCCACTTCAAATCGAACCACAGGTTTTCAGAAAGAAATATTCGGGGTTAACTGCCTGTCTCAAAGACAAAATATTTTTCAAGCTCAGGGATTCAGCCTAACATGCTAACTGCCACCCTGAAAGCAAACTATTGAATGGTACATTTAGGTTTTTATTTACCCGTTGCCTGATTCAAGGTCAACCACCATTATTCCTTTAGACTCTTTTCATTTCAGTCCTTTGCCTTTCCCAGTGGTGATTGATGGCATTTAATTAATATGCACGTTAACTCGTTTTTTTATAGCCTATTGAATGGAATGCCCCAATTCAGTTTTTTAAGAGATGGACATAAAAATGTTAATGCAGATTTAATTTTGAGTGAGCTTCTGTACGCGAATTCCTTTGGGATAACTTTAACTGAGAATTGTGCCTTTCTACCAAATGCCTGTTTTAATCAGTAGGGTTAGGCAAGGCACTCTTGTCTGTTTGCTTTTTAAAATGGGAGTCCGCACAGGAATATTTTACCTCAACAATTATTATCTGTGCTAATATTATCACAGGTAAATAATTCACACCGTGTGATAGCATTCCATTAACTCTAAAACCCCATCCGGGTCCTTCAGTCGAACATTTCAAGAGGGGACCTAATTGTGTGTACCGCTGATGCACATGGCTGAACGCTACCCGACTCGGCGACACCACACCAAGTCCCTCCGCGCGGGCAATCATTGTTCGACGGCGACACGACAGCGGGGTTCGCTCGTAATCACGATCGTCTCGCGGTGAATCTCCTGAGTGAATTGGATGCATCCCCATCCTACAATTAGACGTCCTGTCATGTCAGCCGCGTGGAAATGCATGTGATTGTCGGCACTGCGGGAAGCCTCCAGCAAAAGCAAGCAGTGGAGCGGCTTCTACAGAGGGCTGTAATCAAAGGCCATTCTGTTCCCTAATGCCACAACGCCTCTCTCACCCTTTAGTTTTCCTACATGTTATGAGCACTTCTGCGGAATGGTGGCAGCGATCGGCAATTTCACCTGGCCTATCAGAGATGAAGCCTCCACAGCTCCACCTCGCAGATTTAGGCTGGTGCTAAGTCGGGTAGGGGCTGTAATTTGGTTTGGGATTCGGGGGGGGGGGGGGGGGGGGGCGTGTTTCTCCACCCGTTCATCTCTTTGGCAGCAGGCGGGCAATCTGTGGCATGTTTTTCCGCTTCTGACTGACGGTTCAGTGCTTGTTAACCATAATTACACTGACCAATCCATGGCTTACGTTCTAGTTTCTTGCATTGCGTGTGTTCTAGCTGGAATTAACAGTGGACGGATGCAAACCACGTTTGTCGACTGTCACGTGTCTGCGCCATGTCTTGCGTTGCCGTGGTGCGCCGTGGAAGCTGGCATTTCGCTGGTCCGGTCAGCACCGTTTGTATTAGGCGCATTCGAACCAATGACATTTGACCGTGGACCCGCATTCCCGACGTGAGGCACTACGCTTCGCATAAGCGAGTAGCTTTACGCTAACGGAGAATACTCAGAGCCGTGCAGAGCTAATTGGAAGGAAGACACGCGAGGGCACGAACACCGCAGCCCATAAGGCCAGGGACCTAGACTGCCTCACAGTCATCTGTAGTGCATTTTCTATCGTCGTTCTCTTTCAAGGAGCACCTCTCTTTCGGGCCTTTGTCTCCTCAGCCTTGACAGCGATGTCCTACAGCGCCGGCGCTGAAGCCGTGGCTTTGTCAGGGCGGCCCCTTTCATCCGCCCGCCGACCATGTGACATTGCAGCACAAAGCTCCGACCTGAAGGACACGAAAGAGCAGGCGTAATTATATCCGTCTGCGAGTGCTAGCACTAATGCATAGCAGGTCGGTGGTGGGGGGCAGCGGTGGCGGTAGAGTTTGGTGCTGTTCTCTCATCGGAGACGCTCTCTGGCATCGATCCAATGACAGGAATTGGATGGAGTGTACTAAGTAGTGAATTAAGGGGGTCAATTGGGGCGCAACCAACGCTGTCAGACCTGCCTGGGCTGTCATTCTTGCGCGTCCGTGTTGAGACAGGCCAGATGTACACATATTTGGTATCTACTGTAGTATTGGGTACGACCCGGTTTTGCCTCGGTCCACTTCAAGGTTCGACGCGTTCAAGGGCGCCCTTCTGCGCACCACGTTTGAACGGGCCTGGCCGGGCTCCTCTGACCTCACCTCGGCGAGGGGTTTAATCGCGCACGGAGCTTCCGCTCGCTGGGTGGTTTTCGTTTATCGCGGCATTCTCTGTAAACCCGAAAGACTGCGGTGCATGACCGTCCCGGGGGGGCAGCTGTATCTAAGACGCTGCAACCACCACGTCTGGCAACCAACAATAATACGGCAGTCAAAGACGTGTATGTCCAGCGCAGTGTTTCCCAGCTCACACAACGGATTCAAATGAACGACTTGACGACGGGTCGTTTACGTCACTAAAGTGTGTAAGGGGTCAATTGAATCAGGTGTGTAAGGGGTCAGTTGAATCAGGTGTGTGAGTGGTCAGTTGAATCAGGTGTGTGAGGGGTCAGTTGAATCAGGTGTGTGAGTGCTAGGGTGAAAACCAAAAACGTGCACCGCTTGGGGTCCACAGGGCCAGGAATGGGAAACACTGATCTAGCGTCTTGACCGTGTCTGCATGCTTTATTTATTGAATTGCAGCCACGTGATTGGCTGATACACACCTCATGCCTCCATTTTTTTCCTCAATTTTGCTCTGTAATCCATCACCCTCTTCATGTGTGCGCTGACTTGTGTATGAATGTATCTGTGTGTGTGTGTGTGTGTGTGTGTGTGTGTGTACATGTGTGCGTCATTTTGGTCACCCTCACACTTGACTGCCGAAAGTTTACCAAGGCAAGAGCGGGCAAGAGAAAATGTATTGGAGAGGGAGAAAGCGGGAGAGAGAAGAAGAGAAACAGATGTGTTTTTATTTTATTTTTAGTACGGATCTTAACACTTCCAGCCCTTGTTAATGCTTTCTTGGTCTCATCTCATTGTGTTGCCATCCAGCCCTGATAACGTCAACACACCACAGAATCCCACATGGCCATCTAAAAGTTCTGCCATGCGGCTCGGTCCCCAGCTTTACAGTCTCTGCTGTTCCAACGCGGCGGACGTGCAGCGTGAGCCATGGACAGGTAACAAATAATAGTGACATCCTGGTCCGTGTGAATACTTATTGCCCGGCTCTTGCGTCAGTGCTTTACCCAGCTGCACGCCGGGCCGCTTGCGTACATCCCTGGACTTCCTGAACCTCACTGTGGACATCTCTTCAGATGTTGGGGGCCCTGCCAGGAGAGGAGGGCATTGAAGGTAGGGGGTTAGCTTCTGTAGTTGTCTAACCTTCAGACTCTCTCTTCTCATTAAGTCTGTCGTTCTCTTATTTCCTTTCTCCTCTTCTTTCTCCCTGTGCCCCTTTTTGTCTCTCTCTTTCTGTGTATCCCTTTCTCAGATTTTCATTTCTCTGTCTAATTTGAGCCCTTGTTTCCTCGTTACTCTCATCATCACCTCTAGAAATGTAGAAATCTGATCAGATCTGAGGGCTTACCTGGACAACTGGACAGCTACGTGGCTACAATGTTGCTCAGGTGATATTTGGCTGGACTTTTCACGGAGTGGACTTCTCTCTGTTTACTTATTTAGTGTTTGTTTTTGAGATTAAGATTGAAGCGTGGTGTTTTGGCTTTGGGCTAAGTGTGGCAAGGCTATATGTTGTACGTTTTGATGTGCTCTATTTACAGTGCTTTTGGGGAAATATTTTGACCCCTTCACTTTCACTGCATTTTTTTGTCTTGACTTAATTTATAATTGATTACGTTTTATGATTGGAAACCACCTGTGGCGAATTCAATTGATTGGACATAATTTAGAAGGACATGCCTATCTATGTTAGGTCCAAAATTTCAGAGTGCATGTAAGAGCAACAACCAAAAACCAATGAAGTCCAAGGAACTCTCCATAGACCTCAGAGATGAAATTGTGTTGATTCATAGATCTGGGGAAGGTTATAACAAATAGTTAAAGCGTTGAAAGTCATTGTGAAGTGACGTTCGGAACCACCAAGACTTTTCGAGCTGGTTATCTGGCCAAACTAAGTCTACAGAGACAGGAAAACCTGCCAGAAGTACAATCATTTCTGCCGCAATCCATCAATCAGGCCTTTGGGGTAGAGTGGCTAGTCGGAGGTCACTCCTGAGTATAAGGCATATGACATGAAGGAGAGCTTGAGGAAATAGATTATGTGGTCTGATGAGACCAAAATCAAACTATTAGGCCTGAACGCCAGGCGCCGTCTCTGGGAAAAACAAGGTACCGCTCATCTCCAGGATAGAGAGAAGGATAAACAGTGCAAAATATAGAGATGTTCTTGTGGGAAACCTGATCCAGAGCACAGAAGACCTCAGTCTGTGTGGAAGATTCATTTTTCAGCAAGACAGAAAGACAGTCAAAAGATGAACATGCTTGGGGCAAGTCTGTGAATGTCTTTGAGTAGTCCGGACATGAAACCCATTGGACTTTTGTAATGAGATCTCAAGATCACAGTTTAATCCCTGCTGCCAATCGAATCTGACAGCCCTTGTGAGGATCTGTAAGGAAGAATGAGAGAATCTGCCCAAATCCAGAGGTGCAAAGCTGTTTTGATATAAAACACAGTGGTGAGTTCTGTAGCTGGCACCCATAATAAACCTACAACGCAATGATAAGTAGCATCCAGTGATTTAGGTGTGAATTGCTGTAGCATGCATGTAGATAATATCAACATAATCTATAACAGACGTAGTAGCTTGCACAATTTTGTTTTCTTTTTGTGGAGGACTAACATGCCCTGTTTCTATGGAGGAAGACTAGCTTGATTTATAGCCTTTTTCAAAGTTTGTCAACATGCATTTTAAAAGACAGTTTATAATCCAGCCGTATCCCTAAGTATTTATATGCAGAGACCTGTGCAAGTGTATTTTCAACCAACTTTTTGGACCTATTAAAAATCAGAAAATCTGTTTTCTCTGCATTTAAAACAGGTTTAAGCTGTGAAAATACACTTGTAATATCTGAAATCTGCCTCCAGCTGCAATAATGCAAGGTCAGCCATTGAAGCCATAGAGTACATGACAGTGTCATCAGTATGTTGATGAATTTTACAACACTAATATTGTTTCTGCAGAGAGTGAACAGTAATGGACCAAGTATAGAACCTTGTGGGGCACCTTTAACCAACTCCAGTGGCTCCGACTGGATGCTGTCAACTCAAACAGCCTGGCTTCTCTAGATAGTCATGAAACCAAGAACAGGCATCCAATCCCAGTCCAATTGAAGAACACCTACCCCCGTCTGAAGTATCACAAAGTCTACAGTGTGAAAAGCTTTAGACCAATCTATGAACGAGTTGGCACAATTTCTTCTATTATCTAGGGCATTAGCAATATAATTTACAACGCATAAAGTGGCCATCACTTTATACAAGATAAATATCAAATTATTGTATGGTCTAAAACGTGTGATAATGCATATTATGTTTTAATTCAAAGTACAGAAAGCTGTAGTATGGTGTAATGAATAGGTTTTAGATTTTGTATCAGTTATTAATTTACTTTTCTCAATTTCTTGTGCAAAGATAATGATACAGTATGTGCTTTCTCAATGGAGCGTCAAAGAAGACCGTTGTTTTAAAAGGAATAAAATCGAAAAAGATAAAGAATGAGAAAGCAAACAATGTGTGACATAGATTAGGTTATTATTTTTGTCAAAGACGTGATCAAAGGTTCTCACTGAGCACCGCGTAGATAAACAAACCTCGTTGGAATAGGGATGAATAAGCATAAATTAATAAATAAGCATGCATTAAAAGACTCCATCCCAATCTGGTTTAGTCCCATGTTTGTATGTTTGTTTGTATATCTGACAGAAAATACTCTGTCCCGTATAATCATTGCAACACGAAAGCTGTTTGCATACATCTCAGGATGCACGTCGTTCGAACACGCGCGCGCGCACACACACACACACACAAACTCAAACACAAACGCATAGTTCAAGAGCCACAAACTAATAGAAATGACAGACAAGTCCACATTTCCAATAAAGTTTCAAAGTATTTGCTTTGAGACGCGGAATATAAATAAACTTGTTCTAAGTTTGTTTTTCACAACAGCTCCAATCTTTATGCTAATAGGCAATTTTGTTTTGACATCACTAGTCCTCAGCGTCGTCTGAAGGAGGTCGGAAACCTAATTCATCCTCTTCCTTTCTTTCCCTCCTCTCCTCTATATTCCCTCAACATCGCCCTCTTGGCTTTGAGGGTGGTTTTGGAGAGGAGAGCCTGCGTTCAGCCGTGAGGCCGTCTTGTCCAATCACAGTTGATTAACCCAGGTGATTAAGCCCGGACTTCGTTATTAATTATGGAAATGTAAATAACACTTCATCATCCGCGGATGATGCTCACACTTGTAACCCTCCGTCTTTCCCCTTCCAACGCAAACTTGTCCGGAATGCTGATTCCCCCCCCCCCCGGAGCCCCTGAGGGTCTGACTGGCCGCCGCTGCAGTGTCGGGGGGTGGGGTGGGGTGGTGGGGGGGGAGGGGGTGTCGGGGGGGACGTTGTAAGAAATCCTGGATGCAGGAACAGAGCAGGGGCCCTGGGATCATCGTCCTTGACTCCCTCCCTTGTCCCACTCCTGGCCAATTCGGGGAGGTGATCGTTCCACCCTCTCGAGGGAGAGTCCTTGATTAATGGTGGTTCCGCTACGGCGCCTGACAACGGGAGAGGTCAGGCATATAGGCGATGAGTATTTTTTCCCACAAAAATACGGCAGCAGTGTAGACTTTTGTCTCCTTGATCTGAGTATCTGGGAGCATCTGTAATACTTCCTGTCTGATTAAAACATTTAAGGGGATGGGGAATCCGGGGAACATGGTTAACGGCTTTGTGGTTGAGATTCTGAAGACGGTTGGAACCATAAAAACATTTTACAGTAGGTTTTATCCTTCTGATGAAAACCCTTACAATTGAGAATGTTTGCTAAAACAAGTCCCTCGTTTCCCAAATGACAGGATTTACTCTTCTTCGGTTCATGAAATACAAAAGCTGAAATTCCAAATCCTCTGAGTTTGGCTTGGTGGGGGTGGGGGAGTGGGGGGGGGGTGTCGAAACTGTCACCAAATCAAACGGGTCTCTTGTTGCCGAGAGCGTGGGAGAAAGACAACGACAGCCTGATTTTAGTCTCAGTGTTTATTTTAAAACGTGTTGCTGACTTGCGTCGAAAGTTAAAGTTTCTCTCTGTGTGCGTCCCATTGGGCTTTCTGTTCCCTACTCTGTGCACCCTCTCCAGCCGACACCTGGTGAAAAGAAGTATACTTAGGGGATAGTGTGCCATTTGGGATTCTGACAATTTTTCCTGATGTAGAAGTGCCTCTGCTGAGATTTCTTTTGTCTTAATTGGACCTTGCTGTGCCCATAGACTTTTCTCAGCATTTATAGCTTTTGTCACTGTGGACATCTCCTGCCTCGCCTAAACCTTTTTTCTCAGCGTCTCTTAATGGTGCTGGATCAGACTTTTAACGGTTTTCAAGTTACTTAGAAGAAAAAGTGACAGACGAGAGTGACTTTTCTTCCTGTTACTTTTCTCTTTTCTTTTTATGTCTGAACAGGAAAATTGTGGCTATTTTAGTGTCATTACTGGTGAGGCACTTAGATGATGTGAGTGGTATACACCATCTCTCCATGTCTCTCCACGTCTCCGTCTCCCCTTTTCTCTCCCTCCTCTTCCCTCCCTCTCTCCTTCTCTGACTCCTGGTCGCTCCTCTCTTCTGTTTCCCTGTTCCTCCGTAATCAATAGGCAGCGATCAAAAGCCTAGCCCCTAATCGTACCTCTGTGCCTCTCCAAGCCCCTGATTGTCCCCTGTGCACCTCTCCATGATTTCTATGCCCGTTTCCCTGAAGGACAGATGTCATCCTGATCCTGTCCTGCTGGAGAACAGGAAATAAAACGGCGTCTATGATTAAAGGAAGCAATTAAAGGGGCACACATGCTCCGGCGGAGGGGCGGGGAGTTGACTATTTGTCCGTGTATAATTAATTATTGGCTTCAAACAGTGGGCTTGTGTGATAGCTGGGTAATTAATCTGAAGAGAGCGAAGGAAAGTAGAGAGGATTGAATATGTCTTTGACTGACCTCACAGGCTCCTTGCGGTAACACACGCGCAAACACACACACACACACTCCACTCCACTTTTAATTAGCTAAGTCAAGCAAATGCGCTGGATCCGGATGCATCAGCTATATAATCTCATGGAGCAGTAATCCCTTTAAAGCCCACTGACCCTCCAGAGGTATTTGATTGGAACACTAATCCGCCTGTCTTGACTACACTGCTGTTTACCTGTTCGCGGAGCGACAGCACGGCGCAATCCCGCGGGCCAGGAGGGGGCGCACCGTCCACTGGCGACGTGAAAGTGGAGCGCCTATCGGCGACGGGGAGAATACGAGCGTGTGTGTTGAGCGGTGGCTAACATCTCAGCATGAAGTGTGGGAGTGGCTTAGCGAGCCTTCCTCTGGGAGGGTGGTGGGGGTCGTGGGGGGGTGGGGGGGGGGCGAGAGTTGACTTCCTGACTGACACATGCTGCGGGCCGGACATAAAAATCGACCCGCGATCGCCCACAGTCAGCACCGGCATCGACCAGGGAGTGGTGTTTCCAGGAGTTCATAGCTCCTTTTCCCGAGACACTCCTTCGTTGGTGGGAGTGCGTCGACCCCTGGTTGTGGCCGTCTGCGTCACGCGCGCGCTCAGTGCCGTTAGCCATTTCATCGCCAGGCCCTCTTAGCTCAGCGTGGTTTTACTGTGTCGGGCCTGTAGTGATCTGCCCTGGGGATGTGTCACATTAGTCAGGGTTGTGGGTGCCGTGGATGACACGTGACCGCCGTCCCCGGAGACAGTACAGTCTCTACTGCTTCCCTGTTGGCTCCCAGTTCCCTGCGCGACACACTGCTTTTGGCCAGGGTGTCGTGGCCTGAGCATGCTCTACTCGTCTCGCGTCAGCGCCTTCTAGCCAGGCTGAGGAGAAAGTGTGGTTGGTTCGGTGCGGGGGGCACTTTGCTGTGTTATTTATCTTGTTCATCTCTGCGTTTTGTGTGCTGCTCCACGCACCACGTGATAACTGGCGAGAAGTCACGTGCCTCTGTGTGAAAGGAGCTGAAATGCACCGGGAAGAAGCAAAGGGTTAACACAGTCTGGGAAAGTGTGGAAGATTCTACTTCATTTAAAGTACAAGTTGAGTTCGTGTTTGCTGTAAACCTGTTGGGCTTATAAATATTTATGTTATATATACATATATTACCACTAAAAGTGTGTATTTTATCAGAAACGTGTTAACCTTAAAATCGACCTCTCTCTGTAAACACTTGACAATAGTCAGAAAGCTCTTCCTGCTTCTGTAATAGCTAGTGATTAAAGAGCTGCACGGTGACATTCAGAACCAACTATGTGGTTATGATGTGACGTCTGTTTTCCTGATTTGTACTTCTGCCTTTTGTTTTTGACACGATAAAGCAGACTGGTGGCCACAGTGCTGTCGCCAATCCATGAAACGCTCCATCCTTAATCGCGGGGAAATCAGTTCCTGGGTTTGTACTCTGTGCGTTTTTTGATTCTATGAAATTGAGCAGGAGTATTGTGATTGCTTACTATGAGCACCTTCAAACCAACAGAACATTGCCTGGAGCGGCTAATAAAAAAGGATACGTCCACCCACACATCATGCAAGCCTGAATCGCGCCTGGCCGTACTCAGTGGTCAGCGTTCTCTTGCGATTTCATTCCTGAGTGCTGATAAATATTAGTAATGCTAATAGCGAGAATTGATTGCACTTGGCGTGTTTGTGTAGCCTTGAAATTGCTCCTTGAAGTAGACTACTCACCCGCCTGCCTTTGCTGTTAGTCCAGCGTGAGTTGTTGCATTACGCACCATAGAATGGGAGTGTGTGTGGGTGTGTGTGTGTGTGTGTGTGTGCATACTCCCGGACCAGAGGGAGTTTGTGTTTATACGTAATAAGGAAAGTAAACAGTTCTCATCCTCAATCATGCAACTCCATTAATATTTGATTGAATATTTAAGAGTTTTCTGCGAAAGTGTTGCAGCTCCCCGATGTTTTTCGTTGGGTTTTTTCTCCCTGTGAAGTGTCGATATTGTTTTCGTCCTGCCATCCCCTTCTCAAAATTAAATGGAGCTTGAGTATAGAATTAAAGGCTTGAGTGGGCTCTGCTGCTTTCCATTATTTAATTATTTCCCTGTAAAAGCAAAGATTTTTCTCTCAGTGCTGTTTGATCTGTTTTTGCCATTCTGTGAGTCTGAACAATGATTCTATAATGTAATGCTAGAACTGATTGGGTTCAGGGGAAAGATGAAACCAAAACATCATCTGACAACTAAATGGGTAGAATTTTTCTCCCGCTCTTAGCAACCCACTAAATTACTATTTACAGATGTAAAACCTGAATTAGAATAGTATTGTCCCAGTGAGAAAATCCATTGATGCTGCTTGAGCCGTGTTAAGGCAATTAGCTGGCCAAAGTGAAGCTAGTAAAAGGTGCATTTAGTAGAACCATGTTTTATTGCAAGTTTTCCAGTGTATTCGTGTCAGTCATGCAGCTCGTCTGCATTTTTCCTGAGGTGCAGGAACATGATCAGTGACAAAATGAGTGATCCAGTGGCAATGCAGTGGAGATGCTGTGTCTATGCTGTGTCCTGAGGTGGTGGGCCAGTGTGGTCTCAACCCAGCCTGCAGTTCCGTCCACTGGATTCATTTGACAGTTCACATCATTGTCTCTGGCTCCGTCCACACAGAAGAGACCGGAGGCTCGGTTGGCCTTGCTTTATGACATCATGACAGGGTGTATCGCTCATGTCCACACTGGGCCCCTGCACAGCAGCCCGGTTAATGGAATGGTACCTTATTAATAGGAGCCAATTTATTTTAGTCCTGCTCTTCTATTAGATTTCAACCCATGGCAATGTCAGTCCACGCTGAGGGAAAAAAAATTATATATAAATGATGCAAATTATTACTTCCTTCCTGTCCAGTGGGGAAAGCTGCAAGAAATGTCATGCCTTGAAGACATCAGCAGCAAACGGCGGCACCATTTGGGGTTATTAAATACAAGGCCGTAACGATTTTAATGATAAGTGATGGTTATGCCCGACGTGGCAGGAGTCAATTGGTTTTTTTATTTTATTATTATGCCAAGGAAAAAAGTTTTTCTAGCGCACCACAGCCAATCATATTAAGTTTTACCGACTCAATACTGCATCCCATCAGGCAACATATGCACACTCTGGCGTGGCTGTCCACTAATGACTGTGTCAACGGGGTGTCTGCGTGCCGGCATTAAAGAAGATATGTGTAAACTCCGTCCTCTAGTGTCTAGAAGGGGAACAGTAGAAACAATGTATTTACGGCTAGACAGCCTTAGCAGCTAACTAGATAACTAGCGTGGCAATCTAGCGAGTTTAATACAACAAGTGGAATTCCCATTTGTACAAGGGCCTATGCTGTGGCATAACTTTCTTGTTTTTACGTGTCCAAAGCCTGTGTCGCCTGACAGAGATATTTGGGTCGGTGGTTTGCTAGCTACCTAGCTTGTTACTTAGATGGATGTATTGTTTACCCGTCAGGAGGAAGTAAAGGAGATACATAATTTGTTAAATTGTCATTTTAGATGAGTCCTGAATACAGTATATGCGCAGTAATGTTGGAATGGTAGGGCTCCTGTTGTCCGTATGGAACCTGCGTCCCCTGTCGCGATGTATGTTTTACCCTGTCTGCTATGAAGACAATAAACTGACCACATGCTGTGTGTATAGAGTAGGTGGATTGTGGGGAAGCTTGGTTGGACTGAGGGGAGCCTACGAGTTCCATTTTAACTTTAAATGGGATATTACAGGCACAATGAATTTCACCACGATTTTGGTATCTTCGCTTGGTTCACTTTTTCGCTCTGGTTCTCCTGTCGCTGTGTTTTGAAAATGTTCATTGAGCGACGCAGCTGCCTCATCCAAAGGGATGCGCAGTCCCTGGTCAGGTCACGCAGTCGCACTCCAGCATCTTGTGGAATAGACATGAGTCGAGCTTGATGCAAAGAACAGGACAGTTCACGTGACCAAATCTCGAATAAGACCGACAGTAAGGTTTCGAAATGTTGCGCTGCTGCAAGCAATTGCAAACGTAACTGAAAAAGTCATGGAAAAAAGTGTTCTCAGGAATAGATAGAGATAGAGAGGGGAAGGAGTGTGCAACTAGAGAGAGATAGAGACCAAGGGGAGGCAGTGGAACAATAGACAGAGACAGAGGGGAGGCAGTGGAACAATAGACAGAGACAGAGGGGAGGCAGTGGAACAATAGACAGAGATAGAGAGAGGGGAGGCAGTGTGAAAACAGAGATAGAGATTTGGGAGGCAGTGTGAAAACAGAGATAGAGATTTGGGAGGCAGTGTGAAAACAGAGATAGAGAGAGGGGAGGCAGTGTGAAAACAGAGATAGAGAGAGGGGAGGCAGTGTGAAAACAGAGATAGAGAGAGGGGAGGCAGTGTGAAAACAGAGATAGAGACAGAGGGGAGGCAGTGTGAAAACAGAGATAGAGAGAGGGGAGGCAGTGTGAAAACAGAGATAGAGAGAGGGGAGGCAGTGTGAAAACAGAGATAGAGACAGAGGGGAGGCAGTGGAACAATAGACAGAGATAGAGACAGAGGGGAGGCAGTGGGTAAATAGTGAGCGAGGGAGAGAGAGGTGGAGAGAAATCGGGTGTCAGACAAACAGTGACCCGACACCCTCCTGCGACAGTCCGGCAGAATTTATTCCCCGCCGCAGGGCGGTTTCCGGTGACGGTTAATCCCCGTGGGGACAGTTAAACTGCCAGTCAGAGGGATTGATTGGCAGGCGCCAGCACACGCCACCTCTTTAACCAGTCGTAAAGCTGACCTGACTGCACTTCTGCAGTCCAGCCCCACTGGTGCTCTTTGTTATAACCGCACAGTTGAATCGATTCTTGGTCATACGGTCAGTCGTACTGTGCAGCGACTCAAAGCCATATTTCCTGGGGATAAAGAGAGCTTTGTCCTGTTGATAAGTAGTGGGTGTGTGTATTTGTTGGTGCGAAGAGAGAGAGATAGAGAGAAAGAGAGAGAGAGAGAGAGATAGGGAGGGAGAGAGAGATCACCTATGATCTACTAGTTTGCATTCATGGTTTTATTGGGGTCCCGAGATGATATTATCTCCCAGGAGGAATGAAAAACGCTGAGGTAAAAAAGGAGGTTTATTCGAGGGGATTTTCATCAGGAATGTATTCTTTGCTCCGTGGCTCCTATTCTTATGTGAATAACTTCCCTTTTGCAATCTCGCCTCTCCGATAACCGGCTTCACTACAGGCATTAAAGGTTGCCATTTCTCCCTCGTCCTATCATACGACCCCCAGGGGCGGAGCTAAATGGGAAATTAAGCCTAATGGCAAGTCTCCTCTCCTACGACTAGCCAAATTACCCCGCTCTATCTTCTCTCCCCGGCACACAGCCGTGAGATTATCTGGGCAGCGAGTCCCCCGCATGTTCCCGGCTAAAGCCCCTCTATTAGATTCTGTTCTGTAATGCCTCTGGGTGGCAGACGCCCTGTCGGAAGGCCGACCCTCGCCACTCCATTCCTGTGTTTTTATCGGGCGGTGGGGTTGTGATATTGGCAGCAATTCGACAGGGGACAAAGGACCCCTCTCAGGCCCCTTGATTACACTCGTCGGTCGGAGCGGGACGGGGAGGGGAGGTGAGATTTCCTGCCACGTGACTTTTCTGAATGCGCGCCGTCCGGGTTGCATTGTGAGGTAACCGTCGTCGGGGAGTCTCATGAGCAATTAGCAGCTTGTCACAGAGGACCGGCTGTCATCCCCGCTTTTGCTGTACATAGATCATGTGACTTGCCGAATCTCATTCCCTCCCAGAACCCCCCCGCCCCCCACACACACCCCCCTCTTGTACTTTCTCTGTGGCGTGAGTCATAAACACAGATTGGAGCACAAGTCCCGAAGGATCCGTCTTTCACTCGTTCCCTCTCTCTTTTTTTTCTCAATTTCACCCCAGGTGCGCTGACTGGGGCCGAGGGAGGGAGAGACAGTGAAATAAGACGGATAGTAAAATAAAGGCGCGTCTCGCTCAAAGGGATAGCTTTCATTTCGAGGCAAAAGACAATCCAAAGTAAATGTCACAGCAATTCAAAGAGCCATAACACAGCGCTCGCTCAGCACATCCTCCGTGATCGCATCTGGGGCCCGGAGCTGATGGGATCTGAATTTGCTTAGCTACTGTTTTACCGTACCCCTCAGAGGAATAGAGACAGAGGGATGGTAGGGTCCCGTCAGGACTTAGAGCAGCCCGGCCATCCATTCCGAAGGCGTGTCAATAATGGAATGTGGAATAAAGAACCTCTCCCTTGTGCACGCCTTCTGGTTGCGATGAATAAGGCATTTCTACTCTGAGCTTTTCAAACGGGAATTTAATCCTTCATGTGGCAGTGTTTGTCTACAGTGTTTGTTTTTTTGCGCAACGAAAGGAGACCAAAACGCCGGGATAAAAATAAAAAAATAAAACGATTCTCCGAAGTCTCATGACGTGAGGGAGTGGATGTTCTTGATTTATTGGAAATGGGGATGTGATGTCGGAAACCCAACAATGAGCGGAGTCACTTGAAGCGTGCGCGTTGCGAGTTTGCCAAACTGGGAAATGAAATCCACCAAGTGGATGATATTCTGTGACACCTTTTGGACGAGCGTTAACCTCTCAGTGGTTACGTCACGGTGTGTGCCGGGCCTGCGCGGGCCGACACTTTGACTTTGTCGGGAACCGCGCTCTGTTTTCCCGTTCAGTCGTGTGTTTACATAACGGGGACCCATCCCTCAGCCTTGACACATCCAATTAGGCACGGTGATTGTTCTTAAACAGACCTTGAAGGGGTTTGTTTTCCTACATTGCTGGGGACGACTAGGATAATTGCGGCGAGCAGCAGTTCACTTGAATTTGATGAAACACCCGCCGCCCGCGTTCGACGCTCTGATTTGAGTGTCGTTTTTCATTGTTTTGCGTCGGCGTACCGAAGGCACCTGTTGTGGTGGTGTCTAGTAGATCGGGCCACACAAAAAAACGCAGCAGCACCAGAGAGATTGGACATTATTAGAGGCAGTGGTGGAGCTCCCCTCAGGGTCCCATTGCAGAGAATGGGCGTTTTTAGAGGCAGTAGTGGTTCTCCCCTCAGGGTCCCCATTGCAGATTGCGTGTTGTGCTTCCCGAAGCGGCACACCAGTCCCCACCCAGTGCACTGCCTCCTATTGCCTTTACGTCGCGCTGCTTCTATCCTGGGTGGAGGCAGTGCAACGTGAAGGGCACACAGGGTGGCGTTTGGGACGTGCAGCTGGAGGGTAGA